>NC_092773.1:51978700-52314950 GCF_047496795.1 Chiloscyllium punctatum
AAGATTCAACATTTCTTCTTTTAAAAAGGAGATGACCTAATCTGGAGAGAAAGACTGGTAAAATAAATACCTCAGACATTTTTTTGGTCCTGTGCAATTGACTTTGTCAAAATGAAGTTAATGTAGAAACCTTTAAGGATTTTTAGTCAAAGGTTGATACACTGTTGTGCATAAATAAGTGAAGAAGCTGCTGACTAAAAACATTACGTTGCCGTTAGTTTTATTTTTCTTTCCAGAGAGTTCGTAAACGACACAAAGTCCAAAAAGTCAACGGTTGAAGGGGTTGAGGGCCAATTTGATAATAGCTAACTGATGTTTTCTCAGGCTGAAGGCTTTCACTTTAAAAAGAAAAGTTGCGAAATGAAAGGGGAGTGGCCGGATCTCGCAGCTGATCTTTAGTCAGTTTTGGTTTGGTTTCTAGCACGAGTGTGGATGAAGTTACTGGACACAAAGAAACAGATCCAGGCAGGTATTCTCTTCCTGATTTCCATCCTGCAAGAACCTTTGTTTGATTTTACTTTTTGTGTCCGGAATGTTTATGCGGATTGTTGCAATGGTTTGCCCATCATTAACTGGGATGATATGTTGGGTTTTCCGAGAGGTTAAGTTACTCGGTATACTGCTTGCTATTAAACGTGGTTCATCGATAATCCCCTCAATAAATTCTGCCTTGTTCAACAGTAAATGATTTCAACATTGGCATTTTTCCTGAAATATCACGTTCAAGCTGTTTCAAACAAACCAGCAAATTTATGGTCTTCTTGAAAATTTTTTGGGGGTCTCCCTTGGTCCGTAACAGTTTGTGGGCTCGTTGAGGGATTTGTTCTGTATTTTCGATTTTGAATACGGATTCTGGACTCGACGGAAGCAGATGGTAGTTATTAGGGTCGTTTTTTTTCCGGATGTTGAACTCAGTTGGTTTAAACTACGCTTGAAACAATTTACGAAGAGTTTGCTAGGAGTGGGAGAATTGATATTCGGGGTTTTAAAAAAGGTGATCAAGGCCAGCCAGCTGGAATGACGAGACACCCTGGACTAAGAGATTATTTCTTGCACGAGTGAAGGAGAGGTAATTCCAGCAATTGCTCAGTATTTAAATTTGCTGGAAAGGTAATTAGAATCAAAAGCAATTAGAGCGGGTGAAATTTCATTTGTCAACAAAGTACCTTTAGTTAGAGGGAAAATACAATGACGGTGCAGCAGAAGCGAAAGAGTTTGATGCACGAATAAATGCAGGTAAGTGAGAAAAGGAAAGAGAGTATGAAAGAGAGAAATTGAGAGAGAGGAAAGGAAGGCAGACAGGAATTTGGAATTTCAGAAATTGGCAATTGTACAGGAAATTCGACGTGAAATGATGGAGATGAATGCTGAAGATAAGCTTAGTGAGGAAGTGAATGAGGATGAGCAAAACACTGACATTCAAGATATGGTGACAATCTGCTTAAATGCATTCGTGCATCGCCTAGTTTTGATGAAAAGGAAGCGGATGATATTTTCGTTAATCTCACGTGAGTTATGTTGATCCAAACAAAATTTGTGGTTTGAGCTGATGAGACATTTCCATCACTGTACCAGGACGGATCTGGGGTTTATGAGGAGTTGAAAAAAGCCGTCACAATTCCATTGAAACTGGTGCAAGAAGCCGACAGAAAACGCTTCAGGAATCTAAGGAGGGAACCTGATTCAACTTCCATTGAATTTGAAAGGATCAAATGAAGGAATTTTGTATATGGATAAGGGCATTCAAAATAGAGCAAACCTACGACGCTCTTGGAGACAATAACAGTTTGGAGGAATTCACAAATTCACTTCATGAAATAGCAACAATCCATGAGGAAAAGCAGACGATCAAGACGGATAGATTTGCAGCTGAAATGGATGATGGCTATGAATTAGGTCAGATGTCAAATTTGGCTTCCGAATAAATTTTCAATCAGTCAGGGACTTAAATTCTGGAAAAGAGAATTTCTCACGTGGACGTGGAAAGGTTGATTTCGATTAAATTCATGAGCATAATTTACCACAGGTTAAAATCAAACCGCTAAAAGGAACAGGGAAAAGAAAAAAATAAAACACCCGTGTTTGCATTGCAATAAAGTAGGACATAGGAAATCACACTGTTGGTAGGTAAGGAAAAGCTTTGCAAAATAAACTGTAAGGAAACACGATAAGCCAACAAATTTTGTTGCACTGGTGACAGAAACTCCAGTGAAGGCTAGAAAACTGAACCCAGAACGTATAAGCTGGTCGGAGTTTGGTTGAGGAGGAAAAGATTTTCTTAAAGCATATACCTGCAAATGTACGTTTTACTCACATATGTCAGAAGCAGGAAGTGAAAAGTTGGCAATGTTCCGAAATACCTCTCAATATCTGATGCTGAAAGATGAGGCGTTAGATATCTCTGAAAGTCTATGACTGGAACAGGTTGCAGAGACAATAATTCACGGTGAAACAAGGAACGCTCAATTATGTAAAGTGATGTGACAATGTCTCAAGAATAGTGGGGAAGTCATGGTCGGACAAGTGCTCTGTTCCAGAAATGTAATTTGTCATTGATAATGATAAAGATGATTCACCACTCGAAGTGGTTGAAACTGAATGGGAACTCAGGTAATTGAATTCTTCCATAAGACATATTCGAGAATTTTTGCTGACTCAATGGTATCGAGGTCACAAAGTCACAAGCTGAAAGACGAGAAAACTAAATCACAGATACGCAAGTTGACAATTCATTAGCAGATATTTGATTAGACCAGACGGTTGAAACACTTCAGGAGCAGGGAAATGACTAAGCAAGTATCTATAGCTCAGATAAATTAACTCAGCAGAAGTAGAACGCTGAAATTAATCATATCAAAATTCATACACAAAATATAATTGGAATGTATTCCTGTATCTTTAAAAACCAATACAAGAACTGCACAAGACACATCCATTTTTTCATTTCTCAAGTGTGTAGATATTGTTTGGACAAAGTTTTTTCACATTGACGTTCTGTACAGGCATATGTCTGTGAATTGAGCTACAGACAGGAATGTTTACTTCGACCCCAAGCAGATTAGTCACCATCCCATTGCTGGTGGAACAGAGTCAAAGAATTTCTGCTCCTCATTTGTATTCCCTTTGTTACTTAAATCCCCTCAAAACTCTGCTGAGAAGCGTTGGAGTCAGGGAAACCGGAGGATTTCATAGGTCAGCTCTGGGAGAGATTTGAGGCCTTTATTGATAGTGAACCTGGGACTGCAACATGGCCAATAGATGAAGCACGAGATTCGGAGGGGGGAACCTCTGTAAAGAGAAAGGAGGGGAATCTTTTGTACCCAGGCGTATTTTTCACGAGCATTGCCCAACCTACACTAAACTCTATGTGATTGATTTGATGAGGAAATGATCTCCTCTGTCGCTCTGCACCAGGGAGAAGGAGGGCTAACGGCTGGGTTTGTAGAGATAGACAGGGGTGTAGAGGTGTGTATGTTAAATAGATCGGAAGAGGTGTGGGGTCTGAAAGAGTTGAGAGTGATAGGAAACATTGTCGGTTCTGGGTTTTAGATAGATAGGAATGTTATAGAGGCTGGAGGAGATCAGAGATATCTGGAGAGGTGTAGGGAAACGTCGGGTTACGGAGACAGGGAGACAGGGAAGGGTGAAAGGGTTGGAGGAGAAAACAATGTTTTTTTCAAACGTGTAGAAAACAGTTTGGTGCCAGAAGAACAGTTACTATTGTCGTAGTGGAATATCTTGTATTCAGTTGCTGGCAACAAACAACAACAAATCAATCGAAAGATAACATAACAGGAAACACTCTGTGGCTGCAGGAAGAAGGACTGCAAATAAACTTCAGACAGGAGCAATATCCAGGAAAGACAATGGGAAGCAATCATTACTAATATGCCTCAAAATAACCTCCATGACAATAACAAGGAGATTGGCTGTTGCCATGGCCACAAAGTAGTGAACAGTGCAGGAGGAAAGGCCACATTTTCCGTTGGGCTGTTTCGCAATCCCTGGTAAATACATTGGAGAAGACAGAATGAAAACTGATTTCAAATCACTGCAAACGATCTCGAATTCTGATCTTCACACTCAACACAATATGAAACGTTCATTCGTGCATGTGTGTCTGTGCGTGTGTGAGACATGTACAGATATATCTGTGTGTGAGTGTTTGTGTGTGTGTGTTTGTGTGTGAGAGTGTGTGTGTGTTCGTTTGTGTGTGTGTGTGAGAGAGAGAGAGAGAGAGTGTTTGCGCGCGCGCGCATCAGTCAGGGCCTACGCAGATGTTGTGATTTTGCTGCGCCTGTTTACGTTGTTTACATTGTCCTTGTCATTTTATTCAGCGAGTTCGTCGTAGACAGAGACTCTGAAACGTTTAAGTTTAAAGAGTTTTAGGGCCAATTTGATCACAGCTAACAGATACCGCCGAAGGCAATAAAAAACTTAGTGTTCAAAAGAAATACCTGTCCAATGAAAGTGGAGCAAAGGGTTTTTCTTTTTTCCAGCTGAGGTTTTCTCTGGTTTGATGTAGTGTTTGATCGTGTGGTTGCTCACTAAAAGCAGTGAGACAGTTTTAAACTGCTGGTCCACACCCGTCAAAGCTCTTTGACCTCTTTCCTTCGAGACCTGTTGTTTGATTTTACCTTATATGACAAGGGGTATATAAAGTGTTTTTGAGAGCATTGAAATTACCAGAAGAATGTTGTGACTATCTTTTGGCTTTTCTGATAGTTTCAGTTATTTTGTGTTCTGTTGTCTTTGTTCTAGTTTCATGCAGTAAATATATAAGTAAATTATATTTTGTTTAAAACGAAATGGGTTAACCAGCTGCATTCTTCCTGGAATATCTGGAATAAACCTGCTTAAAGCAAGTTCTAATGTTAGGTTTGGGACACGTTCTTGAAATTCTTTGAAGGTCACTGATCTGATCCAAAACAGTGTTTGTTAATGAGAGAACGGGTGTTATTTGCGTGAGTTTGTAAGTTATGGGAAAGGGGTTATTTCTCAAATTTTGATTTTGAGATTTTTGTCACCACCCGAAAACAGATATAAGACGTCTGGTTCCCTTACATGAGACTAGCATTAGCCAAGCAACACTAAGAAAATTTATATGGAATACAGCAGATAATGGAGAGCTGAAACGTGGGAAAATTTGGTGAAACAGAAGATGTGGCAGGGTCAGCGAAAAGACAAAATGCGTTCAAGTTTCCAATCCGACATGTCTCTTTTGCAGAATAACAAAGAATTGTCAATAGTTTTCAGAAATACACTTTGGTTAAAATAGGAATGAGGAGCGTTTGGAAGCTCTCCAACTTCAGTCATGTTGCCCATATAGAACTTCCAGCTTTGTACACTCCATCCGCAGCTCCAAAATCCTGCTTGAACCGCCCCTGTTTGTAAAGGTCGTTATATTATATTAATTTGTACTTTGTTATTCGGATGAACTGGGAAAACAAATCATTAAAGCAAAATAAAAGGAGCCTTCTTCATGATACAGTTGATGCACATTTTGGAGGCACGGAGTCTCCCCAGTATTATGCAGCTACTCGTTGATGAGAACGTTACGATGGGGAAAACCTGAGACTGTGCACGAGTGGAGTTTCGCCTGACAAGTAATAACTGATTCAACTGCGGATTTCTGAGATATTGATGATTAAATTCTTCTGGCTGAGAGTAACTATGTTATGGCTCTGAAAAGCGAAACATCTTAAGTTGTGAACAAAGCGTTCAGAGGGAATGAGATCTTCACAAAAGCAAGACGTTTCACACAACACTTCGCCTGCACATCCAGCAGCCATGTGAAATATGACAAACTAAATTGCACCAAAGCATTGTTCTGGACAACTTCGAAATAGCACAAAACATTTTTTTCTCTCAGAAGCTATGGTTAAGTTTAGGATAGAGATAATAAATGGGTGTGCAAATCTCAGGACGTTTATGTTGGTGTTCAAAAGTGCAGAAGCAGATATTAGGTTTAAGGAAGTTTTAGACGGGTTGCTCAACTGGGCACATGAGCAGCCGATCGAAATTTGCCATGAAAGCTGTTCAATAATGCACTTTGCAAGACGTAACACGACAAACAGTTACTCAATAAATGGAAGGACGTTCGAAAACTCTGAGTAACAAAGGGAACTTGGGATCCTTGTTCATCGAAAATTGAAATTGGCACCAAACGTTGAAACTGTGCTTCAGAAGACAAATAAAGCCTCTGTTCTTTCCTGCCATGTGTACAACAGTGTAGAGAGCAGGGGCATTCGAGTAGAGTTGTACAAATCTTCGCGTATGCCAAAGTAAGTATTTAAGTATGCAGTCCCATTAACCATGCCATACCATGCTGTGAATTCTCCAGTCGGGGTGCACCAGATATTCGCCAAGGTGTTTGATGGACAGAATAAATTTAGCCAGTAAGACAATGTGGATAGACCTGAGGGTTTTCTTTATCGCTGAGGCGGCTTTGTGTTTCCAGAGTGAGGATTAAGAGTTTATGAGAGGCAACGGAGCAGTGGAATTATGTCGCAGTTTATTAAACAGATGAAAAAATAACGAAGAGGACATAATCTTACGTTATGTGTTTCGGGGCTATCAAGGATTTTGTTTTGCAGCGAAAGGATTTGGATGTCTGCAAGTGGCTGCCGGAGAGTGTAGGGGACAGTCAAAGTGCTAAATCTCAGCAATGTTAAAAAGGATGTCAATGAGCACTTGAATTGTTATGGCAGACAACGTCATGGGACAAGCCTTGGAATGTGGGATTAGTGTCAATAGGACAGTGCAAGGTCATTTTTGCAAGTTCATTTCCTTTGCTGTTTTAGCCATGACACTATGCGTCTAGGAAACGTGTCAACTGATCTGTGGGCAGTGAGCACGGCTTTCCAATTCTTTCCCTTCAGGCAAAAAGCATTGAAACCACACACTAATTCACAGAATGTGCTTCCGACTTTGCAAGTCTCTCTGCATGGATCACGACATGGGAATCGATGCAGGAATGACAAGATATGACATTGGCAAATTGGACCGAGCACGCACATCTCATGCTCCGCAGGTAAGGAACTTTTCTTGGCTTGTGATCTATCCACATCATTTAATACTATGCATTAAGTATGGCTAGATGAGACACAAGTAGGTCTGTACTGGGTAATCTGTGATTGTTGAAAATGCAGCAGAGAAGCATGAGTGAAGAATCTGGTGGAGGCATGCACCACATTGAATGGCATTGAGTCGGTGAAACAAAAAAAATCGCGTTGGTCAAGATGTCAATAAGACGATTCCGGAAATTAAAGTGGAAGTCTTACTGTTAAAACAATACCTTGATTTACAATAAAATAAAGTGGACAAGCATACACAGTTTCGTATCATTGTGTGACATATTATGGCAGAAGACATAGACGAATTAAAAAAAACAAGTTCGCCTTATGAGGCACAGCTGTTCTGGCAAATTCTGTGGAAAGAAGACTCTGTTAATGTTTTGAACACTGATTCCCTTATTCAGAATACATGAGATAGACCTGAAGGCATCAGTGTCCTACCACACAGAATGTTTGATCGAAAGCGTTTGATGCAATGTGTCCAACCTTCCAACCCATCGAATTACAAACAAGCATTGCTGAAAATCAGTTTCGATTGGCGTAAATTGGTATAAAAAGTAGATGGACTGATATGAATTTTGTACTATTTCTAAACAGGATTTTAAATGGGAATTTGTTTTGGAGATCACTGAAATAACATTACCTCTCAGCTCTGCTGAACGAAAGCATCCCTTCGGCTGTATGCACCTCCTGCATTCAGGTGGAGTGCGAGATTACAGAGATGGGAGAAAGCAGTATTCGGTTTCCTCCTGCGCAAATCTTGATCATCGGGTGGGTCGCTTTCGCATGGCTTCTGACAGGGACAAATCTGAATGGTTTCCACTTTCGCAAAGCGTTTGGATAAACAACATTTCTTTTTGTATGTTATTTACAGAAACAGGTCATGAAATGAAAACATATTCACAATGACACCACCAAGAAGTAGAGTGGAAGCAAATGACAAGAATGTTTGGATGGCTTTAACATTTTTCATGTGAGATTTTAAAGTGTCACACAATGCAGAGAGCATGCGATTCAGTACTTAATCGTACTAAGAAAAAAAAATTGTACGTCGGAGTTTATTCGATTATTATTTAAAATGTAAGAATCAACCAAAAAAATACAATGCAGCATAAACCCATGTCCAAACTTACACCATGAAAATCAACGTTTTGTTTTTGGTTAGATTGCGACAAATTGCCACTAAATTCCTGCTTATTGTTTTCAGACGAAGATTGAATGCTCATATCATTGAATACATTGTGTCAGGATCTGTTTTATCCAGCGATGACTGCATCAGTTGTTTGTTTTCTCTGTTGGTGGTCATGCTGCTGATAGTATCGAATACCGCATTGAACACAGCTGCTGATGAACATAACCAGGATGTCCAGAGATCCCAATTAAAAAATTGATTTTCGCAAACCCGTGTCTGGGATTTCTTTTCGCACTGATCATTGAAATCAAGAATGCACATGATAAATGGAGAAAATTTATAATGCTTTAACTGCAGCGAATTGTCAGTGACATTGCTTAATTAGATTAGCCTGTGAATTAGGTTGTAGATTGATGAGTCAAAGGAAGAAATTTCATCACATGAACATAACACTAACATTGTATTCGGACTCAGAAACCTGTTCAAATGCTAAAAAAGAAACGAGGAAATTACATAGGAAATTTCACGGAGGTTACACTTGGGACAAAGATTGTGGAGAAGGGATATAATTTCCAGATTAAAATTTGCACTCGAAAAAGAACAAAATTTAGCAAGCCTGTAGTTTTTGGAGGGGTTGGAGAATGTGCAAGACCGCTCAAAAAGCAGAACTCTAGTTTCATAAATAAAAGATAGCATATAGAAGCAAGAAAGCCTTGCACAAAATATGCATGTCCCAATCACAGCAGTCGTACATTCATTTCTTCAAGTAGGATATACCGTTTGCAACCTTTAATGTATCTCTGGGTCGACCGGGACACATCTATTGTGCACCTGTATTTCATGGTGCATGAATCGAATTGGAAAGTCTAATTTGACTTTCTTGCATACAAGAAGGGATGATTGCAAGATGAAATATTCTGTCTTTTTCCGATCTTTATCTCTGTTAATGTTATAGTCCATTGTATATTTTTTCTGACTCACTTTCGATGATTGTAAACATGCATTACCGCAAACGTACAATTTATAAGGTTTGTGGAATATTTCATTTAATTTATATTCTGCAAATACGTCATAGGCATCCTTGACATTGCCAGCAAAAACAAAATCGAAAAGTGTTAAATATGCAGCAGCAAGGCGATGTGAATTTCTTTTTAAATGTGCTTTATAATTAAATTACAAATTTAAAATCACAGGAAACAATTATAAGTATGGTAAGCTATTTTCCAATAAAATACTCTTATAAGCCTGCTAAACAATTTTCCCACCATTAGTAGGACTTTGTGCTACTCGTTTCCGTATATGCAGTTTCTTTGAGGTTTACCTGATAATAAGAACCAATATACTTCGAGCGATTCCACTGGGAAGACTCTTGGCACCTTTGAAAAAGTAAGTTTTGATGACAGCCTCTTTACTCCTTCTGATTTCTCATCCTGATCTTATATTTCATCACATATAAAATTATTGCAGTATTCCTTTTAATAGTACTTTGTAATATATTTTCAATCAGCATTTCACATTAGATATTCCCTTTCAACTTTCTACGGGTATATTTTCAATTTGAATTTTGTGACTACCATGCACAGGGTTAATTCCTTCTGCGTTTTTAATGCACTTGCAAGTTCTCACTTCTCGGGGACAACCACGCCATTGAATCAGAATTGGAAATTGTCGATTATTACTTGAATAAGCAGTATTCATTGACAAGTTCATCTACTTAGATTTCACAAGCAGAGAGAACATGTTACAGAGAAATTTAGTCAATGCATGGGTTTTAAATTAATTTACTAATCTCAAGAATACATGGTGTAATTATGATCTTTGTATCATTCCAATTAAGTCGCTGCAATGTTTTACTCTTATATTTGTGGGAAATCTTTCCAATAATGTCTCATATAGTGTAACGTCACTAATAAGCAGCTAGGATCGGGTGGAATTGAAAACACAGAGCCAAAAATTTTGACATTTATGCGAGGGGTCAGATTTTGAGAATTTAGATTGAATTTCAGGGAAGCATATTGGTATGTGTCCGATTTGTCCGATTATGTTTGGGCAGATTGTTTGACTCTAGAATATGACATTGAGTTTGCTGTTCTCATTATCCAGTTATAGATTTCATCGCACCCTCGCTGTTTTTGGCGTCCACGGTAAGTGAAGTATCAATTTCTAAACTTTACGAGCTGCCATGTTTGACATGTACTCGCCTCTCTGCTCGACTATTCCTGTGTCTGCAGAATACAGGAACCAGTTCTGGAGTTGCAGTTGCTGGACCTCCTCCACCGCCAAACCATTATCATACGACGCCTGGAGAAGGAACACCTTATATTCGGCCTTGCGACTCTGCAACAACACAGATAAATGTGGACTTCAACAGCTCCCTGATTTCCCATTCCCCGCCATTATCCCAGTCTCAAGCGAACAAAGCGGCATCGCCCTCTGGACCAGTCCATCACTCCTCCTCTGACATATCACCTTGGGCCTCACCTTCACCAACCTCTCACTTTTCCAACCACCTTCCCGCAACTCCATCCCCTCCCAGTTATCTCTCAGCCCCGACCCACACGCCTCATTCCTAATGAAGCGCTTATGTCCAAAACATCAATTCTCCTGTTCTTCGGATGCTGGCTGACCTGCTATGCTTTCCCAGCACTACGTTCTAGTCCCTGATCTCTAGCATCTGCAGTCCTGACTTTACCCCTAGACCTAAGTCCACCTTGGTTAACACACTTAACAACAACTCAAACAACTGCTAATTGCAATTCTGTCAAACCCCTCCTTCTCTTGTCTCAATCTTGCACAATATACCTCAATGTGCTGCGATGAATTCCGCAATTTTACGACGCTTTTGGAACGGTAATTCATCCTCACTTGCGTTTTCTGTCTGCCATCCTGCATTTTATTTCACATGAGGAAGCACCTATTCAATGTTCACATTATGTACTGGACAGCTGAAGGTATTCAATGGTTTCCTTAATGTCTTCACAAAATATCTGCAAGGAGAAACGTGCACACTTGTGCGTATCTATGTCCCCTTCAATCCTTGTAAGGTTCTGTAAATTCCACTTTGGAAATACAACCAGTCTGACTCAAGATTTGTACACAGACGGACTATAACTTCACAAACCGAATATAACCCCATTCAACTCTGATGGGGTAACGCTGACGAGCAGGACAACGTGTCTGCAATTAATACTGCATTGATTACTGAAGCATTACAACCGAAGTTATCCCTTCACGGTGGCACAGTGGTTAGCACTGCTGTCCCACCTCGCCAGAGACCCGCGTTCAGTTCCTGCCTCAGATGACTGACTGTATGGAGTTTGCATGTTCTCCATGTGTCTGCGTGGGTTTCCTCCGGGTACTCCAGTTTTCTCCCACAGTCCAAAGATGCGCAGGTGAGGTGAATTGGCCGTGCTAAATTGTCTGTAGTGTGAGGTTAGGGGTAAATGGAGGGGTGTGGGTGGGTTGTGCTGCGATGGGTCAGTGTGGACTTGTTGGGCAGAAGGGACTGTTTCCACAGTGTATTGTAATCTGGTCTACTCTTAACCCGCTCCGCCATTCATCAGGATTATGGCTACACATTTCAACTCAACAGCCTAATTCTTGTTTAACCCCATAAACTTTGATCCCTGTCGCCGCAGATTCTGCATTTAGCCTCTTTTCCGATCACATTAATTGTTTCAGCATTCATTACTTCCGATGGTAATGAATTTCAGATTCTAACTGCACTTTCGGTGGATGTAAGACTTGTCGTTGTCCTATACAGTGAATGCTGGATCCTCAGATTGTGGTCTCCATGTTCTCGACATACACTCATACCGTCGGCAAAATCTTCCCTGTGTAGTCCTGCTAGAATTTTTTAACTCTCTGAGAGATTCCCATTAATTCATGTGAACTTTAGTGAAAAAATCCTAACCAATCAATCTCTCTCCATACCTAAGTGCCACCAACCCTGGAATCAGACTGTGAAACGTTCATTGCACTCCTTCAACAGCTACACCATTGAGAGCAAGATATGTGCAGCATTACTAATTCTATACACTTACAGACCATTTCAAATATTCTATTTTGGAGAAATTAAGGTGAAACTACCTCCAGGTGGTTTTATGAAAACTACAGAAAAGAAACCGTTCTGTGGATTATGAAGATTATTCAGTTGCACCTGCCTGGATTAGAGTGGTGCTGGAAAAATTCACAGCAGTTCAGGCAGCATTCAAGGAGCAGGAAAGTCGACGTTTCGGGCAATAGCCCTTCGTCAGGAATAGAGGTAGGGATTCTACAGGGAAGGCATAAATGAGACGGGGGTGTGGGTGTGTAGAAAGTTGCATAGAGTACAAGAGGTGAATGGGGATGGGATGGCTGTGCAAGGTCAGAGACGTGGGTGGGGGAAGTTAGCAAAGTGGAAAATGGGTGTTTGGGGTGGGGATGAAGGTGCTAGGTCAGAGAGGATGGACGAGTCGATAGGTATAAAGAAGGATAGGCATGTAGGACAGTTCATGGGGACGGTGCTGAGCTGGAAGGCATCTGCCACCAACACCGCCTCATTGAAAAAATGATGTCTTATTTCCTCAAGCAGTTCTCCGTTTGTCAATTTGCAACTTCACGATAACTATTCATTGGCATGTCCTATTAATTTTCGACATTAACCCTTATTGGTCTCGTTACCAGGCATGAAGTTTATACCCATTATGAACTATGTTAACTACTTCAGCACATTAATTAACTCAATTATATATTGTCTCATTCTTCTAAATGCAAGAGTATATGGGCCTAACATGTTTCATTGCTTGACAATGATGTCGATCCACAGCTCGGGATTTAAAGAAATGAACCATCAGCAATATATCACACAGCTTCAGAATAATGATCCAGCATTACCATACATCTTTAGTTTTACGACTTTTTATATTTATAAAAAAATCATGAATGCTTCATTTTTATCTTTATGTCATATGCCCAGTCGTATGACAAAGGCCCTGATCTCCAGCAACTGCAGCACTCACTTACTCCTAAATGACTGACAAAGGCAGACATATGCCCGTGTCTCACTGTTCTCTCTTGCCTTATGATGTTGTAGCATTTTTTTCCGACGTTTCATCGATTACACGCGTGTAGAACAATGTTAGAACTGTCATCTTCTGTTTGAGTACGAATTCTATGAACCAGGCAAAGTCTGCAGAAGTGTAATACTCAATTTCTCAGCGTTCATTAAACTGTTATCGCCCAATAGGTGAAAAGAAAGGCAAATTAAATGTTGGTACATGTTGCTGAAAAAAGTAAGTAATAAGCAAACATTTTGCATTGAACTATGCAAGGCATTGGTTTGTTTGCATCTGGATTGCTGCGTAGAGTTTTGGTCACCACATACCATTAGAAATCACACCGCATCCAATTATAGTTCAACAGGTGTATTTGGAAACACGAGCTTTCGTAGCGCTGCCTCGTCATCATGTATTTGTGGAGCTGCACCTTAAAACACATATTTGCAAGCAAAAGATCGAAGTGTCGTGCAGCTCAAATTTATTGAACACATATGAAATGGGTTTTCGAGTTTCGTTCCATCATTATGCAAATCCCAAATCTCCTTTTAAGTCACATTCTCAAGATAACTTCAGATTTCCTGAAATATGGTGTCATCCCAGCTCAGGAAATGCAGGAAAGGTTTGAAGGTATAATCTGTATCCAAATCTAGAGTCGGAATAGTTCTATTTCTAAAGTCGAATTTCCAAAATTTTGCAAGGATTGACTGTACTTTATGCATATTGAGCAAAATACAATGCGGATTCTGCAAAATAAATCCCGTATAAACTTAGACGTGTGCGCGTGCATGAGACACAGATCGAGTGTGTGCATGTGAGTGTTTGCAAATGCTAATAGTTAGTGAGTAAATACGTGTGTGAGTTGTGCTTGTATGTGTATGTGAGAGAGATATATATAGGGTGTGTCGTGCAGTGTGAGCATCTGTCGTGTGACATGAACCCACCCTGCCGATGGAGATCTTTCTCAGGATATCAAACTTGGCTATCAGCCTCTGCTCAGTTACTTTAAGCGGTTGTTTCTTTTCCCCCAAGTCTGCCTTGGAGGATGGTGATGCGATGGTCGCCATGTGTTATGGTGGGTTCTGTGTCTACACCCTGAGACGTCTTGCAGCGTCTGCCCTGACAGTATTGTAAGGTGTTGGGGGCGATGTTTTCCTGAAAGCTGGGCATTTTGCTGTGAAAAATGATCTCTTTAAGATTTGGCAATTGTTTACAGTCGGAAAGTGGAGGAGTGTATATTGGTGAAACGGAGCAGGCACCTCATGAATGAACACCACGCAACAATCACCAGGCAAAGGGGTTCCCTCACAGTTGGGGAATACGACAGTTGTCCTGGACACTCGGCCGGACATCGGGATAACTAACAATGCAAAGTGTCCGAGAAGACATGATTTGGAGTTGCAGGTGTTAGATTCGGAATTACTTCGTTAAACTTCACACAACGCAAGGTGATACTGCCACAGATTTATTTGGAGGTAGTTGCTTTCCAAGAAAGAACGCTGCACCTTCATCACATGGTTGTGGAATGTGAGATCATAAGGCAAAGAATGTGTTGGAAAACTATACAGCCCTATGCAAATGAAATAACATATCTACAAAATCTTGGATTATTTGTTAAGTCTCTGATCTCTTAAAATGACCATTTTGGTTGCAGTTCATCATATGTAAATCGTAGAATCCGGCAGGTGACTGATGACCTACGTCTTCTCCCAGTTCTGGTGTCCTTATGTTACTCTAATGATGTCAATCACAATCGTCAGGCACGCCTTGTAACTGCAGTCAATAGCATCAATACATTTTCACGCCATACATCTCTCAGACTCTAATATACAATGCAGTACTTTGAGAGCCACTATACGTGTATTGAATCAGATAATGTATAACAATTGTGCTCAAGAGTGTCATCTTACTTGGTCGCATGACTAAATTGCTGTCAGCTATAACTTGTAAATACATTCAGAATAGTACAGTCACAGATTCAAACAACATGGAAACAGACTATTGGAACCAAATTGTCCAGGTTACCTCAACTGAAATATTCTTATTTGTCTGCATTCGTCCAATATCCCACAAAGCCTTTCTTTTTCATGTATTCGAAAGATGTTTTCATGAATTATTATTATTGTACTCGCATTTTTAACTTCTTTTGTCAGTTCGTTTCACATACAGAACACCGCCTTGGTCCCTTGCGTCTCTGAATTTTGTGGTCTCTCTGCAAGTATCTATGACTTCTAGTTGTTGAATGTCATACATCAGTTAAAATACCTTGCAATTTAAATACCTAAAGATCTGTCTGAATCTGTAAAACTGTCCCTCAGCCTATACTCCCTCAGGGAATTCTATCCCCACCTATCCTGCTTCTTCTGATAACTCAATTTCTCCAATCTTAATAACACAGAGTAAACCTTTCTGCATACTCAAATGTGACATTGACATTCAGCAGAGAGATTATGTTTGAGTTGTATAGGACTTTGTACAGGCAACAGACGCAGTACTTCATGCATTTCTGGTAACCACATAATGGAAAGGATGTGATTGCACTGGAGTTGGTGTACACCAAATTCAGCCTTGTGTTGCACAGGCCTTCGATTAGCAGAGCTGGCATTTGATAATCTTCTACGAAACAGCAAATGTATGATATTATGAGGTGCAACAGCAGAGTGGATGAGAAGCAGTTGTTCATCTTATTTGAACAGAGACGAGCAAGGGGCCATAATTTTATATGGCTGGAGATTTCAAGGGGCTTTGAAGAAAAGTCCTTTTCACCCAGAGTATCATGGGTGTGTGGAATGCATTGCCAACAGGACCACTGAGGTGAAAACTGACATAATGTGAAAATGTCAGTGTGATCTCATGAAGTACGATAATATTGGAGCCCATGGGACGAATGAAAACTTCATGCCACTTCGATGCTACCCACCTGGTGTGCTGCGGTGCCTCTTCTGTTAATTTTCATTCCATGATTTACTTTTTCTTGTTACTTATTGCTCGGACATGTGTGTTGCTGCCTCTTCCACAAGTGATTGAAGACCTATTTTGCCAATAGAGGAGTTTAGAATTAAGTAAATGGTTAATGATCTGGTATGACCTTCAGGCAAGACAGCTAATGACTTCCTCAAAGACAACAGTCCCCTCCTCCTCGGATGCTGGCTGACCTGATGTGCTTTTCCATCATCATACTCTCGACTCTGACCTTCAGCATCTTCAGTCCAGTTTTCTCTATAAATCTAATGTCAGAGCCTGGGATGCGTTAGTCTGAAAATAGACCTTGGGGTGTAGATTCATAGTTCGTTGAAAGTGCAGTCGTAGTCAGACAGGATGGAACAGAAGGTGATTTGCATCCCTTCATTTATTTAGCAGGGCATTGAGTAGAATTTTTGGAGGTTGCATTTATGCATCACATTGGTGAGGCCACTTTCAAATAATGTATCGCAATCTGATATCTTTCCTACCGAAAGGAAATCGTTAAAAAATAAAGTTGAGAAAAGATTGCCTGGGACGTTGAATTTCGGTGGCAACAAGCTCTCTGAAGCGCAACAGGATGACGCGTGACCTTATCGAGATTTATAAAATCATGAAGATCACGGTAAAGGTGAGTAACTCAGGTCTTCTTCCCACTATTGGAGAGTACAAACACTGAGTGCATAAGGTTAGTGTGAGAGAAGAAAAAACTGAGACGGAAATGAAGTAATGTTTTGATCCAAATTGTGATGCACGTACAGAATAAATTGCATGGGGAAGTATTGGAGGAGGGGACATTTCCAACATTTGAAAGTCATCTGGATGATTTTCATGAACTGGAAATGCTTAATTCTGTTTAGAGGCATGTTGAGGCAAAGATGTATTTCATGCTATTTAAAGGCTGTGACTCTTGATTGATAGACTCACATACTCCGTCCTTCTGGTAAGCTCAGTGGATTTATTAATTTGAAGTTATCACACGCCGAACAAAGTCAGACATCAGAGCGAAATCCACTTGGGAGATTCAAATTTTTATTTCAGCTCATCGTTTTATGCGTGGCTTGCTGCTTAAACGTTTTAACCAGATGCTGCGAATAAAAAGCAAGCACCCATACATCGTCAATTAACATTTACTGGAGCAATTTAGTGTGACCATCAGAAAGAAAAATGTAATGTATTTGTCCAATCGATAGCCTTACAGAAACTCAGAGGCCATGAAGATTACTCCATACCGATGTGTTAAGTATCAGTGATAGCTCGCAAGTCTGCAATCTGCCTCCTTTCAGGAAATTCTTGTGTTACCACTCATTGTAATCTTATTCAGGAAATATCTCTCACGGTAATTAAAACAACTTCACACTCAGCTCAATCTCACTGAACATGGACCAGAAATGAAAATTCACCGATGTTCTATCACTGTCAAGCCATTTCCTCTAATATCAGAAGATTAAATATTGAAACTTCATAAAAGAAGAAAAAAAAATAAGCAGAGCATTACCTCTCTGCTGAAACATGTCAGATGCGAAATTCTGGCGACACCCATCCGAATTTTGCGTCTTTGCCGTGTTGACCTGAGCATACAATATCAGTGTCAATTATTAATCATCAGACGACACCAGATTATTGTCCAAAAGGTTGAATTGGAAGTACTACATTTCGGATCACTGCTCCTTCATCAAGTTAGTGTGGAGTATAAGATCTGAAGATATAGTATTTATAATAAAGCTTAAGAGTGATTTAACTGAAATGATATATTAAAAAATACCTGGATTATTTGTTAACTCTCTTAACTTTTAACATGGCAATGTTGCTTTCAGTTCGTTCATATGTAAAATCGTACAAAATGTTTTAAAGTTCTATTCTCAAGGGAACTTTAACAAGATGTGCCATGTCAGCACAGAGAATGCGTTGAAGGTTTGAGGTGCCTTGTATGAGGCTACCTGGGTCCCAATGTACACACTGAATGTAATGTTCAAAAGGGATTCACAGAACCTTACATGGGTTCATGCTGTTTTTGAGCAAAGTACAACATAATTCTTCAAGTACAAATTCAACTCACAAATTAACATGTGTGTGCGTGAAAATGTGACTGTGTGTGTTGGAGGGCATCAGTGTCTGTGAAAGAGTGTGTGTATGTGTATATGTGTAATTGTGAGTGTTAAGGTGTTTGACGGGCATGAGAGAGTTTGCTGCGTGTTTGCGTATGGGAGTGTATGTGTGATCGTATGAGAGAGGGGAGTGTGTGTGTCTGTGCGAGGGAGAGAGAAAGTGTATGTGTGTGTCCGTGTGTACCTGCGGGCTTGACAGAGAGAGAGAGAGACAGACAGACAGAGAGAGAGAGAGACAGAGAGAAGGAGAGGCAAAGAGACCGAACTTGGTTACCAGCCTCTCCGTATTGAAAACAAAGATTTGGCGATGCCATTGTTTGACTGGGTGAAAGTTAAGAAAGTTAAAAGTCACACAACACGAGATTACATTCCGACAGGTTTAATTGGAAGCACTTGCTTTCGGAGCGCTGCTCCTTCATCGGGTAGTTCTGAAGTAAATGTTTGCAAAAAACAGAATTTACAGCAATATTTTTCAGTGTGATGCAACTGGAGTTTGTTATTGAAAAAAGAACCTGGATTTTTAAAAAGCCTCTCATCTGTTAGAATGACCATGTTGCTTTCAGTTCTTCCATCGTTAAATTGCAAAACGTTTTGAAAAGTCATATTCTCAAGTGAACTGTAACAATTGGTGACATGATGCGGCTAGCACAGCTGCCTCAGAGCACCAGGGCTCCAGGTTCGATTCTGGCCTCGGGCGGCTGTCTGTGTGGTGTTGTTCGCATTCGTCACGTGTCTGCGTGGGTTTCCTCAGGTTACTCCGGTTTCCTCCCACAATCCAAAGATGTGCAGGACAAGTGAATTGGTCTTGCTAAATTGCCGTAGTGTTAGGTGCATTAGTCAGATAGAAATGGATCTGGGTGGATTACTCTTTGGAGCGTCAGTGTGGACTTGTTGCTTACATCATGTATTAAAGGTATGAGCTTCCTTGTGTGAGGCTATCTGTGCCACATTGGTCAGTCCGATTCTGAAATAAAAAATGGGCATTTACCGAATTTTACATGGAATCATGAAGTGTGCGAGCCAACGAAAATGCCATTCTGAAAATATAGATAAATGCTAGATATTTATATTTGTATGTGTGTGTGTATGTGTGTGTGTTCGAGAAGTGTCTATGTGTGTAAGTGAGACAGATTGTATGTTTGTGTATGATTGTGAGTGTAAAGAGCTTTAACTCTGTGAGAGGGTGCGTGTATGAGAGTGGGAGTGTATGTGTGTGTAAAGCTCAATGATATTCACCTCCGAAAGAATGTCATTGCACTTCAATGCAAGCTCTCCTGATGGACCTTGTAGCTTAAAATATAGCACACAAATGGAATCAGAGAAACACTTAAGTTTTCATATCTTCCACTTCTCTGTAAAATGAGATAATGAAATAAATATGTTGAGAGACATTCAGAAGAAACAAATATATCTCTTTGTTTGAATGTCAACCATACACATGTTAACGGGCTTTCCAAAATCCGTCACCGTCAGTTCAGATGGGAATTTACAAAATGTTTGAGGAATCAAGTATTTTAATGCCAAGTATATGTTGTCGAGAGGGTGTAAGAGATGTGATAGATGCATGCAATTTGAATTGTCTATTTTCCCGCTGTTTTCTAAAGATTAGTTGGAAGCAGAAGCTTGAAATGCAGGAAAGAGAAAGTTAGCAATGAATATATTTCAACATTCTGTAACAATTGGATTCAATGGCTGGGTACATACCCAGCTTTCAATGCCATGGGACTGTCCTCTGTATACGCTACAGAGGAAGGTTGTCCATTCACATGCTGGCTTTATCTCCGTGGTAAATGAGAGAGATGCACTTTTCCAGATGGTAAGGCTGTAGAGGCAGGACAGAGGGATTGAGGTCGACAGCGTTTAAAAACGCTTCCAGCGAACAGCGTGCACCTTGCAAAGTAACAAGTGGGTAATTGTTTTGCAGTTCATGGTTGAACAGACGCCAGTTTGGCTTCGGTTATGGACGCATGCGTGGGCGGAACAGAGAGGGACCTGAGGGTGACATCCTCGAACAGAGAGGGACCTGAGGGTGATTCATGCAGATGCTGAAAATCTGAGACTAAGACAGAAAGGGATCGAGGAGGTCAGCCGTTCTGGCAGTACAGATGGACAGAGAAACATAGTTAACAATTCCAGTCCTGTGTGCCTTTTCTTCAGAATCCATTTCCTTGGTTGTTCACTGTCCAGGATGATAGCGTTTTGAGCAGCTTAAGACACAAGTGGCATTTGACACAAATACAACAGTATACTTGAATCTCTGGATTTTACGCAGGTGACATTTTTAATCAACCTGTTCACACATGTCATGATACACTTGTGAAGCCGGTGGTGGTTGAAGATCCACACATTCCTTGCCAGACTGGAGTTAAAATGGGTCGAGAGTGTGGTGCTGGAAAAGCAGAGCAGGTCATGCAGCATTCGAGGGGCAGGCGAATCGAAGTTTCAGGCAGCAGCCCTTCATCAGAAATAAGGGCTCATGGCCGAAACGTCGATTTTCCTGCTCCTCCGATTCTGACTGACATTCCACGCCTTTCCAGCAACACCCTCTGGACTCTGATTTCCAAAATCTGCACTCCACATTTTCCCTTTGGAGTACATTTGGGTCGGGGCCTTGGCCCAATCAACTTCACCTGCTTTATCAATGACATTCCCTTCAGAGGGGGGAATGTTGGTTGACTCTTGGACAGCATTCAGTATCATATTGAACTGCTCAGATGCTGAAGTCACGCATATGCATATGTTCAGGTTGTACGTTTGGGGGCCGAGATGGTCGACTTTTTCTCATTGAGAACAACTTTACAGGCGGAATCTCAACCTGGGATTAAAGAAAATCACAAATATCATTTCTTAATATGTAACAACACCTGGAGAGCATACCAAATCTGCACAAGTACCAAGTAACAGCCTTGTCACATATATGACCATCTGGCAATGACCATCTTCAATCAGGTACAATCTGAGTATCCCGTTTTAATAGTCATCACCAAATTTATTCTTGAATCCTCCACAAGCAGCATTCTGGGGTATACTCTTGAATAGAAAGAGAACAGAACTTACCATACACATGCAGTTGATACAAGATCAGGGCAGAGTCTAAACATCTGGCAGTGCTCAACTCACTTCCTGACTGCCCATTATTTACCACAGATAACTGAGTTGTGTTATGGAATACTCTTCGCTTGCCTGGTTGAATGCTACTTCAATAACTCAAGAAGCTTCTCAACGTCTGGGACAAAGCATCATTTTTGATTGTGAAACACTTCACCATCTCCTTCACCTTCGATGTACAGTAGCAGAAAAGGGTATCATCTCCTCAGTAACATCCTTCTGGAAAGGGAGCTTGTGCAGTCCAGCAATTGGCGTCGTATGTCCAACAACAAGTTGACACCTCAGGACGCACAATGTCTCATAGATGTTGGAAACAACAACCTGATTTGTGTTTGCTAGTGCTTTTTGCATCTGTCAATGTAATCGGATCATTTGTTTTGGAAGGGGTGCGCAATAGTGGAAATATTACTTTCCGTAATTGGATTTGTTTGTTCTTAGATTTTACCCTGTATGGACAGAGATAATATTTCGCAGAGGAATAGATTGAAAGAATTGAAGAAGAGTGTGTCAAATTCAGCTTGATATATAGATCCAAGATCCAACAGAGTCACTAAATTCAGCAGGACACGAAGGCTACATAGTTATCTGATATGTTTGTGGGAAAAGATTTTAAACGGCAAAGTGAGTGTAAAGCGCTAATACACACACACACACACACACACACACACAGACACACACACACACACTCTGTCTTTAAAACATCCTCAGAGGAGCCATACCTACGTTGTGGGTAAAGGCAGGGTATCAACAGATCATTCAACTTGGAGATATGTAAGGGGATCAGCAACATGGAAATGACCGAATTGTGGGAAGGATTACAACTGCTCAGAGCAGCTGTAAGATCATCGACACAGATATTCTGAGGAGAGACTGTTAAGTTGTGGAAAGGGATTTAGTCTGTCATCCAGCATCGTGTAGCATCTGTGGATTTACGCTGGCAAGAGACCTTACATCTGATTGTGGGGAAAAAAAATGATTTGCATAGATCTTAAATTCAGAAATTTGAATTCATCACATGGGCGACAATTCTTTCAGCTGTTCTATGAGTGGAAATGTATTCACTTGGGGATCCGGCCTAATGTCACACAAGCGTCTTTAGCACTGGGAGAGAAGCTTTTCTGCTCTGTTCGGGCAGGCATAACCTTCACAGTCCACTCCAATGTCAGCCAGTCGCATTGAAACTGGAGAGTGAACATCTGTCTCATCTGTGCTTGAGACGGGATTTATTAAATCAGGAAAGCTTCAGACACACACTCTTGACCACACTGGATGGAGAGTGTACGAGTCCACTGAGTGTTGGAAGCGATTCACTTGGTCATCTGTACTCAGTGAGCTCCAGTATATTGTGCACATGAGTGACAAACACTTTTTTTATTGTGTGGAAGGGGATTCGCTTGGATCTCCAATCTCTGCATATATGGGCTAGTTCATACCAGTGAGATAAAGTGTAAATGCTCTGACTGTGAGAAGAGCTTCAGGAGTAACAATGCTTTGATCAAACATCAGCAGACGCATTGTGAGGAGAGGTCGTTCAATTAAACTGTGTTGCAAGGGATTCGATTATTCATCTACACATGTTACACGGCTGTGAGGTGGTATTGGATTAGCTAATTGGCTGGGTTGTTGGTTTGAAAAGTCGTGTGACGCTAACAGCATGGGTCCAGTTCCCAACACCGGGTTAAGAATGGCATGAGCTACTGTCCTTCTCACCCTCTTCACTTGCCTGTGATCTTGTAGCCCACTGGTTAAATCCCCACCAGTCACTTCCCTTTGTAATGAAGGGAGCAGCTCTTGTGATCGAGTGAATTCTTTGCGACATTTAGAGCAGGTGGACGGTCTCTCTCCAATGATTTCACAGATGAAACCTGAGACCAGATGACGCCTTGACCCCATTCCCACTGTTAGAATATTTAAATGATTTCTCATCAGTGTGAACACATTGGTGATACGTCAGTTCCGAAGATCTTATTTTAAAGTATTGCCCACACTCTGGAAAATTAAACAGTCTATCCTCAGTGTGAATGCATTGGTGTTGCAGCAGTTAGTTAACTGCGCAAATCACTTCCCACAGTTGCTTTTCCCCAGTGTGGCCGGATGAATTTACATGGCATTCGAATAATTGAATACTTTCCACAGTTGCCACATTTCCAAAGGTTGCCTCCAGCGTCTCTTCATTTATGTCTTGACAGTCCAGATGATTGGCTGATGCTCCCCCCCATCCCGCAGACAATGCACGTGCATGGTTTCATGTGACTCTCAATGTTGTTTTCTTCTTTCATTTTGCAAGTCAGATGACTTCAGGCTACATTAAACTGAACAACTCCATCTGATACTGATGTGAAGCTTCGTTTCAGTTTCGCAATGCAAATCTTCATCTTTAATACTTCTGAATTAGAACAGAAATAGCTTAGGAAGAGTGAACTTTTTAAAATTGTCATTCTTCTTTCAGATGTGGATATTCTAGACAGGATTAGCATTTATGGATCATTCCTAATTTAACTGGGCAAGGTGATGATGTGCTGCCTTCTGGAACCTTTGTTGACCATGGGCTATCAGTAGACCAACATTATAAGGGAGGGAAATCCAGAATTTTGACACAGTGACAGGGGAGGAATGTCAAAATATTTCCAGGACAGGGTGGAAACTGGTTTGTCAGGTTTTCAAATGTACCTGCTGCCCTTTTCCTTTGAGTTGGAAGTGGTCGTGAATGTGAAAGCTACTGTTTAAGGAGTCTTGGTGAGTTTCTGCATTGCATCTTGTGGATATGAAAACCTCCGTGTCTGAGTGTTTGGTGGTGGAGGAAGTCGTTCTTTGTCGATGTTGTGTTAGTCATGCTTTGCTGATCAATTTGGGTGCACTGTTCTGGGTGGTGTTGAAATTTGCATTATTGCTGGAACTGCGCTGAGGAGCCCTGAAGAAGGTCCTGACGGAAATGTCTCTTGCGAATTAGATGCTGCCTTATCTGCTGTGCTTCTCCTGCGCCGTGTTTTCTCAATACTGCACTTATTCAGGCAAATACGGAGTATTCAATCATGTTTCTTACTTCTACCTTGTGAAGGAATAAACGATAGATGCGGAAAGAACCCAAAGAAGGAGAAGAACAGTTGGACAAAGCAGTGGATAAGGATCTGCTAGGAGAGTGAAAATTGGTGATTGGAGATTGTTCATGACTATTCATTGGTGCTATGTAATGGCAGGCTATCTGATAGATAGTCTTCAGGGAATAAAGAATTGTATTATTTGCCGTAGTAATTCCAGACTCTGACCTGATATTGATTGCAGTAAATGCTGGTGCGATTGATTTCTCTTAGAGACTGGGACTCTGATAGAAATGGGAGCGGTCTTTTGGAACTTCGAGCCAATGTCAAACGCCTCTATACTCTCATTCCACTTCCCAGTACACGCTCTGTAGCTTTTTGTGCTGTGGTGCCTCAAGTGATCATCGATTTTTGTTAATTCCACCAGCTCCAGCGAAATGCCATCACCACAGATATAATCCTCTCACCTCCCTTCTCTGCCTTTCGCACGGAACTTTCCCTCATGGACACACTGGTGCAAACTGCCTTCATTCCATCACCACCCCACATAGCACTGTGGAATCTGTCCCTGCAATTGCTGAAGATGTGAAACATGAATACGTACAATATTAGAATTATGAGCAGGAATAAGACCTGTTCGTGCCTGCACCACCATTCAATATGTTCATGGCTGATCATTTCCTTATCAATTCAGTGGTGAATCTGCTCCCTGTAATCTTGAGGCTATGCCCTCTTGTCCAATTTTCACCCGTTAGTGGAAACATCATTTCCACTTTTATCTTACCCATTCCCTTCAAAATTGTGCATATTTCTATAAGATCTCTCCTCATGCTTCTGAATTGCAATTAACATAATCCCAATTTAGTCAGTCTCTCCCATAACCCGACCCTCTGAACTCCGGCATTATCCCAGTGAACCTCTTCTGCGCCCCTTCCAATGCCTGTCCATTCCTTCTCAAGTAAGGAGACCAAACTTGCTCACAGTACTCTAATTATGTCGCCATCAGCACCCTGTACAGCTGCAACATAACCTCTCTTCTTATAAACTCAACCCCTTTAGTAAGGAAAGACAACATTCCATTTGCCTACCTAATTACACGTGATACCTGCAGACTAACTCTTTGAGATACATGTACAAGCACAACCAGGTCCCTCTGCACAGTAGCCCGCTTCAACATTTCAATAGACAAGTAATAACCCGTTTTTCTCTAACTTGTACCAATATTGATGACATCACATTTCTTCTGCCAGACTTTTGCTCACTCAGTCAATGTATCTATATTCCTCTAAAACGTTTCACAGTCCTCTGCGCATCGTCCTCTGCCATTCATCGTCGTGTCATGTGTAAATTTGGACGTGCTACACGTTGTCCTCAACTCTAAATTATCAATATAAATTGTAAATAATTGCAGTCCCAAAACCCATCTTTGGGGCACACCACTACTCACTGATTTCCATCTCATGTATCGCCATATTTTGCTTCCTGTTAGCGAACCAAACCTCTATACATGCTTGTACTCGACCACTAACACCATGCATCCTTACCTTATGCATCAGCTTCTTGTGTGGCACATTGTCGAAGTTTTGGTTTGGAAATCTAGGTACACCACATCCTCTGAGTACCCATTTCCCACCATACTTGACATGTCTTCATAGAATACCAAGAGATTTTTCAAGCATAACCTGCCGTTCATGAATCCATGCTGTGTCTGTTCAATCTAACTGGTCTATAAACCCATGTCTGATCCGCCTTCCTATTTTAAAATAGTGACGCCATATTTACTGCATTCCAATTTGCTCGAATTGCCCCAGAGTCCAGCGAAGTTGAAAAATTACTGCCGGTGCAACTGTTTTTTTTTTTCACCGCCAATCCTTTTAGCAACCTGGCATACCTTCCATCAGGGCCACGAGAAATTCTATCCTTCGCTGCATTACTTTTCCCAATAATTGCTTTTCTCTGATAAGGATTGTTTCCAGGTCCTCACCTCTGGTTATTTGTCAATTACTGGCATGTATTAGTGCTTTCCACTGTGACGAACGATACAAAATACCTATTCAATTCCTCAGCCATTTCATCGCATCCCATAATGAAATGGGAAAAGGACCAAAGTTTATTCTAACCACTGTTTTTCAGGTTTTTAAAATATAATCTTCTGCTAAACGTCTTCATATTCTGTGCTTGACTTTTTTTTCTCATATTCTTTCTTACGACTCTTTACAGCACTTTTTGTGGCTTACCTTTGATATTGAAAGCTTTCCAAATCTTCCAGTTTCCTGGTGATTTTTGACCATTTTTTATGCCCTCTCTTTCAAGTTGATAGTCCCGCTTATTTCTTGAGACACACATCGCAGCTTACCCCTTTTCCTACAGTCATCCTTTACACTGGAATATTATTTTGCTGAGTACTTTGAA
The DNA here is from genome assembly GCF_047496795.1 of Chiloscyllium punctatum. Classification (NCBI taxonomy): domain Eukaryota; kingdom Metazoa; phylum Chordata; class Chondrichthyes; order Orectolobiformes; family Hemiscylliidae; genus Chiloscyllium; species Chiloscyllium punctatum. The sequence continues at coordinate 52,005,572 of NC_092773.1, forward strand.
AAATTAATTAGAAAGTTCTGCTCATCAGGTGTACTACCATATAATTTTTGTTTTCAGTCTATTTTAGCCAGGCCATCGCCGTTCTATTGTAGAGCCCCTTGTCCATGCACAGGAATCTGGCATTGGATTGTACCTTCACACTCTCCATCTGCATTCTAAATTCAACCATACTGTGATCACTCCTTCCAAGAGGATCCTTAACATGAGGTCATTAATTGTTCCTGTCTCACTACAGAGGGCCCGATCGACAATAGCTTGAGTCTTCGTCGTTTCTTTGACATACGGTTCAAGAAAGCCATCACGATTAAATCCAACAAAGTCCTCCTCAAGGCAACACTGACTGAGCGAGTTCAACCAATCTACATGTCGATTAAAATCCCCAATGATAATCGCCGGCCCATTTTCAATGGCATGACTTATTTCTTTGTTTATTGACCTCCCCAATGTAATCGTTTATTTGGTGGTCGACAGACTGCGCCTAGCAGTCAAGGTTTCTTCTTAGAATTTCTAATTTACAACAAAATGGAATGGAATTCATTCTCGATCGAACCCATACCATCTCACAGTACCACATTGAAGTCGTCCTTGTATATCGGACTCTACTGATCGTCCTTCCGAAGAGTCTGAAAGTCCTGGATATTTAACTCCCAGTCATGACCATCTTGTAACCATGTCTCCGTAACGGCTACTAAAGCATATTCATTCGTGATGATTTATGCCTTTAACTCTTCAACCTTGGACCAATTACGACGAGCATTTTGGTAAACTGTCTTTATGATAGCTTTCTTACACTCATGATGACCAACGTCTCTCATAATAACTCCTGAATAATCCTTCCTTTTTGCATCTTGTTTCTGCTTACCTGTCCTTTTACATCCTCCCTCCTCAGTATCTAAGGGCCCAACCACACCTTCAAGGTGATGCTCGATTTTGGAGGCTAATATTGAGGCTGTGCCGACTTGCACTCGTTTTACTTGTCATTGGAAATTTCCTTTCTCAATCTGTTATTTATTCCCTTCAAAATGTGATGTGTTTCTTTGGCAACTCGCGATCCCCCATTCTTCGGAATTCCAATCAAGATAATCTGAGTTCACTTCATCTCTCCTCAAAGGCCAATCCCCTCAACTCCGGAGCCAACTTAGGGAACCTCCTCTGCACACCCGTCGAGTGCCACGACATCCTTCCTCAACTAAAGAGACGCAACCTCCACCCAATATGCCAGGTGTGACCTCACCAGCACCCTGTACAGCTGCAGCATAACCTGCCTGCATTTAATATGGTGGAAGATCCAGAAAATCTCCGAGAAACGCGAAGTGGCCATGGAAATGTCGTAAAAGAAGAGGAAAATTATTAATATCAGTAACAACGTACCACTTTAAAAAGGAGCTGCATCGGGCATCGATTGGTCTGAAGGGCCAGATATACTAAGCACCATAGAGACATATAACACGAACTGGCCACAACTGGTCGATGCTGAATGAAATGTACACCCATGTTCACCAGGTTTGCCTGCATTTGGCCCATATCCTTCAAAAGGTTTCCTATATTTTATTTGTCCAAATGCATTTTAATTGTTATTTAATATACCCACATCGACTGCAACCGCTTGAAGTTCAATCTGTATGCGTATCATGGTCTGTGCGAAAACCTTGCATCTCAGATTCCCTTTTATTCTTTTCCCTCGGATCTGAAATTACTACCTCCTGTCCTCGATACCCCAACCCTGGGAAGAGGTGAGTGATGTCACCTTATCCACATCTCTCATAATTTTATACATTTGTATAAGATGTCCACCTCACTCTTCAACACTGTCAAGAGCTTTTCCTCTCGCTCCCTACGACGCACACCATTGGTTTCTGTCAACATCCTTGTATGTTTCTTTTGCACTCTTTCCAATTTAGTAAGATACTTCATCTAACAAGGTCCCAAAACACCAAATAATACCTCAAGGGCGGCAATAGCAACATCGTGTACAACTGCAATATATCTTTCCACTTTAATACTCAATGCCCTGAATGAGGAGGACCAGCCTGCCAAAAGCATTTTTTCACTCCCATGTGGAGTCGTGATTCCCCTTTCAGAGAACCGTTTAATCTTACACCAAAGTCCCTCTGTTCTACTTCAGTCCTTCAGGCGCTATCATTCACCAGGAAATTCCTGCCTTGGGTCGCTAAGCTCAACTTCATTGCCCATTTTCTTGGTCAACTTCTGCAGGTGGTCAAGGTCTCATTGCATTTTCTGATAAACTTCCTCATTATCCACAGCACCACCTATTTTAATGTCATCTCCAGAACTATGAATCATGCCTTGTGCTGTTGCACTGAAATTATTGATTCAGATAAGCAAAAGCAATGGACCCAGATCCTGGATTAGTAGTGCTGGAAGAGCACAGCAGTTCAGGCAGCATCCAAGGAGCTTCGAAATGGACTTTTCGGGCAAAAGCCCTTCATCAGGATTCCTGATGAAGGGCTTTTGCCCAAAACGTCGATTTCGACGCTCGTTGGATGCTGCCTGAACTGCTTTGCTCTTCCAGCACCACTAATCCAGAATCTGGTTTCCAACATGTGCAAAAATTGTTTTTACCTCATGGACCCAGATCCCCCGAACGACACCAGCATTCGCAGGCTTCCAGACAAACAAGCATATACTCTGATTCCTACCATCAACCCAATTATGTATCGAATTTGCCACTACCTCTGGATTCCAGAGCAACTTACCATGTAAACCTTCTCTTGGGCTTCACTGAAATTCATGTATACTGCGCCTACCCTCATCAAGCTTCCTGGTCATTTCATGAAAGAATACGAACAAAGTTGTGAGACATGATTTTACACGCACAAAGCCATGCTGATTACTCCGGATCAAACCCTGTCTTTCGAAATGTATCTACATCCTATCCTTACGAATGTTCTCAAGTAACCTCTGTCCGACAGATGTTAGGCTCACTAACCCAAGTCCCCAGCTTTTCTTCGCAGCTTATCTTGAACTTTATTCCCAGAATTTCGGAAAAAAGCAGCAATTAACATTTTGATAACATTGGTGATCAATATGCTATTTTCCAATGCAATCTTCAAGGCAGGAAGTCATTCTGATAACAGGAATGTTGCTAACGCAACCCGAACTTTCAATGAAGGCAGAAGAGAACGTGTGGCAAAGTACAAATCAGTTAAAACTGTCATCATCTGTGGGGAGTCTTTTGGAATCTTGTCTAAAGAACGTAATGTTTCATCTTTAGGAAGTAACAGCAAAATTGTCGAACATAGTAATTGAATTCTGGGATGGAAATCAGAACTACCATTTCTTTTGTAACTGTTTGAAGGTATTTTTTGTAGCCAGATTTAAATGAGACCGGAAAGGCAGGAGGCTGGAACAACACAGCAAGCCAGGCTGCCTGAGGAGGTGCGGAAAACGATGGTTCTTGTGTAATACAATCACAGGTGTGGGGGTGGGTTTAGGTGGGATCTCCAGATGCAGGGAGAGTCGGAGCATAGTGGGGAAGCGCAGATAGATGGAGGGTACGACCTTGTTGGTCATGGGGAGGAATGAATCCGTTTGGTGGCAGGGAGCACGGGAAGGCGTTGGGAGGGGCTGACAAGATATTTGGGAAAGGGGAGGGAGATTCTTTGAAATTGGACAACTCAATATTGTGTCCTACGGGCTGTCGAGTGCCCCAGCGGAAGATGAGGCATTGTTTTTCCAATATTTGAGAAGCAGTAAATGTGGTGCAGTTGAATACTCAGATGGATTTTTCAGAAACTCACACAGTGAGTTACTGAATAAAATGAAAACAAAGGTTATTCAGAAGGTCATACATGAATCTCAAAGTAAAGGTATGTTTTTCCTACATTTGAACGGAATTGGAATGTGGAGAGCATGGAGTTTTGGTTAGACTGTACCTGGAATATTGCGGACAGTTGAGATGCCCGAACCTGAGGAAAAAGTATAACGATCAAAGAAAGAGCGTGATGGGAATTTTCCAGATTAATCTCTCATTAAAGCAACGTTTTCTGATGAAGAAACTCAATCTGTGATCTGTAGTATTTCAAAGTATGACTGAAAGCGCCCATTTATTAAAGTTACAATCATTTTTCAAAGTATAGCAATGAAATCGAGAAAATACACACGGAGGAGACAGACCACCGAGGGGCACGGACAAGCGCAGTAGTCAGTTTAAGTCATAATCCCAACATTTTGTACATGTTCGTCACGCTGAACATGATAACCAGGGAACAGTGAGGGCAAGATAGTGAAGTGGCTTTTGTCCTGTGAAGCTGAAGAACATTGATCAATTTTTAAAAGGATGCTTCACATTTCCTTTCTTCGTTGCATTTATTTTTCAGTGATAGAATTCTCGCCTGCCGTGTGCGATGCCAAGTTTCTTCTCCAGGTCAATGCATTGTTTACTTCAATCTTTTGGGCAGCACACGGCTCAGATTTTAGCACAACTGTCTCACAGCACCAGTGACTTTTGATTTGATTCCAGCCTCAGGCGACTGTCTGTGTGGAGTTTGCACATTCTCCCTGAGTGATTTCCTCTGGATGCTCTGGTTTCCTGCACATGCTGGTTCGGTGAATTGACCATCCTAAATTGCCCATTGTGTTCAAGGAGTTGTACAATAGCTCTTTCGTCAATGGAAATGAAGCACAATAGTGATGCCGTGTGGGTTGATGTGGACTTGTTGGGCCAAATAGCCTGTTTCCACACTAATGGGTTTCTTTTCTTCTATGAATGAGGATGCCGATATAGAATACCAGAAGATGGTCTGTTAACAGCTTGAGCATAATGATCGAAGATGCGGGTAAAAATTGATTGCTTGGGTGAACATAAAATTGGACAATCTCCAAGCGCACTTGAGTTATATCTCAATAGTGGTGGGGAGTCAAAGGAGGAAAGTTCCTGACCCAAATTTTATTTTCTTGGAATATCGCTATATGGGAGGTGCTACAGAACTGGAGACTAGCTCATGTGGTTCCATTTTACAGGAAGGGTGGTGCATACAAAGTCTGAAAGTATAGACGTTAGTATCAGAACAGTTGTATGGAAACTGATGGCGAAAATAAGACGCATGAATATATCGGTGTGCCCACCCTGTCCATGATTCTAGTGATGCTATATACATAAAACATGCCCCATCAGCCTTCTCATCTCCCAAGCAAACGATTCAGAGCAATCCTCTGTCTCTTAATTACTAACATGCTTCTTTTCAAAGAACATCATGATGAATTTCCATTGCACATTCTTCAGCGTGATTCCCTCCCTCTTATAATGTGGCGTCCATATTGGCCTAACCAAAGATTTAGTGAGTTCTTACAATCTTTGCCTCGACTCATCAACGTATGTCTATGTCTATGGTCCCCTACAGTAGTACACTGGAAAAGCACAGCAGGTCAGGCAACATCCAAGGAGCAGGAGATTAGACATTTCAGACATTTCAGGCATTCGACATTTTCTTCAGGAATGAGGAAGGTGTGCCAAGCAGGTTAGGATAAAAGGTAGGGAAGAGGCACTTGGTGGAGGCACACTGGGTAGCAATAGGTGGAAGGAGGTTAAGGTGAGGGTGATAGGCCAGAGAGAGGGTAGGGGCGGAGTGGTCAGGAAGAAGATTGCAGGTCAAGAATACGGTGCTGAGTCCGAAGGATGGGACTGAGATAAGGTGGAGGGAGGGAAAATGAGAAACTGGAGAAATCTGCATTTATCCCTTGTGGTTGGAGGGATCCTCGGTGGAAGATGACGTGCTCTTCCTCCCGGCGTCGTGTTGCCATAGTCTGGTGATGGAGGAGGCGAAGGATCTGCATGTCTTTGGTGGATTGGAAGGGGCAGTTGAAGTTTTCCGCCATGGGGTGGTTGGGTTGGTTGGTGCGGATGTCCCAGAGGTGATCTCTTAAACATTCTGCAAGTAGTCGGCCTGTCTCCACAATGTAGAGGAGGCCACCTCGGGTGCAGCGGATGCAGTAAATGATGTGTGTGGATGTGCAGGTGAATTTGTGACGGATATGGAAAGACCCCTTGGGTCCGTGTAGGGAAGTGAGGGGGGAGGTGTGGGGGCAAGTTTTGCATTTCTTGCGGTTGCATGGGAAGATGCCTGGAGTGGAGGTTGGGTTGGTGGGGAGTGTGTTCCTGACGAGGGAGTTACGGAGGGAGTGGTCTTTTCTGAATGCTGAAAGTGGATGGGAGGGAAGTATATCCTTGGTGGTGGGGTTCGTTTGGAGGTGGCAGAAATGATGATGTGTCTGGACGGATATTGAAGGATCTCTTGGGGCACATCATTTTCCACACACATTATTTACTGCATCCAATTCACCCGATGTGGCCTCCTCTACATTGGGGAGACAGGTCGCCCACATGCGGAACATTTCAGAGAACATTTCTGGGGCCTCCGCACCATGGTCCCAAATCCTGCCACCTGTCACCAGACGCCTTCGCAAGTGACACATGAGGAGGGGAGACTTCCACATCAAAAATATAGGGTCTGCTTGTTGTTACAGATACCTTAGATAAGTTCACACTGGCTGCACATCCGTGATCAATCCAATAAAAATCGCACAACAAGAACTGATCTGGTTTAACCATTCTTCTGAACCAATCCTTCTCATACAGTTTGTCTTGGCAGTGACGTTGTAAGTGCGCTGTGCAGAGCAGCGTATGTCCAGCAAGAAAATCAGCGTTAATAGGATTAACATGGTTGCTTGCTTCCAGTGTGAGTGAATCGCTCACTCAATGTATCACCCCCCCGGCGTATTCGTCACTCATATATATATACATCAGGGGTCGTGGGTCATAATTTCCAGCCTGTACTAGTAAATATTCCCGTTGAATTAACTGCAAGATCGTCGGAGTACAGCGAAAGTCCAACCCCTGTCTCCCTGTGAGATCCTGACCCAGCAGATTTAAAGGACAAAATTCCGAAAACAAGAAGGAGAATTGGAATGTTTCCTCATTACTAGTTTTTCACAGTAGGAGTGCGGAAAATCTGTCCTGCACCTCGACTCCTGATGCACCCATTCTGTTCACGAAACTTTCACTCATCTTTATTTACGTATATTGTATAAACTGGCTGAATTTAAGTAAGTTGTCCCTGTGTCTACCAAAAAGGTAACTGATTTCAATTCCATATATAACATAGAGGTACACATCGACTGAGATATATTATTGTGATTATGAACAGACTGTTCACTTTTCGCAATCTCAGCGCTCAACATAGAGGTTGGACATGTCTCTGTGCCCGACAGTTTAGTAGAAGTGATTAGTATAAGCGAGGCCTCATTGCTTAGCATAAGGGAAAGGGGCTTACCTGTACCTTGTGGGCTGCCAAACTTCACCTCAGCCTTTCCCTGTCAGTCACCCTGCTGTCCAGCCTCCAGGGCCGATTGAAGCTTTCTGTTTGCCCATTGTCACGCCCATTGCTCTGCAAACAATGGACCCGCCAGATTTATCTCTGCCCGCGCCTCTTCCACGACCTCTTCTCCGTCATCTTCAGCGACCTCCACCACTGCCTCTCTCTATTCCTGCAGTACCGCCCTCCAACGGCTGGGTGAAATTTTGCAACATAGTAAGCTGAGATTTATGTGGTTGCTGTTCCATCTTTAGTTTCCGCTTATCCTTGTCTTGGATAAGCAGTTTTTCAGCGTGTATCGCATGTTGTTCTCTCAAATACAGCTTTCCCGTGTCCCAGGTAGTACATGTGTTTTTTTTTTAACCTTCTTTCGTTCTTTTGTCTTTCATTCCATTGATGAAGCTGTTCCTGAAGTTGGCCTCATACGGCGTGATTTCTGCAGCTGTTACATCGTCGGGTGGTCTCAGTCCACTATGGGCATTATGGACTTCAGTGAGGTGCGTAAGTTACTGGGACACTCTCTCACCTTCCCGGTGCTGACACACTGCTATTTTGGTCATGTCCATTCGCACTGGGAATGCCTCCCTATAGGCGGTTGCTAGTGCTGCAACAAAAGCATTAAAGTCTCCGTTCTGCTCCGCTTGGGAGTTGGCTACTCTGGTATGGACATTTGTGGCTGGCCAGTTATACTTGATTTTCGTGACATCGGCACCTAGTTTTCATCCCAGGAGCCGTCTCATCTCACGTGACGTGGGATGGAACTAAGGGCAGAACTTTGTCACTTCTTTGGCGAACTGATTACCTCCAACCTCGCGTGAGTCAGGCAAATAACCATAGGCACTTCCAGATCCTTCATGGTCCATGGCCGGTGGACCAACACGAGATACCCTTCTTGACCTGCAACTTCAACCATTGGGGCTGAAACAGAACTACCTGGTTGTATGGTTATACACCAGTCCCCTCACTGTCTGACTCATCATCCGTCGGAGGTGATCGTGAACAGGCCCTGTTCGCAATCACTTCTTTCTTTTGGGCTTCTTGCTTCAATTGGTTGTGGGTACAGCATGCGATGGTTGATTCAGCAGACCCTGAGGTGGCGGCCGCTGACGTGGAACGTTCGCCAGGTGTATCTCGTAGGGGGGCTGTTGGTCTTGGAGCACAGTCAACAAGGACGGAATCAGCAACATACTTACGACACTGCACAGCATCGTTAGTGTGTTTTGCGCGCGCGTCTGCATGCGTGCTGGTTTTTGTACATGTATTTGATCTATCACTTACTTGAGATTTCCTTCTCTCTGATGTCAGCCTCAGCCTTCCACATATTATAAGCACTCCAAGCGAGAAATTCTATTTTTCCCTTCCTTTTCTCCTTCTCTCTCTCCTCCAACATCAAACTCAATATTTCTAGCTGTCTTTTTAATTAAAACTTCCTCCCTCTGGTAAATCACATTCCTTGATCCACAATTGTAACGGGTTTACAGACTCTGGGCCATAATTAATTAGCATGTATTGCATTTTTGGTTGTCCATTTCAAGTACTGTGTGGACTCTCCTTTTCTTTGCTCTTGCCGGAGTCCATTTTTAATCTAACTGCCAAAGTGTTCAGCTCTCTATCATGCGGTACCGTTATAGAACATAGAGCATACAACGCAGTACAGGCTCTTCGTCCCTCGATGTTGCGCTGCCCTGTCATACTAATCTGGAGCCCATCCCCGTTATACTATTTCATGTCCGTCTATATGCCTGTCAAATGACGACTTATGTGCACTTAAACTTGGCGAATTTACTATCGTTGCAGGCAAAGAATTCCATACCCTTACTGCTCTCTGAATAAATAACCTACCTCCGACATCTGTCTTAAACCTCTCTTCCCTCACTTTAAAGTTGTGTCCCCTCGTGTTTAACGTTCGCATACTTGGAACAAACCTCTCTCTGTCCCCCCTATTTAACCTTCTGATTATCTTGTATGTCTCTATTAAGTCACCTCTCAACCTTCTTCTTTCGAACGAGAACAGCCTCAAGGTCCGCAGCCTTTCCTCGTAAGACATTCCTTCCATAGCAGGCAACATCCGAGAAAATCTCCTCTGCACCCTTTCCAAAGATTCCACATCCTTATTACAATGCGGTCACCAGAACTGAACGCAATTCTCCAAGTGTAGGCCGGACCAGAGCTTTGTATATCTGCAGCATAACCTCCTGATTGCGGAACTCAGTCTCTCTATTAATAAAGTCCAAAACACTGTTTGCCTTCTTAACAACTCTGTCAATCTGGGTGGCAACTTGAAGGAATCTGTGTACATCTGCAACGAGATCTCTCTGCTCATCTGCACTCTCAAGAATCCTACCATTAGCACAGTACTTTGCATTGCGAATATTTCGTCCAAAGTGTATCACCTCACACCTATCCACATGAATTTCCATTTGCCACCTCTCAGCCCATCTCTGCATCTTATCTATGTCTCTCTGCAACCTACGACATCCTTCGTCACTATCCACAACACCACTGACCTGAGCGTCATCCGCAAACTTACTAACCGGCCCTTCTAAGCCCTCATCCGGGTCATTGATAAAAATGACAAACTGAGTCGACCCAACACCGACCCTTGCAGTACGCCCCTCGTAACTGAACACCAAGATGAACATGTTCCATCAACTACAACCCTCTGTTTTCTTTCAGCAAGTCAATTACTGAGCCAGACTGCTATGTCTCCCACAATCCTATTCCTCTACATGTTGTATAATAGCCTACTGTGGGGAACCCTATCGAACGCCTTGCTGAAATCCATATACACCACATCAACCGGTTTACTCTCATCTACCTGTTTGATCACTTTGTCATAAAATCTCGATAAGATTCGTAAGGCACAACCTACCCTTCACAAAGCCGTGCTGACTGTCCCTGATCAGATTATTCTTTTCTAGATGGTTATAAATGTTATCCTTAGAAACTTTTCCAACACTTTACCAACAACTGAAGTGAGACTCACTGGTCTGTAATTACCAGGGTTGTCTCTACTTCCCTTTTTGAACAAGGGAAACACATTTGCTATCCTCCAGTCCTCAGGCACTGTTCCTATAGAAAATGATAGGTTGAAGATCAATACTAAAGGTTCGGCAATCTCTTCCCTTGCTTCCCAGAGGATCCTAGGTTACATACCACCCAGCACAGGGACTTGTCTATTTTCACACCCTATATTATTTCTAATAGCTCTTCCTTGTGAAACTCAGTCTCTTCTAGACTAGATGCAAATATGTTTGTATCTTCCTCGACAACATTTTCATTTTCTATAGTGATCGCTGTCTAAAAATATTTATTTAGTGCTTCCCCTATCTCCTCTGACTCCACACACAACTTCCCACTACAATCCTTGGTTGGCCTGAATTTCACTCCCGTCATTATTTTCTTCCTGACATACCTATGGAAAGCCTTAGGGTTAACCGTGATCCTATCCGCCAGCTACATCTCATGTCTCCTCCTGGCTCTGCTGAGCTCTCTTTTTTATGTCTTTCCTGGCTTCCTTTTAACCCTCAAGCATCCTAACTGAGTTTTCACGTTTTGTCCTCGCATAAAGCTTCTTCTTCTTCTTGACCAGGGATTCCACTTCCTCAGTTAACCACGGCTCACGCGTTCAGTATATTCCTCTCTGCCTGCCAGCTGCATACTTATCTCGGACACACAGGAGCTTTTTCTTGAATAAGCTCCACATTTTTAATGTGCTCATCCCCTGCAGTTTGCTTCCCCATTCTATGCTTCCGAAATCTTTCCTAATTGCATCGTAATTTCCCTTAAACCAGCTGTAACTCTTGCTCACTGGAGTACACCTTTTCATCACTAAAGTAAACCTGATAGAATTGTGATCGCTGTCTCCAAAGTGCTCACCTACTTCCAAATCTAACACCTGGCCAGGCTCGTTGCCCAGTAATAAATCTAAAGTGGCTGCGACCCTTGCAGGCCTGTCTAAATACTATGTCAGGAAGCCCTCCTGCACACACAGGACAAAAAACTGACCCATCTATAGTACTCGCACTGCAGTGATCCCAGTCAATGTTTGGATAGTTGAAGTCCCCCATGACAACGACCCAGCCTCTCTCACTCCCATCGACAATCATCTTTGCTGTCCTTTCGTCTACATCTCTGGGACTACTTGGAGGTCTATAGAAAGCTCCCAGCATGGTGACTTCTCTATTCCTGTTTCTAACCTCAGCCCATATCACCTCAGGTTACGAGTCCCGAAAAATCCTTTCTACAACTGTAATATTGTCCCTGATCAAAAATGTCACACCTCCCCCTCTTTTACCATCTTTTCTGTTCTTACTGAAACATCTGAATCCCGGAATCTGCAACAACCATTCCTGTCCCTGCTCTATCCATGTCCCCGTAATGGCCACAACATCGACGTCCCAGGTACCAAGCAACGCTGCCAGTTCACCCACTTTATTTCGGATGATCCTCGCGTTGAAGTAAACACATTTCAAACCAGTTTCTCGCTTGCCAGTGACTAATACTTTATTTTGAAAGTACCTACTCGCATCCTCTTCTGTATCTGTCCGACAATTTGGTTTCCCATCCCCCTACTGTATTAGTTTAAATCCAGCTGAAAAGCTTTTGCGAATTTCCCACCCGGGATATTGGTGCACCTCTGGTTTAGATGAAGAGCATTCTACTGGTAGAGGTCTCACCTATCCCAGAAAGAGCTCCAATTATCCAAAAATCCGAAACTCTCCCTCCTGCACCATCTCTATAGCCACGTGTCCAACTCCTTTCTCTCCCTATTCCTCACCTCACTAGCACATGGCACGGGCAGCAAACCAGAGAAAACAACTCTGTTTGTCCTAGATCTAAGCTTCCATCCTAGCTAACTGAATTTCTGCCTCAAGTCCCCATCTCTCTTCCGACTTATGTCTTTGTTGCCAATATGGACAACGACTTGGGGCTGCTCTCCCTCCCCCCGAAGAATCTGAAAAACATGATCAGAGACATCACGGACCCTGCCACCCGCGAGGCAACACACAAACTATGAGTGTCTCTCGTCCCCACAGAACCTCCTATCTGTCCCCTAACTATCGAGTCACTAATGACTACTGCTCTGCTCCTCTTCCCCTTCCTTTCTGAGCAGCAGGTGTCCCCTGCTTTCCCCTGGTAAGTCATCCTCCCCAACAGTATCCAAAACGATATACTTATTGTGGAGGGGAATGGACACCGGGGATCCCTGCACTGCCTGCCGGTTCCTTTTCTGTCCCCTAACTGTCACCCATCAGTCTTTTCCTTTTATCTGCGGAGTGACTACATATCTTTTCCCTTTGACTTGCTTTCTTACCTCCGCAGGTCCCCTCTCGCATCGGACAAGTCCGCCTCAATGCCTTGGTTTCGAAACCAAGAAACCACGTTTCCAGTACGCCTTTGGTGAGTCCAACTCAGCCATTTGTGGCTCCAAGTCTATAAACATCCTTAAAAGTGCTGTCTCATAAACACACTCCAGACGGCTATCTCCTTTCCTTGGGTTTTCCTGTAGTACATCGCGAGAGTTCACTGAACCCTGTTCCTTTTGTGTTGATTTCTTAGAATGAGTCTCCATGTAGGATTCGTTAAGCCACGATCTTACCCCGACTCGATTCAATTCGAATGCCAGTGCTTGGGCAATCGACACATTCCCTGTCCTATCACGCATCAGGGCCAATTCAGCGCTCGATCGGAAGAGAAACACCTTCGATGCGCTGGCGCCTACATCTCGTGGGAATCTTCAGAATCCCACCCAGTCGCCTGGTAGCGGGATCAGCCCCCAGGTTCACTGTCGTGAAAATTAAATTGACTTCACTCAACTATTAGCAAGGGCAAAGATAGGAACTTTATTTAAATTCTGCAGAATTGAACCCAGTACATTCATCTCGACGCCTCAATGTAAGGGTTATCTGAGCATTGTTCAGAACTTGCCTTATACTGATATTTATCACACACTCAAGGGCAAATACTGGGAAAACCCAAGTTGTTGATCTCTCAACCCCTGGTCTTGGACATAACAGTTCTTATGAGTTCACTGTGTCCCACTGTCGCAAGGTGGAGTTGAATATTTACAAAACTGAAACAGAGACGAGCTGACTGCAAACCTCACCAAAGTATTGTTTACAAAGCACAGCACAGCATTAAATGTTAGAAAAGCATTCTCTTTCAAATTTTACAGTAAATGGATAATTTTCCATTTCAGTAACTCAGAGGATCATGAGGGTTCAGCGGTAGATATCATCTATATGGACTTCAGTCAGGCGTTCGACAACGTTTCCCATGGGAGACTGATTAGCAAGGTTAGATCTGAAGGAATACAGGGAGACCCAGCCATTTGGATACAGAACTGTTGGAACGATAGAAGGCAGAGTGTGTTGGTGTAGTGTTGCTTTTATAACTGGAGGCCTGTGACCAGTGGAGTGCCAAAAGGATCAGTGCTGGGCTCTCTACTTTTGGTCGGTTACATAAATGATTTGAATGTGAGCATAAGAGGCATATTCAGTAAGTTTGCAGATGACATCAAAATTGGAGATGTAGTGGACAGGAAAGAAGGTAACCACAGATTACAACAGGATCTTGATCAGATGGGCCAATTGGCTGAGAAGTGGCAGGCGGAGATTAATTCTGATAATTGCGCGGTGCTGCATTTTGGGAAAGCAAAGCTCAGCAGGACTTTTCGACTTAACGGTCAGGTCATAGGGAGTGTTGCTGAACAAAGACACCATGGAGTGCAGGTTCATAGCTCATTGCAAGGGGAGTCGCTGGTAGATTGGAGACTGAAGAAGGCGTTTGGCATGCTTTGCTTTATTGGTCACAATATAGCGTCCGTTTACTGGCTGTCGAGGACCTTGTTTAGGCTGCTTTCGGAATACTGCATGCAATTCTGGTCTCCTACATATCGGAAAGATGTTGTGAAACATTAAGGGTCCAGAAAAGATTTACAAGGATGTAGCCAGGCGTTTGACGATTTGAGCTTTCGGAGAAGCCGAACAGGCTGGGGCTGTTTTACATCGAGTGTCAGAGGCTGGGGAGTGACCTTATGGAGTTTGACAAAGTTATGAGTGACATGGATCGGAAAAATAGCCAAAATATTTTCCCGTGCGTGTGTGAGTCCACAATTAGAGGTCATAGTTTAAGCGTGAGAGGTGAACGATATAAGAGAGATCTAAGAGACAACTTTTTCATGCAGAGGGTTGTACGTGTATGGAATGACCTGCCAGAGCAAGTGGTGGAGGCTGGTACAATTGTAACATTTAAAATGCATTTGGAAGAGAATATGAACAGGAAGGGTGAGGATGGATATGGGCTGGGTGCTTGCAGGTGGGACTAGATTGGGTTGGGGTATCTGGTCAGCATAGTCGGCTTGGAACGAAGAGCTAGTTTCCTTGCTGGACATCTCTATGACTGCATGATTAGTTCAACACAGATCATACCAGATGGCCGATTTTCGAAAGACCGCAATTTCCCCTCCCACGTGGTTGATGAAGCCCTCCCATGGATCTCATCCATTTCCCGCACTTTCACACTCGAGACACACCCCTCCAACCCCAAAACGGGCAGGGCCACCCTGCTTATCACCCTCCACCCCAGCTACCTCTGCATACAACGTACAGCCTTCGCCATGTCTCCCACCTACAAACAGAACCCAACACCAGGGGATATATTACTCTCCTCACTCTTAAGCGCTTGAAAGAAAGTCCATTCTTTCCGCTACTCTCTCGTCAGGACCATTCTACACCAATCCACCCAACTATCCGAACCGCTTCGTTTGCCACCGCAGGAATTGCAAAAGCTGGGCCACACATCCCACCAACCAGGGACCAAAGCTATAAAGCAACCTTCCACATCCATCTGACTTTTACCTCCATTTCCATACAAGTCAGTTCCTCTGCTCATTGCTCCTGATGCAGTCTCCTCTACATTTAGAACACAGGATGCTGACTCGAAGAGCGCTTCAGTGAACACCTGCAGGACACCTGCTCCGACCGCCTCATTGCCAAAAACTTCAATTACCCTCCCACTCCACCGAGGACATGCCGGTCCTGGGCCTCATTCATCGCCACTCCTTAGCACTTGACTTTGCAGAAATCACGCCTCATCTTCAGCCACGGGAACCACCAGCCCAATGGCATCAATGTGGATTTCATCAGTTTCCCCATGCCCCCTCCCCCCACCTAATCCCAGTTCCAAACTTTCATCTCAGCACGGCGCTCATGACTTGTCATACCTGTCAATCCTTCTTCCCACTTATCCGCCCACTCTTCCCTCTGAACTCTCACCACTCCCCCACTTCCATCCACCCTTTTCACTCTCAGCTGACTTTTCCCGAGCCCCACGCACCTGCCACTTAATCTCTCCAACACCGAGGCTCAAACCCTCAACTCGAATGAAGGGCTTTTTCTGAATTTTCGATTTTCCTGCTCCTCGGAAGATGCCTGAACTGCTGTCCTTTTCGAGCAACACACTCCTGGGTAATCTCCAGGATCTGCACTTCCCCCTTTCACCTGTGTAATTGAAGCTGTGTTTTGAGTGTCAGCTACATTCTATTTGTGTATTGGACCCTCTGTCCGCCCACAAATCTCAGGCTTGAGATCTGACATTGTTCTTGATTGCAGATACTGCTGTTCATGCACTGTTTTAATTATGACATTTTCAATGTGTCATTGTTTTCTCGATTCTGTACCTTCATTGTCAGGGTGATGACCGATCAACTGTGCATTAGCAGAAATTAGGTGCACTTACCCTCGCACCAAAGAATCACCACATTACTTTTGATTCCTTCAAGATTTCACTGTCCAAGAAAGAGAAAAGAACACCTTTAGTAACTTAAGATCAGTTGAGTTGCAGAATCTCCATCTTTAACTGTTGCGGTCAGATCGACTCGACCGTCCTTCTCCTGAGGAGTGCCGTGAGTTCATAAAATAATCATACACAGATGCATGAGTTTCAAGCAACAAATCAAACATTGGTGAAAAGTTTTCCAACCTATTTATTCACTTGTTTACGAATTGTGGACAGTTCTTAATCATCCCAATCAAAGTGTGCAGACTCTTCCTTTTGATCCTCGCAGCATTCCTGCCCATTCCCTGTGAGAATGAATTCTCTCCTGACTGGTTAAAGATAGTTCCCTACGGGAGAAAGTTTCACTGTATCGATGATGTCAAAAATGCAGCCCGATTCTCCGGGACACATAGATCATTACATGTCCGGCTGTTCCTCAAAGAGTAACATGTATTTAGGACCCACTCCAGTGCAGCTTCACAGTGCTTTCACACATTCTTTATTTCACATATAACACATCATATCAGCACCTTTACTGAAAGCTAAACGTCGTGGTATATACGAAATTCCTAGTGCTGTTATTAAAATGAATGTTTGCCACAACATCTATCTATGTGGGCCTGCTCTGATTGGTCGTGAAGAGATTATCAAATGTAACTTCCGAAAACACATTTTATTGGTAAGCAATCGAAATATCTCCAAAGAAGCATATCAACTTGTTCAAATCACCTCAACTTTCTCGACTTTAACTGTAACCTGGGTGGATACTACATTCAAAGGTACTCCTGAAGTACGTCAGAAACCAGTTATTTCATTTTGATTGTCACTCTGAACAACTGTTTCAAAACGTTATATGTAAAACTGGAAACTCCTTGGTAGATTTTAACTTGCTTGGTTATTGGGATTGATCAACGCCTGACACTTGTTCTAAACACAGCCAATATGACCCAAGATTCCTCTGCTCCTCCACACTTTCAGGAATCCTTTAACCCTTTATACTGCATTGAAACTCGCACTTCCAAAGTGAACGACTTCACACTGTTCGGGTTTAACTCCATCTGCCACGTATCAGCCCAGTTCTGCAACCTCGCAATGTTCCATTGCAATCCACAACAGCCGAATACACTATCGACAATTCCACCAACCTTTAGGTCATCGGCAAAATTACTACCTCACTTCTCTTCTACCTCATCTAATTCATTTATTAAAATCGCAAAGACCAGAGCCCCCTAACCAATCCCTAAGGACGTTCACTGGACACCGACCTCCACGATGCCCTATTCAATAATCTTCAGTGTACACTTGATGGTCACTGTTATTGAGGAACTGTTTTTAATGTAATTTATTCAGCCTGCCAAAGCTAACGGTAACAGATGAAAATTAACTGAGTATCCTGCATTATTTTGCTTTGGAAAGTTAAGGAAATACTTCTGTCTCTAATTTATCCTCCTGCACGAAAGAAAAAAGGCTTTCATGGTGAAGAAAGAAACGGAAATCAATCTTTATATCGTATAGATTTAATGAAGGATTGAAGCATTTCATATCTGTCCCTCCTGACTCTGTCAGTTCATGTCTCTTTATATATTCTCCACTCACTAATACGTTTACTGATCATTGGATAAAATTAACAGATGTCCTCAGTGCTACGAAAACATTTATCATCTGCGCAGCTGCCAAGATGTCTCAGCAGGTCGGATGATTGGTTGAATCGCTTCCAACACAAGGATTGAATGAATGGCTTCTCCCCGATGTGAACCCACAGGTGCCTCAGCAGCTTGAACGCCTGAGAGTATCCTTTCCCACACACACAGCATTATTCATAGAGAGTGGTGCAAGTATAGAATGAGTTGGCAGAGGGAGAGGTAGAGGCTGGAAGAAATACAAAGTTTAATAATGCATCAGGATTGGTAAATGAGTAGGAACGATTGAGAGAGTCATGTGTCAAATGCTGACAGATGAGATGAGAGTTATTAATGATATATTGTCAACGTGGACAAGTTGGTCTGAAGCATCTGATTCTGTGCTTTCAATTTCTATGTCTCTCTCTCTCTCACTCTCTCGGTCTGTCATATCTCACTGCGATTTGCCCTCAGTTCAGACAAAGAGCTGGATTGGGGCTGGGTCAGTGGAAAGTGGATAGCCTCCACTTCGAACCATTTTTACCCAATCATATCCCTGGGAATGGATAAACTGAAGTCTACTCCAGTACTGGCAGACTTCGAGTTTGTTCCATGCAATGAAGGTGTGTGTGACGAAGACATGGAGGGTGTGTGAGACGGAGAGTGGGAGAATGTGGGTGAAAAACATGGTAAGGCTGTGTGAGACAAAAACAGGAATGATGCATGTGACCAGACAGGCAGCATATGTGTGACAAAGACAGGCAGAATGCTTGTGTCCTCAAACATGAGAGAGGTTTTTGATAATGTATTTATGTTCGGACTTGCCATTGAATGATTTGATGGACAGTTTGCTTATCCAGCTGCTATTTGATGTTTTTTTGTGGATATATTAGCATGAAGTATTTTATATACAATCCCTTAGCACTGTCACTCCGACAGCGCTCTCTCACACAACACGGAACGGGCGACGATGGTACTTACTCAGCACTGACCCTGTGACAGTACCCTCTCGCTCAGTACTGACACTCCAACAGTACCTGCTCCATCAACACTAACCCTCTGACAGTGCCCACTCCCTCAGCATTGATCCTGTTACAGTAACCGGTCCTTCAGCAAGAACCATCTGAGAGTATCTGCATCCTCAGCACTGATACTCAGACAGCGTCAGCTCCAACAACACTGATACTCCAAAAGCGCCGCTCTTTCAGCGCAAACCTTTTGCATTGGAAAGGGAAAGCACCGTTCCGTCAGTTCTGGCACTCCGAAAATAGATGCTGCCTTGGCTCTCTCATTGGAGCCTGGATCTGGTGCACTATTTTACTCTCTTGCACAGTGTTCAGAAGATTTGAAGCAACCAAAGATATCATCGGTGAATTCCTGCACCAAATGATAATAATCTCCTGGGACTTAAGGAAACAGAGGGAGATGAGCTGAAAAGCTATTTGTCCCTTTCAACTTTGATGAATTCCTGTCTCATCATCAACACAGTTCTAAAACTTAAGGCCAGACTGGCTCTTACTAACAGTCACAGGCAACATTGGATTTGGTAAAAGGTAATGGACGGGCCAGGGGTTAGATTTGGATGGAGGTGATTGCAAACACAATTCGGTTATGTTTACTTAAGCAATAGAAAGGGATAGTTACAAACTGCAGGGAAAGTCTTATGGCTGACGGAAAGGCAATTATGATGCGATTTAGCAAGATTTAGTATGCACAGGATGTGGAAGGAAACGGATGGGATGACCACAATTGAAATGTGGAACTTACTCAAGGAACTGCTGTTGCACGTACTTGATGAGTATGTACCTGTCAGGCATGAAGGAAGTTGTCGAGCAAAGCAGCCGTGGTTTACTAAAGAAGTTAAAGTTCACGTCAAGAGAAAGAAGGAGGCTTATGTTCGGGTTTGACGTGAAGGCTCAGTTAGAGCGATTGAGAGTTACAAGTTAGTTAGGAAAGACCTGAACAGAGAGTCCAGCAGAGCCAGGGGAGGACATGAGAAGTCGCTTGCAGATTGAATCCTAGAAAACCCTAACGCTTTCTACGTGTATATGGGGAATAAAACAATGACGAGAGTAAGATTAGGACCAATCAAAGATAGTAGTGAGGAATTGTGTGTGGAGTCAGAGGAGATAGGAAGGCACCAAATGAATAACTTTCGTTAGTATTCATATTGAATTAGATCAACGTTGTCAAGGAGAATCTAAGATACAGGCTACTAGACTAGATGGGACTGAGGTTTACAAGGAGGACTTGTTAACAATTCTGGAAGGTGTAAAAACAAGTCAGTCCCCTGGGTCGGATGAGATCTATCCAAGGATTTCCTGGGAAGCCAGGGAGGAGATTGCAGAGCCTTTGCCTTTGATCTTTATTTCGTTACTGTCGACAAGAATATCACTCGAAGATTGGAGGATAGCAGAAGTTGTTCCCTTGTTCAGGAAGGGTAATACAGATGACCCAAGTAATCATAGATCAATGAGTCTTACGTCTGTTGTATGAACAAATTATGTAAAGGATTATGAGAGATAGGATTGACAATCATTCAGCAAGCAACAATTTGATTTCAGATGGTCAACATGTTTTCGTGAGTTTTTTGAGAAGGTGACCAAACATGTGGATCAGGGTAGGGCACTTGACGTGGTGTACATGGACGTCTGTAAAACCTTTGATAAGATTCCACATGTTAGGTTGTTGGAGAAAATGCGGAGGCATGGGATTGACGATGATTTCGCAGTTTGGATTAGAAACTGGCTTTCTGTTAGAATGCAGCACGTGGTGACTAATGGACAATATTCAGACTGGAGTCCGGTTACGAGTGGTGTGGCACAAAGATCGTTTTTGGGACCACTGCTGTTTGCCGTTTTCATAAATGACTAAAACGCAGGCATAGGTGGATGGGTTAGTAAGCTTGTAGATAACACTAAAGTTGGTGGAGTAGTGGACAGAGTGGAAAAATGTTGCAGTTTGCTGGGGAGGTCGGATAAACTGCAGAATTGGTCTTAGAGGACGCAAATAGAGTTCATTGCATCTACATTTGAGGTGATTCACTTTGGGAACATCAGTAGGAAGGCAGAAAAATGAGTTGAATGAAAAATTCTTGGTAATGTGGATGTGCAGCGGGTTGTTGGAGTCCATGTCCATAGATTCTTAAAAGTTTCCAGCCAGGCTGATAGTGCTGTTAAGAAGGCCTACGTTGTGTTAGGTTTCATTGGGAGAGGATTGGGTTCCTGAGCCATAATGCAAAGCTGCAACTATACAAAACACTTGTGTGGCTCCACTTGGAATATTTTGTGCTGCCTGGTCGCCCCATTCCAGGAAGGATGTGGAAGCATTGGAAAAGTTGCAGTCGAGATTAAACAGGATATTTCCTGTTCCAGAGGGAAAGTCTTACGAGGAACATCTGAGAGACTTGGGTCTGTTCTCATTGGAAAGAAGAAGGCTAAGAGCGGATTTGATACAGAGTTGCAAGATGATAAGAGGATTCGATAGGGTAAACAGTGGAAGTCTTTTTCTTAGGATGATGATGTCAGCTTGTATGGGTGGCCATAAATACAAATTGAGGGGTTATAGATTTAAGCCAGATGTCACAGGCAGGTTCTTTGCTCAGAGAGTGGTAAGGGCGTGGAATGCCCTGCCTGTCGATGTAGATAGCTCAGCCACATTAGGGAGATGTAAACAATTCTTGCATAACCACATGGATGATGATTGGATAGTATAGGGGGATGAGCTGAGAAATACTCACAGGTCGGCGCAACATCGAAAGCCAAAGAGTCTGTGCTGCTTTGTATTGTTCTATGTTCTGAAGCCAAATCTCCACTTCGGTAACCTCCAACCCCATGGCATCAAAGGGGTTGCACCAGTTTCCACATTTCCCCTTCCCCACCTTACCCCACTTCACAACTTCCAGCTCAGCACCGTCCTTATGAGCTGTCCCATTTGTCCCATTTCCTTCCCACCCATGTACATCACCCTCCCCTCCAAACTATCAACATTACACCCTCCCCCGTGCACCTATTGCTATCTCAGCTACCTTCAGCCCAGCCCCATCATCTCACATTTATCTCTCCACAGTCGAGGCTTCCAACCAAATTCCTGATGAAAGGCTTTTGCATGAATCGTGGTTTTCCTGCTCCTCAGATGCTGCCTGACATGCTGTGCTTTTCCAGCACCACACTCCTGACTCTAATCTCTAGCATCTGCACTACTCACTTTCCCCTATTTATCATGGGTGTCCTTAACTTCCACTCTCCCTTTCCTGACTCCATTTTCAATAAAGTTTAGAGACCTGTAAACAATACATCAGCTATGTCCCAAGAACAGCACGAGACATATCTTGGTTTTCGATTAATTTGCAGGCTCCTTCATTTCAGTCATTCCCAGGGATATCATCTCTTTTATAGTGAGCATTACGAAAGGACATTATTTTTAGCAGAAAAAAAATCAGTCTGTCACTAACCATTGTTTGTTTCATGCACAAGGGCACCCAGACTCCTCCGAAACGCACTCTTTTGGAGTTTCTCTTGATTTTAATTGAAGTCAGTCTTTTGAATCTTCCTACCAAATGCATGACCTCAAACGCCCGACATGAAATTGCGCCTTCAAGGAATTTGCCCACCCACTGAACCTGTGTCTATCCATTTCCTGATTCCGCTGTCCTCATCACAACATGCTCTCCCACCTATTGTGTATCGTCAGTAAAACTGGACACATTTCACTCAGCCAATTCTTACAAGTCATGAATTCAGATATAAATCATTGAAGTCCTATGACTGACCTTTCCAGCACTTGAGTAATTACATCTTTGCAACTTAAAATATACCTAATCCTCCAGATTTTGTGTCTTCCATTAAGTAAACAACGGACAAGCCTGGCCTTTTTTTATACTTAACACCTTGTGTAATGGCTTTTGATGTGGTCATGATGGAATGCCGAACAAAAATTGATCAACTCGGCATGTAATATTATCAAAGAACACTGACAAAGTTGTCAAGTGTGTTTATCCTTTCTACTAATGATGTTGACTCAGTTTGTCTCCAATCAACTTTTCTCAATGTCCTGCTATTTCTTTCTTCACAATGGTCTTTCGCAGTTCTCAAGTGACAGACATGACATTGGAAAAGATGGAAGCTATTCAGACCATCAGGTCGTCTCCACCTTTTAATGAGATCATGTCTGACTTGGTTAAATCTCAACTGCAAAGTTCCGCCTTATCCCCGTTACCCTGTATTCCCCAAGTGACTAATTGGCTCGCTATCTCAGCCTTGGTCATACCCAGCCTTGACAGCTCTCTCTTGGGAAGAATTCTGCAGATTTGCTATCCTCTGTAAGAGAGAAAATCCTTCTCGTCTGTGTGTCAAATGATTAACAGTTCACCTGAAATTAGGCTCGATGTATTCTACACAAATGTCGTTTTTCAGTAAATATTCTCAGTCCCAGTCCTCTAGAACCTGACGCTAATCGGTAGCAACATTTCCTCCAGAACACCAACCCGCCCATCCGCAATGCGCCCTCCCCCATCATTATTAACAGACCACGGTTACAGAATCACGAGAAAACTCGGGAACACACAAGTTACGAAAAACGCTCAAAGAGAGCCAGACTGCTGTTGTAGAAAAGTTGGTTCCTGTGACATAAATGTGTTTGCAGAGGGTGCAGAACTGTTGCCATGTCATTACAGTGAATGTCCCAGGATTTATTTTGGAAAAATAAAACTGATTGAGGATAACAATCGCTTCGGGAAGGGCAGGCTGAAGTTTGAGTTCGTGAAAAGCCTGTTTCATGGATCGTGCAACGAGTCAGCTTACCAGTCTTTGTTGTGTAATTGGTCAACACGTTCATCCATTAACCGAACAGTTGGTGGTTTGGGACCACCCAGGAACGGATCTCTCATGGCTCATACTTCATTTGTTTTCTTTCCTGCACAGCTCCGGGCTTTTAATGTGGTCAGGAAAATGTTCCCCAAACAGGAATCCAATCCGGAACCAAAATGGAATTTTTGTATTGTTTTAATGGCTAATGTAAAGGAACTTGGATTTTCAGAATCTGAAACAAAAATAGAAAACGCTCGGTACAGACTGGGGTTTGGCAGTACTACTGGGAGAAAGCGGAGTTCAAATAACTTCTGAAGAAGTTCTGAAATGTTGAATCGCCCTTTCCCAGCCCCGATCCTGCTCGACCTGCTGAGTATTTTCCTGCAATTTCCGCCTTCTTTTAAGATGAATATCGATTCCACCTCTCGGGGTGGAACACCCAGACCCACTTTGTCCCGACATTTAATCGATTTCGAAGCTGTGGTTTTTGAATTCAAATAAACCAAACAATGATTCAGAACTGCTGAGCTCAACAGAGACAAAGACCTGGAAATGATTAATTCAACAGTAATGGCACATCCTTATGTAGTTGTGGCCGAGTGGTTAAGGCGATGGACTTGAAATCCATTGGGGGTGTTCCCACGCAGATTCGAATCCTGTCAACTACGATAAAGGGCGGAGTTTGCTTTCGACTTTTTTTTTGGGATTCAGATCACGGCGGAGTGAATCACGTCATTCAGGTCACGAATGGTGCAAAACTCCAGTGCACTCAAAGAACTGAACAGATGTACACTTGCATTGCCAAATTTGTTTAGACTCGTTACGACACACGGTAAACCCTCCTGCTTCATATAAAACACAGAAACGATTTATGCCGTACAGTAATCTGCAAAAGTTTGATTGACCAAGAACTGCACAAAGTAAAAATTAAGAACTTTATTTCGAAAGTAAAAGAGTAATAAATTAACAAACCACGATTGACAATGTATTTCTATTACCCATTGTGACGTTCCCTTCGATAATACTATTCAGATAAAACTCCCAATTAAAGTTAACAAAACAGCAATTCTTTTCTCAAAGCCAGCAAGCTGTCGGTTCTTTTCTTCGGATCTTCCTATGTCTTCTTTTTCCTTGTTAGGAAATTCAGTGTCACACGTAACCGATCGAAAAGGTATTTTTCAGAGATATGTTTTTTCAAGAAGATTGTTACATGCAGGACTTGGCAGTCCTCCTCTCATCTGTTCAATGTCACCCGTATCATTCCCCAGAGCATCTGATTGTGTCATTCTTTTTTAAGATTTTCAATAGACACAATTCAAATTTGAATTGATTTAATATTTTATTCTCGATAAAATTTAAACTGAGTGGTCAACTCGAAATGTTTATGTCTCTAGGCAATGAACTAATCGAGTTGTTCGATCCAGTATTACGTTGTTGTATTCTTGATAACACTTGTTGCAGTGTCTGGTTATTCTGCTGCTTTCAACAGTCTTAGCCATGCAACAATATGTTTAAAGAACCTCGTCTATTCAGGAAAAATGAACCATCATAATGAACATATGTTTTCATTTTATTTTTTAAATACTTTATCCTGGCATACCGATAAATTTCATATGATATCGCCTTAAACTTTTCCTATATACACACATAAGACATTAAATAAAGACAAATCTCATCTCAACGCCATAAGTTTAATCTGCAATAACCTGTCTGTGAATACATTCGACAGACACGTAACATATACGATTTATATATTGAAATTCTCTACCGTTAGAATCCAATGAAATAGTATCATATTCTTATATATAAACGTTTTAGCGGATTGTGGTCAGTGTACATAACCGTTTCTGAACCATTGTTCGGGCATATACTTTAAATTTGTAAAGCCAGAACCAAACTCAATAGTCATTTTTCGATTATGGAGCATTTCCTCTGGTAGATGTTGATTTTCTTTGAAAAGTAACCAACTGCCAGTTCAATCCCATGCTTATCTTTCCTGTTGAAGTACAGCTCCAACTCAAACGTCACTACCATCGATGGCGACTTTAAATGCTTTTGAGAAGTTTGGTGTAGGTAAAACTGGTTTGGTGGTGAATATCGACTTCAAATGGTCGAATGTCTCCTGGCATGGTACTGTCCACTGAAATGTTGTATTTTTATTCAGAAAATCGGTTAACGGTGCCACTAAACGAATATATTTTGGAACCGACTTCTGGCAGACTCCGCTGAGTGTGAAGAATTGAAGAAACTCTTTCTTCGAAGTTGATCATGTAAATTCCTCTGTAGCCTTCGCCTTTATGTTCCGGCGGGAATCGACCTTCCATGACCGATCTTACATCCCAAGAACGTCACCTCTTTCGTGAATTCTGTTTTATTTATGTTTAGCATCAGTTTTGCTTCTCGTGGTCGTTCAAAGAGCTCTGCCAACAGTCTTTTGTGATCATTCCTTGAATTGCTAAAGATCATGACATCGTCCAAATACACTGCACAGTTTGTCAACCCAGCCACAACTCTGTACATGTGTCTTTGGACTGTGGCGGGCTTGTTCTTCAGTCGGGGAGAAAGTGAGGACAGCAGATGCTGGAGATCAAAGTTAAAAATGTGTTGCTGGAAAAGCGCAGCAGGTCAGGCAGCATCCAAGGAACAGGAGAATCAACGTTTCGGGCATGATTCCTGAAGAAAGGCTTCTGCCCGAAACGTCGTTTCTCCTGTTCATTGGATGCTGCCTAACCTGTAGTTCTTCAGTCGAACGTGCATCACTTTAAACGGGTATCGCCTGTATGGAATTACAAACGCAGAAATCTGTTCACCAACTTTGATAATAGTATCTGCCCGTGGCAACGCATTATGCTCGCATTATGGCCCATCTAATCAAGATCCTGCTGTAATCTGTGGTAACCTTCTTTGCTGCTCACTAATCCTCCAATTTTGGTGTCATCTGCAAACTTACTGACTCTGCCTCTTGGGCTCACAGCCAAATCATTTATATAAATGCAGAAAATTAGAGGACCCAGCACCGATCCTTTTGGCACTCCACTGGTCACAGGCCTCCAGTCTGAAATGCAACACTCCACCACCATCCTCTGCCTTCTACCGTTCAGGCTGTTCTGTATCCAAATGGCTAGTTCTCTCAGTATGCCTTCAGGTCTAACCTTGCTAATCAACCTCCCATGGGAAACCTTCTCCAACGCCTGACTGAAGTCTATATAGATTACATCTACCGCTGTGTCCTCATGAATCCTCTGACTGTAATGGAAAATTATCCATTTACAATAAATTTGAAAGAGAATGTTTTTCTAACATTTAATGTTGTGCTGGGCTTTAAAAAGAATACTTTGAAGATTTTTACAGTCAGTTTGTCTCTATATCAGTTTGAGAAACAAACAACTCGACCTTGCAACTGTCGAACTCAGTGCAAGCAGAACTGTTATGTCCAAGACCAGGGAATGATCGAATAACAACTAGTGTTTTCCCAGACTTTGCCATTGAGTGTGTGATAAAAAACACATTTGAGGCAAGTGTCTGAAGAATACCCAGATAACCCTTACATTGAGGCATCGAGCTGAATGGACAGGGGTCAAATCTGCAGAATTGAAATATAGCTCCTTTCTTTGCTCTTGCCAATAGTTGAGTCAAGTCGAGATAATTTTCACGACAGTAAACTTGGGGACTCGTCCCAGGACCAGGCGTCTGGATGGGATTCTGAAGATTCCCACGAGGCGTAGTTGGCAGTGCCTTGAAGGTGTTTCGCTTCATATCGAGCGCTGAATTGGCCCTTATGCGTGAGAGGGCTGGGAATCGGTCGATCGCCCAAGCGAATCGAATAGAGTTGGAGTAAGAATCGTGGCTTAAGTGATCCTACATAGAGACTCATTCTAATAGAATAAATACAACAGGAACATGCTTCAGTGAACTCTCGCGTGGTATTAGAGCAAAACCCAAGGGAAGGGGATTGCCGTTTCTAAAGTGTTTCAGAGACAGCACATTTAAGGGTAGTTTTAGACTTGGAGCCACCACTGGCTGAGTTGGACTCACCAAAGGTGTACTGGATACTTGGTTTTTGGTTTAGGAAAACCAAGGCATTGAGGCGGACGTGTCCAATGCGAGAGGGGTTCTCCGGAGGTAAGTAAGTAAGGCAAAGGGAAATGATAACGGTACCGCGTGAGAGAGAGACAGTTGAAGACTTTTCCATTTACACTAAAATTAAGCTCCGGCAAGATCAAACAAAAGGAGAGTCCACACAGTACTTGAAATGGACAACCAAAAATACAATACGTGCTCAATAATGACAGCCCAGTGTCTGTCAAGCAGTTAGAATTGTGAATCAAGGAATGTACTTTGCCAGAGAGAGGAAGCTGGAAATTATGAGGTGGAGGTTGGAGGAGAGAGAAAAGGAAAAAGGAGGGGAAAATTCAACCTGTGAATTGGAGTGCTGATAACATGTAAGGCTGAGGCTGCATAGGAAAAGGAAATCTCAATTATGTGATAGATCAAGTACACGTACAAACACCAGCGCACATGCAGACGCGCACAGAAAACAACATAATGAAGCTGCCTCAGGGTCTGCTGAATCACCGATCGCACGCCATACCTGCAACCAATTGAAGTAACAAGCCCAAAAGAAGGATGACCATTCCAAGAAGGAAAGGGATCCAGGGCCTATTCGCGATCAACCTCTGACAGATGGTGAGTCAGACAGGGAGGGTACTGGCGAATGATGAACTCATCAGGCAATTCTGCAAACTCCAATGTTAGACGTTGCAGGTCCAGAACGGTATCCAGTATTGATGCACCAGCCATGGACTATGAAGAATCTGGAAAGTGCCTATGGACAGTTGCCTGACTCAAGCGAAGTTGGAGGTAATAAGTTCGCCAAAGAAGTGACAAAGTTCTATACTGAGTTCCGTCCCATGTCACATGAGATGAGACGTTTCCTGGGATGAAAAATAGGTGTCGATGTCACTAAAATCGAGTATAACTGGCCAGCCGCAAACATTCATGCCAGAGTAGCCAACACACAACAGGAGCAGAACGGAGACTTTAATGCTTTTGTTGCAGTGCTGGCAACCGCCTTAAGGGAGGCATTCCCAACGCAAATGGACATCACCAAAATATCAAAGTGTAAATAATGGGAAGGTGAGACAGAGTCCCAGGACCTTAAGCGCCTCACTGAAGTCCATAACAACCGGTGAGGAGTGAGACCATCTGACGACATAACAGCGGCATAAATCATGCCGTATGAGGCACACCTGAATAACAGCTTTATCAATGTAATGAAGGATGAAATAACGAAAACAGGTAAAAGACACATGTACTACCTGGGACACGGGAAAGCTGAATTTGATAGAACAACATGCGATACATGCTGGAAAATTACTTTCTCAAGAGAAGGATAAACGGAAGCACATAAAGCTCAGTTTACTGTGATGCAAATGATCACCCAACCGTTGGACGGAGGTGCTGCAGGAAGAGAGAGAGGCAGAGGTGGAGGTCGCAGAAGATGAAGAGGAAGAGGTTGCGTAAGAGGCGCAGGCAGTTGTAGATCTGGCGGGTCCTTTGTTTGCAGAGCAATGGACCAGTGGGCGAGACAGTGCCCACACAGACAGCTTCAACCGGCCCTGGAGGCTGAACAGCGGGGTGACTGACAGGGAAAGGCTGAGGTGGAGATGGGCAGCCCACAAGGTAAGCAACTTTCCCTTATGCTTGGCAACGGGGATTCGCTTCTGCTTCTCTCTTCTACTAATCTTACGGACACTGAGACATGCCCAACCTCTATGTTGAGTGCTGACATTGCGAAAAGTGGAGTCTGTTCAAAATCATGATGATGCGTATAAGTCGATGCCGATCTCTATGTTATATGTGGAAGGTACATCAATTACCTTTTTGGAAGATACAGGGTCAACTTACTCAGTCCTTAAATTAAGCCAGTTTAGACAATCGATGAAAATAAAGATGAGTGAAAGTTCCTGAACACAATGGGTGCATCAGGAGTAGTGATGCAGGAGAAATGTTCTGCACGCTTCTTGTGCAAAACTAGCCATGGCGAAACATTCCAATACTCCTTCTTGTTATCAGAATTTTGTTCTTTAAACCTGTTGGGTCGGGGTCTCATAGGGAGACTGGGGTTGGACTTGCTCAGTACTCTGACGAGCTTGCGGGTAATTCAAAGGGAAGATTTACCAGTACAGGCTGTAAATTATGAACCGCGACACCTGATGTACTTCTATGCGTGGCGATTAAGCCAGAGGGTGATAAGTTCAGTGAGCGATTCACTCACCCTGGAAGCAAGCAAACATGCTAATCCTATTATCACCGATTTTCTTGCTGGAGATGTGCTGCACTGCACAGCACACATACACTGTGACGGACCTGACGAAACATTTGAGAAGGATTGGTTCATAAGATTGGTTAAACCAGATCAGTTGTTATTGTGCGAAGTTTATTGCAGTGATCACAGATGCGCAGTCAGTCTGAACTTATCTAAGGTATCTGTAAAAGTAAGCAGACGCTATTTTTTGATGTGAAAGGCTCTGCTCCTCACGTGTCACTGGCGAAGGCATCTGGTGACAGGTGGCAGGATTTGGGACCATGGGTGCTAAAGGCACAAAGAACGAAAGGTTTTTCTCCAGGGACGATGTGGGTATCTGGTTCAATGCAGATATGCGGACATATAAGAAGAAACTAAATTGGCTAACTCCGGCAGATAGGACAAGCCAGGGAACCCCCGCTAGCCCTAAAAAGCCTAAGGGAACAGCCAGGCGTTTCCCGAAGATACCAGTCTCGGAGCCAAGAATAAAAATGGTCCCGATTGAGTTGTTGGCAAAGGACAAACCTGATGTGGGGCTTATACCGGGCTGTGAACCCATTCAGATAACCCCAAAGTCCGAGTATCATCCTTGCACAGCACAATACCCGTTAAAACACTAGGCCACAGAAGGAATAACTCCAGCCTTTGAATCCGCCCTAAAGGCTGCAGTCATAATCCCCTGTGAAACCTCACTTGTGAGAACCTCAATTTTTCTCTGGGCGGCACGGTGGCACAGTGGTTAGCACTGCTGCCTCACAGCGCCGGAGACCCGGGTTCAATTCCCGCCTCAGGCGACTGACTGTGTGGAGTTTGCACGTTCTCCCCCGTGTCTGCGTGGGTTTCCTCCGGGTGCTCCGGTTTCCTCCCACAGTCCAAAAGTGTGCAGGTCAGGTGAATTGGCTATGCTAAATTGCCCGTAGTATTAGGTAAGGGGTAGATGTAGATGTAGGGGTATGGGTGGGTTACGCTTCGGCGGGGCGGTCTGGACTTGTTGGGCCGAAGGGCCTGTTTCCACACTGTAAGTAATCTAATCTAATCTAAAAAGGCATGCATTCCTGGTGAACCTGAAGAATCGAGGTTTGTACAAGACCTGCAGACAGTCAATAATGCTGTTGTCACACACGCCCCAAATGTTCCCAATAACTACTATATTCGCTCAAATTCCAGCGGAGACACAATGGTTCTCTGTTGTGGATTTAGCAAATGCCTTCTTTCGCGCACCAAATGCCTTCTTTCCAGACAGTCAATTCTGGTACGCATTTTCATTCAAAGGGAAATCGTACACCTTCACGTGACTTTGTCAAGGTTAATGTGAGTCCCTCACCATATATAACTCGGCTCGACGCAGGAGTCTGGAGAGTCTTGTTCTCACCCAGGGGTCAGTGCTTCTGCAGTATTTAGATGATTGCTTCATAGTGGCACCAACAAAGGATCAATGTCAGGAGGATACTCTTGCGTTGTTCTGCCATCTAACGAATGAAGGGTACAAAGCCAGTCTCGCAAAGTTATAATATGTGAAACAATACGTGAAGTTCTTCGGTCACTTACTGTCTGAACAAGAGAAGGCCATTGGTCAAGACAGACTTCAAGCAATCCAGCAAATTCTAAAGTCTCACATGAAGAAATAATTTCTACCCTTTTTGGACATGTGCTCCTACTGTAGAATATTTATCCCAGATTATGCAAACCTAGAGACACCCGTCAGTGACATAGCACATGGCAAAGTTTTGCAGAACCAGAGTCCGTTGCATTGGACCTCAGAGGTCGAGTGTGCCTTTGTTAAATTTTATAAAGCGCTCCAAACTACACCTACAAGTGAATTGCGAAACCAAACAAGCTTTTTGTACAAACAGTAGATGCGAAACGTGAGTGCATGACATCTCTGCTGTTGCAGGATCATGGGGCAAAATTGAGGCCAGTAGCATATTTTTCAGCTAAACCAGACCCCATAGCGTCAGCATTGCCTAAATGTCTGCGAGTCGTGGCCTCAGCTAAAAAGGCTGTTGAAGCATCCAAGGATAGTCGGCTATGGTGATTAAACCCTTCTGGGCTCATATGCAGTATCCTTACGGCTTTCCGAGCAAAGGACCGCACGCATGTCAACAGCACGTTGGTTCAGATATAATACTGAACTATTGGAGATGCCTAACATTACGATAGAAGGAAATAAAGTCCTTAACCCAGCTATACTTCCCACCACAGAAAGAGGCTGAGACCCACATGATTGTGTCGCTGTAACTAATGAAATGTGCAGCCCTGGACCAGGGTTGCAGGATTCACCACTTCAGAATCCAGATATGGAGATTTTCTTGTGGACCAGTCAGCATACAGTAGCAACGACACGGGGCAGAATTGTATTGCGTATGGTGTAATGTCTACCTACGAGATAATCAAAGTGGGATTACTCCCTTCTCATCTGTCGGTGCAAGCAGTGGCGCTGATTGCCTTGACTGAGGCCTGTA
The DNA here is from genome assembly GCF_047496795.1 of Chiloscyllium punctatum. NCBI lineage: Eukaryota > Metazoa > Chordata > Chondrichthyes > Orectolobiformes > Hemiscylliidae > Chiloscyllium > Chiloscyllium punctatum. Next base: position 52,037,882 of record NC_092773.1, read on the forward strand.
AATTGGCTGAGGGAAAGACAGTGAATATTTACACCAATAGCAGATACGCATTCGGGGTTGTACATAATTTTGGAACACTGTGGAAACACAGGGGCTACTTGACCTCCACTGGAAAGCTCATCGCACACCATCGCCTGATTTTTGACCTCCCGGAGGCGGTCGTATTGCCTAAATCAATAGCTGCGTGTAAATGTGTAGCCCACACAAAACATAATGATATCATTTCCCAAGGCAATGCAAAGGCAGACTCAGCAGCAAGCACGGCAGCCCGGCAGCCGTCAAGTGAGCGGATTGACATATGTATGACAAAAGTTTGTACCCCAACAGCAGACGTACGGGAGCTTCAGTCACAGGCTAAACCGGAAGAAAAGCGTGAGTGGGCGAAAGCAGGATGCAGGGTGAGGGAAGGAGTATGGTGGAGCCCCAATGGTAAACCCTGTCTACCATGATCGTTATTTCCATTCTATGCCGAGCTGACACACAGTAATGACCATGTGTCAAAAGCGGGGATGTATGACAGTTGTTCGGCACACTGATACACTAAGGGATTTACTCATTACTACCAGAAATATTGTGAATATTGTGTTACCTTTGCCACGAATAATTTAGGGAGTCAGAGAGCTCACCCCCATAACGAAAAAACCCTCTGAGCATTTGCAGATGGATTGTATTGAACTAACGACCAGCGAAGGGAAATTGTATTGTTGGTAATAGTTGATATGTTTTCCAAATGAGTAGAAACGTTCCCCAAGTTTTAACAGGATGCCAGAGCTATATAAAACGCTTTGATAACTGAGATAATCCGAGGTGGAGCATCCCTGAAAGGCTTAGTTGTGACAATGGGACGCCATTTGTCAATAATGCCTTACAGCAGATCAGTGATTATTTGGAAGTAAACATGACACAACACTGTACGTACCAGCCCGAGGTGGTGGGGCAGTGGAAAGAGAAAATGCTACCCTAAAAAATAAATTGACAAAATGTAGTGAGGAACGAGGGTTGACATGGAAAAAGGCATTTCCCATTGTGCTAATGTATATGATATCCGGGAGGAGAGGAAGAGCTAATCTTGGCCCGTTTAAGATTTTGTTTGGTAGGCTGCCAATTACAGGAATTGGCCCAAGACCTAAGGTAGGACCGATAACATGCCACTGTGAAGATGAGATGTTGTGTTACTGTATAAAACTCTACACTTTTGTCAAACACAGAATCAAGTGAAAGCAGCACTACCCCATCCAGCAGGAGGGATCCTGCACGATCGAGAACCTGGAGACTGGATCGTGGTGAAAGACTTCAGGAGGAAAAACTGCAAGGCGACGAGGTGGCTGGGACTATTTTCAGACCTCCTTGCAACACAGACAGCAGTTAACATCGAGAAATGAGCCACGAGAATACACGCCAGCCATTGCAAACGTGGAGTTGGTCCTGAGGAGACATTGGGCAGCAATGGAACCAGTTAAGTGCAAGTCCTGATTAGAAGCCTCATACGATTAAGGGGCTGCCACAGCTTACACTTTCAGTAATCGAACTGGTAAGACTATTGGTCAGGGCAGGGGCATTTGGGATACAGCCGCAGACAGCAATCTTAATTGAGGGTATGAAATTGGCCTTCACGTGCGCCTGCTGGGAGTTTAGAAACAGCGACGACTATAAATGAGATAATAAATATTTATGCAGGGGTTCTTGCGGCGCTAGTAATTGGCATTTAGTCGTAGCCACCACGGCCACAGGGACACCTGACCCGGGAAATAGATATTATCTCATCAAGGTAGGATGTGCTCGAAGCCGGGTGATAATATCCAAAATGCAGAAGAGCGATGAGTGAGTGTACTGATGTGGAATAGATGAACCCTTCTCCGACATCTATACACAGGTGAATGTGGTGGTACAGTCGCCGCCCCCCAGCACCACCCGAGATGAAGTGCAGAAGGTCCTACAGAAGATAGCAGTACCAGGGCATGTCAACGAACCAAACCAGAACATGGATCTAACCCCAAGCAGAGTGGAGGGCGTTAATGTCACGAAGGAACGCGGAAGGAGGCGACGGGGCATGATAGCGAGCCGAGCTCGGGAGTGGAAATAGGCCCTGCAGGACGAAGATGGTGTAAATCCAACGCCAGTCGGTTGGGGATTGTGGAGGCCACTGCTCAATGTGAAGGGAACAGAGCATGTGCTTTGGCCTCAGTACAACACAGGAGATTAGACTTTGCTACCCTGTTGGATATGTTTGCACATAGCCCATTTATGGACTACTGAACCACTCACAGAGAGCCTGACGAGAAATACGAGCAGTCTGCTTCCCCGGGCTGCGACGGCTCTGACCATGATAGGGGGAACAATTAGGACAAATCTCGCACCACCACTTGAACTTAAGGCCAACTGCAGTCCGAAGGCGGAGCCACACCTGACCACAGAATTCCATAATGTGGAAGGCAGGTGTATTTGCACGAATCTGGGGAGATTCGACTCGTGGATCTTCCGGTGCACTACGACGCTGTACTTAAGCAATGATTTTTGCTTAGCAACCTTTGCAAATGGTACGATCATAGACATTACTTGGTCCTTTATCATTAATCAGACTATGATAGAGGGTATAATATGGGCCTGTGGAGAGAAAGGATGCCACCATCTTCTCCTGGGATTAAAGGGGTGCTGCTACCCCGCGATACTGTCCACTGGCACAACAGTGTTCGTCGTAAGGGCCGGTAACAGACGCACCTGAAGAGACATCCCACGGCATTGGAATGTTTGCACATTCACAGACCCCTGAACTACTCCAGGAGCGAACATTGGGTGGTCCATTCTTTTGGGACCAGGAATTACAGTGGCAATGAACAAGATTAATGGCCTCACATATAGTGTATTACTGTTAGCAAATGAGACGGAGGAAGGCTAGCACTCATTAACACTGAGTTCACGGCAGTTAGGGAAGCAGTGATACAAAATCGATTAGTGCTAGACATACTGACGGCCGGGAAAGGGGGCACGTCTGCAATATGTCAGGTACCGCATGCTGTTTTAATCTTGCTCAGGAGTCCCAAATTATCACGAATGTAATAAATCATATGAAGTACAACCGCCTCCCCCACAGATGACTCTTGGTTCTGATGGCTAAATTCACTTCGGGGAGGATTGGGGGCATTGGATCCTACACGTGCTACTAATTGTTGTGCTGGTCTTACTCATCGTGTTGTGTATAAGGCCCTTCTTGTGTAATTGCCTACGCCGCTTGCTTATGAGTGCAGTGGGATACCAAAAACTAAAACTATCAGTGGCCACACTGCAGGAAAATCCGATTGCGCGGACACCACCCTACAATGACGTTGACGAGTGTGACGTCTGAACATGGGATATGTAGAGGGCACTCCAGAGCAAGTGACGGTACCACCACAAAGCTGTGTTACAGGCAGGTTGCATCTGAGTAAAGGCCTGGTGTTTCTTAAACATTTTCTGATGTATAGCTATCCTGACAATGTATTTTTTGTTGATGCTGTAGTTGTCCTTGTTGTCATAAAATGGCAAAAAGCGGGAAAATGTAATGGAAAATTATCCATTTACAGTGAAATTTGAAAGAGAAAGATTTTCTAAAAGGTAACGCTGTGCCGAGCACTGTAAACAATACTTTGTTGAGGTTTGCAGCCAGCTTGTCTCTGTTTGAATTTTGCAAACATTCAACTCGAACTTGTGACAGTCGAACTCCGAGAAAGCTGCAGAAATATTATGCCCAAGATCAGGGAATGAGAGAATAACAACTTGAATTTTCACAGCCTATGCCCTGACAGCGTGATAAGAAACAGTATAAGGAAATTACCTGAACAATGCTCAGATACCCCATGCATTGAGGCATCTAGCTGAATGTACTGCAGTCAAATCTGCAGAACTTAAATAAAGCTCCTTTCTTTGCTCTTGCAAACAGTTGAGTCAAGGCGATTTAATTTCCACGACAGCACCAGGTGCTGCAGAATGTTACAAGGATAGATAGTGGTTGTCAGTACTGGAGAATGTTCCAGGGATAGGCATTGGGTGCAGGTGCTGGAGGACGTTGAAATGATAGTGAATGGGTGACGGTGCTGGGGAACTTTCACAAGGATATATCAAGGTGTAGGTTCTGGAGAGTAATACAGGAATAGCGTGCATAGGTTCTGGACGAATTACGGGTGTAAGGAGTGGGTGCAGGTGCTGAAGAACTTTAGACGGCGAGGGCATATGTGAAGGTGGTGGACAATGTTACATTTTTATGTACTAGTGATATTCCCGGCATATGGGGTGGTGTAGGTGTACGAAACTGTTGCAGGAATAGAGAATGGTGCAGATAGATGATAAGTTTGCAAGGATAGGCAGCGGATGCAGTTGGTTAAGATTGTTGCAGGAATCGCGAGTGGGAGTAGGTGCTGGAGAATGCCACAGCGACAGGGAGTGGCAGCAGATGTGGACAATGTGACAAGGACAGGTGGTGGGTGTGGCTGCTTCAGAGTGTTGCAGTATTAGGGAGCGGCTGAAGATACTGGAGAATATGATAGGAATAGGGAGTGTGTGCAGGTGCTGGACAATGTTACAGGGACAGGATGGGGGATCAGGGGATGCAGAAGATTTCAGTAACAGGGAACGTGTGTAGGTGTTATGGAATGTGACAGAGCTGGGGAGTTGGTAGGGACTGGAGAATATTAGAGGAATGGGCATGTCTACAGGTGCAGGGGGATACTACAGTGATACAAGAACTGGTAGGTACTGGGTAATGTGACATGGATAGGGAAGGATGTCCCTGCTGGAGAATGTTTCACCGATAGGGCGGTGTATCGGGGCTGGAGAAGCTTACAGGGATGAACGAATTGTCGGTTCTGGAGAATGCTGCGGTGATAGGTGATGGTGTAGGTATTGAGGATGTTATAAGTGCAGTGATGGGGCATAGGTGCTGGATAATGTTACAGGGATAAGGTGTGGGAATAGGTGCTGCACAATGTTTGCTGGGATAGGGTGCTGGAAAGTGTTACGGAAATAGTGAGTGGGTGTAGAGACTGGAGATGTTACAGGAGTATATCGGGCTGTCGGCACTTGAGAATGTGACAGGGACAGTGAGTTTGCCAGTGGATGAGCAGATTACAGGAATAAGAAGTGTTTGTATGTGATTGGGAATGTGACAAGTATAGTGAACAGGCGTATGTGCTGGAGAATGAGATTTGGATAGGGACTGGATGAAGGTGCTGGAGAATATGACAAGGATGGAAAGTGAGGGTGTCATTGGATGGAGATCGTAATCGATAGCAAGGGTGCCTTTTCAGGAGAACTTTTCAGGGAAAGTAAGGGCTATAAGGATTGGAGAAGGATACTGCCTTAATCGGAGGGCATCTCTTCCGAGGAGAAGTTGATGAATTTGGACTTTTCTCTCTGGAGAGAAGGAGGAAGAAAGGTGACCTGAACGTCAATATTAGGTCAGCAGATTTTGGACGGAAATCAGAAGCAGCTTGTTCACCCAGAGGGTCGTATATCTATGGAATTCCCTGCCCAGTGAAGTAGTTGGCGCGACTTAACTAAACAGTTTTAAAACAAAAATAAGCATTTTCTTAAAGAACAAATTGATTCACGGATACGCATCTCAGTGGACTTGAGTCCATGAACAGATCAGCCATGATATTATTGAATGGTCGAGCAGGCACGAAGGGCCAGATGGCCTACTCTTAGTTATTTTATTATTATATTATGAAAATACAAACAAAATAGCTGTTTCGTGTCTGTGTAATTTCTTAGTTCTGTCCCACAAATGATCCTGTCTGCACTTTCACTCTTGAAAATGTGTTGCTGGAAAAGCGCAGCAGGTCAGGCAGCATCCAATGAACAGTAGAATCGACGTTCCCGGCATAAGCCAAACGTCGATTCTCCTGTTCCTTGGATGCTGCCTGACCTGCTGCGCTTTTCCAGCAACGCATTTTCAGCTCTGATCTCCAGCATCTGCACTCCTCACTTTCTCCTTGCACTTTCACTGTTTCACATTTGAACTTGCGTTTAGTATTTAGTTGTAAACATTTGCAAAAGCTTTTCGTCAAGCGTTATGCTTCTTGTTAATTTGGGTTTTGTTTGTTTTTTGGTGCTTGCATCGGTTTGTTGGTTATCCTTTGCAGGGTCTTAAACGTCAAGTAATCCATGTCTCCCCAAAATATCTGGCATTTTTCAACTGCCCTCCTCCTGTTTGTGCGTTAGCGGGATGTGTGAACGCAGGTCATCCAGGAGTGCTTCTACAATTAACAAATATTGCCTGTCTTCCATTAAATTTGTTTCAAGTACTTTAACGATTCACTGAAGCCAACTTGCCCCTCATGTCTTCCTATCTTGAATGACTCAATTGTTAATTGTTTCACGCAAAACCGTTTTGTATTTACAAATACTGTAAAATTTAGCATGTTAGCATTCCTACTCCCAATATTCAATTTATAGCAAGATTTCAATTAGCACTCTCATCAAAGAATACAAATTCTAAAATAACCTGACCTCTACATTTTTGTGCAACGTCCTATTATGCGAAAGAAACATTTATTCCCTGACTGAGCATTCATTTGTATTAGCACAGCTTCGATGCAACATGAAATCGTCTATTTTTACGACACAAACTTGAATATCGATTTTCCTGTTGCATAGCATGTCAAACATTTTCATTGCAGTTTTCATTTATATACCACAACTCAAATCGATACTTGCTTCTCGTTGTGTTTTCTTTATGCACAGTCTCACCAGATTCTGTGCACTCTGAAAAAAAAATCGAAGGCCTTTGATCACGATCCACAATTTGGGCTCCTATGGATGGTTAAAAAGCATTGAATCCTGTGTCGCTGGCAAATTGTTAACAATTATCTTGATGGGATGAAGGCAAAAGTAATAGTGGAAGACGTTTGTCGGAGTGGAGAACTTTGTGTAGTGTAGAGCCTCAGGGTTGTTGTTGGGTACATTGTTGTTTGTCATCTATATCAATGATTTAGATGAGAATGTAGAAGGATCATTAGTAAGTTCTCACATGACCATACAATGGAGATAAAATATTGTACACTCTGGATCACGTTGCGATTAGGAGAGATGATGATTTGAGTTGGTAATGAATATTAATGTAGACAAAACCTCGAGGACTGGATGGGAGCTATACCAGGATGTTGATGGAGGTGAAAATTGAAATAACTGGTGCTCTGACAGCATTATTATCGCATCCCTAAACACAAGTGAGATGTCAGAGGACGAGAGCTAATGCTGTCCTTCTGTACAAGAATGGGAGTAGGGATATTCCAGGTGATGACAGACCAATAAGCCTGAATACAGAGATGGGAAAGTTGGTGGAGAAAACACTGAGGGGTAAAACTTGTTTACATTTGTAAAAGAGTGGGCTTATGAGTAATAGGCAACATGGTTTTGTGGGGGGAGATAGCGCCTTCCTTACTTCGGAGAGTTCATGGAGGGATTGACCAAGTTAATAGATGAAGGATGGGCTGTAGGTTTCATAAACATGGACTTTCATAAGGTATTTGATAACGTTCCCGACGTCAAACTAATGGAGGAAGTGACAACACACAGTGTGCAGAGTGTTTTAGGTAGGTGGACAAAAAACTGGTTGAGCAATAGGAAACAGAGAGTTGTAGCTGAAGGAAGTTTATCGATGTTGAAAATGTGACCAGTGGTGGTCCACAACGATCATTGTTCGGCTCACTGTTGTTTGTGAAATATGTCAATGATCTGGAAGTGGGCATTGTTGTCTGATCAGTAAGTTTGCAGATAGCACGAAGATTGGTGGAGTAGCAGAAAGTATAGAGAATTGACAAGGTTTGCAGGTGAATATAGATCGACTGGAGAGTTAGGTGGAGTAGTGGCAGATGGATTTCCACTTCGGCAAATGTGAGATGATGCAATTTTAGAGATCCAATTCGACAGCTATCAATACTGTAAGCGGATGATACTTGAACAAAAACGTTGATGAGTGGAGAGATCTGGAAGTTCAGGTAAATTGTACACTGAAGTTGGCTGCACTGGTGGATAGAGTAGACAAGACTGTATCTGGTATGCTTGCCTTCAATGACGGTGTGCTGGATATAAGAGGGGGAGGACATGCTAAACTTGTACGAGACTCCAGTTCGGCTGCATTTCGAATACTGTGTAGAGTTCTTGCCGCCACATTAACAAAATAATGTGGACGATTTGGAAAGGTTTTAGAGAAGGGCTATGAGAGTGATGCCTGTTATGGAAGGTGATCGCTCTGAAGAGAGGTTGAGTAGGTTGGGACTGTTTTCATTCAAAAAAATAAGATTGAGAGTGGACCTGATTGAAACCCACAAAATCATGAAAGTTGCAGACAGGGTTTGTGGACATTAGCTGTGTTTTCTTTTTCCCAGAGAGATATATTCAACAATGCAAGGTAACCATTCAAGTTGAGAGATGAAACGTTTGAGAGAGATACACACAGATAACACTTTATATCGAGGGTGGTAGGTTCCTGCAACTTGTTGTCAGCTGAGATAGAAGAGACAGGCATGGTAGATTCATTGATGCATAAGTAGGTGATTAGCAGAGTGATACAGATCCATAGGAATTAGGCGATCGGTTGAGACAGTGGATCTGGATCGGCTCAGGCTTACAGGGGTGAAGGACCTGTTACTGTGTTGTAAATTTTATTTGCTCTTCTATGCTCTTAGGTGGTATCATAGACAGTGAGGAGCTTTATCAGAAACACAACCCGTACTTCATCTGTTACAGCAATCATTTATGTTTTCAATATGCAAATGGTCTGGGAAAAATAGTTCGGTCGTGGATAACAGGAAAATGAATCTGTGGATTGTCTACGAAATGGCTTTTTGGAACAGGCAACATTGAATTTACTGGTGGGACTTCAGCAAGATACGATAAGAGAACTCAAGGTAAATGAATGCTCAGGGCCATTGAATATAATAGGATGGAAGTGACAATGCAATTTGAAAATATGCACATAGACTCAGAGGTCATGTTATTACAGCTGAATAAAGGAAACGAGGAGGAATTGTGTTAATATAATATAATATAATATAATATAATATAATATAATATAATATAATATAATATAATATAACTGGGAGCGGAACCGAGCAGGAAAAGAAAATAGTGGAATGGCAATGCCAGGATTTTCTGCGATTGATTCAGCAGACATGACAGAGCTTCACCCCTAGAAAAAACAACCATGACAGAGGGAGTGATGCAACCTTGGCAGACTTGGTAAATCAGGGATAGTATTAATTCGAAAAAATCTAGTGTATAAAGTGATGAAAGGCAATTGAAAACGAGAGGACTGGGAAGTCTGCAAAGAATAGTAGATGGCAACAAAGAAATAAAGAGTGAGAAGATTAAACTATGAGAGTAAGCTGGCCAGTAATATAATAGAAGACTGCAAGAGTTTCATGAGAGACATAAAGTGCAAGAGCGAGCAAAAGTGGACATCGGGCCGCAGGAAAATAACGCTGGAGAGATCGTAGTGGGAAACAAGGGAATGGCTAAAGAACTGAAAAACAACATCGTGTCAGCCTTCATGGTGGAAGATACGAGTGATATCGAAAATCTCCAAAACTGCCACACTCTGTACTGGCAGAGCTGAGTATGGTGGCAATAACCAAAGAGAAGGCGCTAGAAAAACTGAACAGCTGTTACGCAGATAAATTACCTGGAATAGATGCGCTACACACCAGAGACCAAAGGGAAATTGCTGAATTGCTGAGACAGTGGAGTGCTTCGTCGTGATTTTTCCGAACTCTCCAGAATCAGGCAGGATCCCAGAGGAGTAGAAAGTCGCTAAAGAGACTCTCCTGTTTAAGAAGTGAGTAAAGAAAAACATGGAATATTACAGACCGATTAGCCTCACCTTGGTCATTGAATCGATTGTGAAGAGTGAAGTTTCTGAATACTTGGAAGTGCATGGCTTCGTCAGGGGATGTGATGCCTCAAAGCTTCTACAATTCTCTGAGGAACCAAGGAGCAGCTTAGACCAATTGCAGTCAATGCGTGCACTTCAGGAAGTCCTTTTGGCAACGACCCGAAAAGGAGACCATTAAGTAAGATGAAACTCCTATGGCAGTGCAAGCAAATTGCTAGCATGGATAGACGTTTGGCTGTCTGGTAGAGAGCAGAGAGTGGGGATAAAAGAGCTTTTTCTCAGCATGATTGCAGGTGACTGGTGGTGTCCCGCAAGGCTCAGTGTCAATACCACAACTTTTTACATGATACATTAACAATCTAGATGAGGCAGCTAAGGGCATTCTGACGTTATTTGCAGAAGAAACATCATTTAACCACTCAAATCGCCTTGGAGCAATTTGCGCATCCGGCTACGTCAGCTGGTAGAACAAGAGATTTTCAGTCTCAATTCTAATATTCCACACAATGTACATTTTAATCTTTGCTTTTTGAACTGATCCTTGGTTCTTCATTCCAGCGGCAGTGCCATCACATTTAAAGTGAGACTTTCTCCTATTCGTTTTGAGTGATGTTGCAGTGCTGATACAATATACTGAAAAATCAACACCCACCGCCATAAGTAGTTTCATTTGTCATTTGGCATGGCATAACGTGCATTGTTAGCAATTTTGGGAATAGCAGCTGAATTGTTGCTCATTTCAAAGTTTGAACACATAGGAAATGGAACTCTGTAGTGGATGAAAATTAACATAACGAGCTAAATTTAAACTAATAAACAAAAATGGACATAAGAGCATGATACAAAATCTAAAGTCAAGGTTGATTGATTTACTAAAAATGTTCAAATGAATTATCGAGCCACATGATCAACTTCAAGATATGAAGTCACGTAAATATGCAAAGTGAAAAATAAAACTTCGTGAGCAAATCTCTCTTGCATTGTAATCCAAGCAATCTGCCACATTATATTTGACGATGAATAGAGGATCTACCATTTTGCAATCAAAATGGCAAATGTGACGAACAAGCGAACAGATACATTGGTTAACGTTGGGAAGATATTTGTTTCCGAATTTGGCGACGTCACATTACGTCGATAGTCACAGAAAAGCAAATTAATACAATACGCGTTGATCCTTCAGGGGCTATATGTAAATCCAACATTCTGGTGAACGTCTGCTATCAACACAACAGGAAAGCAGCGTGCAGGTGTAATGTCGACTTCTCGAGGGAGCATACGCAGAAAGATGAATGATAATAGAGGGATGAGCAAATTTTACATTTACGAGTAGTAAAAATTATAGCTTGGTAGAGAGCGTGATGAATCTGGAGAATGTTCAGCAGGCTGTTGCAAACATGTTGCATCAGTCTCTTTCAAACCCTAATCAAGAACTTATAGCGAGGACTAAAAACTCTTCTGTTTAATTATGGAAATTTGAAGTGGATGGCACACACGTCAGTTAAGTCTGTGACTTGGAAGTGAATTTGGTGATAAGGTTACTAACATACACCTGCTGCCAGGATACTTAAAGCAGGTTCAGTATTTGATTCGAAATCCCACTTCTGGAACCCAACAAAGGCATTATCTCTCTCAATCCCTCTCTCTTTCCCTCCTCTAAAGAACGCCACAAGAGGCATTATCGTTCCTTTCCTGAAGGATATCCGTGGTCCAATCAGACAGCTTTCAGACACAACTGTTTTTAAACTGAAATTTCTCTTTGGCGGGACTTCTCTCATGCACTTCTTTCTCTTTTACGTCACCTTCACAGGATTTTGGAAGGGGAGAATTTAACATCAGAAAATTCACATCACACAACATCACATCAGAATCTCGAAGTTACACACATTTCTGGTAACTTTAATTTTTTTTGGATTTTGAACATGGAAATTTAAATCCTCATTTACATTGTGGAGAAACTTTTCCCTGCGTGGACAAGATTCTGTCGATGGCCAGAAAAAAGTGCTGTCATATTCGAGAGTGTGGTGCTGGATAAGCAAAGAGGTCAGGCAGCATCCGGGAAACGGGAGAATCGACATTTCAGGCATATGCCTTTCATCAGGAAGGGCTGGTGCCCGAAGCGCCAATTCTCCTGCCCCTCCAATACTGCCTGACCAGCTGTATTTTTCCATTACCACACTCTTGACGCTAATCTGCTGTCTTCAGTTCTCACTTTCTCCACATGTTCTGTCGTAGTCGGGTGAAAGTGTGGAAATATGTTGGTTGTGGAAAGCAAATGAATACCCATCCAACCTGTACACATATCGGTACAATCATACCGAACAGAGGCGGTTTACCTGCGCAGAACATGAGAAGGTTTTCAGTGACATATCCCACCAGACGGCAAATTAGGAAGTTCACATTATTAATACAGATCAGTCACACATTCAGAGTGTGGGAAAAGAAGCACTCAAGCAACACACTCACGAAAACCCCAGCGAGTTCACATTGGCAAGAGATCATTCATGTGTTCTGAATGAGGCAAGGGATTCATTCAGCCATCCCACCTGCTAAAACGCCAACAGGTTCACAGTAATGCAAGAACATTTCCACTGTGGAATTGTGGGAAATGATTTAGATATACTGCAAAACTGGTCAGTCATCATTGTGTTCACACTGATGAGAAACCGTTTAGATGCTTTCACTTGGTTTGGTTTCACCAACAAATCGCAGCGGGGAGATGTCATTCAGCTGTCCCGAATACAGAAAAAATAATGAAGCTTTTTTTTCTAATATGCGAAAGCACCCGCATATTCACATTAGGGGAGATCATCACCTGCCATAAGTGTGGGAAGGGCTTTTCTCAGCCATCAATCTGTTCAGACATAAACAAGTTCAAAAGTAATTACCATGATTGAGTTTTGTTACTCGCAATCTGGATTGAATCATGTTAACCTGGGTCTGTCTCTGCTGATGATTACTACTTCCATTGAAGCTATTGGGGCTACAATTTTGGGCAAAGAGATATCAATCCGCTTTGTTTTAAAGTCACGCAGATCTTCGAGGCCTGAAAGAAAAACAGCTTGCTGGAGAAACTCAACAGGTCTGACACGCTTGTGGGGAGAGAAAAGTAATAAATGTTTTGAGTCTGATCTGAATCTGGTTTGGCACTGAAGTGGGCTTTAAATGATTACTATGTAGGAAAGGAGTAGGAAGAGGACGTGAAATATTGTAGTCGTGTCCAGAGAGCTAGTGGTGGTATGGAGATGTATAGATTTAGAGGCGGTGGACAGTTAAATTTAAAAAGATAAATTACTTTAGTTCTGCTGACAGCAAGTCTAATAACCAAGACACTGTTTAGCTCCCAGGTAGAATGGAGGGAGGAGACATCAGTCGTGGGAAGATGCCGAGAGGGAGCGTTGGAGGAGAGGTTCGTGGGTAACTTAAACAGGGCAGTTCCGAATGAAGGACCGAGTTCCTGGTGTTTAGTTTTGAACTCAGTGTTGAGGCCTGAAGACTGTTCGTCCAGCTTGTACGTTAACTTTGGAAAATGGTGAGATTTTATTTGTATCTCAGATGTCAGGTGGTCTTTTTCAATTGTTCGCCCTCTCTCCACCATCCTAACCAACAACACCGAGAACGAGGAGCGCATGGAGGTTTTCTGTCAATGAAATAGAAGCGAACTGATTCAGCTGCCTCTCTCCCATCCACCCATCGCTGAACAAGTCTTTAAATTACCCATAAAAAATACGAGGTCCTGTGAAAGTTACCAAGCCCGATAGCATCTGTGGAGTAATATAATTCCAAAGAAAATTCATACTCAACTCAAGTGCTCACACTGATTCTCTATTCCGAGATTCGGTCACACCTACAGAATTTCTCCAGCACCTGTGATTGCATTTGAGATTAGCCCTGTCAGAGCCCATCTTGCACAAATTTATTGATATAGCCTTCTTCCCATGATACTGCCAATGATCCAATTCCCCCATGTTCACTGTGTCTGCAGTTGTCCTCTCTCTGCCTTCAGGTACCGTCCTTCACTCTTCTAGATTCACGGTCAGCATCTATCGTCAGAAATATCCGTGTACTCTCTCGCCCACACAGACGACTGAACCATCTGCGACCCTCCTTTCCACTACTTGTACATAGTCTAACCAAGGGTTAATCTTTGGTTTGTCCTATTTCTCCTCAACTTACTTCCAACGTTTTAATCATCAGTAAAAAAGTGATGCTCATTTTCACATTTCCACGGAGAGGACCAAGACATGCGTCACCATCCTCCCTCTCCACTGCGCTATTTGATGAATCTCTTCTATTTAAAACTCAGCTAACCAAAGCCATCTTCTTTGCTGCTGAATGTTCCGTTCTCTGATGTACAAGACCTCCCCCATCCTGGAAACTGTCTAAAGCTGAATCATTATGTTCACAATCTTGCTGTTGTTTTTTTTAACAGGATCAGTCACTGATCATATATTCCAAATGGGAAAAGTGAGGACTGCAGATGCTGAAGATCAGAGTGGAGCTCATGGTGCTGGAAAATCACAATAGGGTAGGCTGGATCTGAGGAGCAGGAGTATCGACGTTTTGGGCATAAGCCTGCACTTCTGATGAAGGGTTGTTGCACGAAACGTCGATCTTTGTGCTCCTTGGATGCCGCCTGACCTGCTGTGCATTTGCAGCACCACATTCTCGACACTTTTCCCAATAGCAGACACAGCCCAGACTGCATTCTTTCTCACAGACACTATGGCTCCATTTTCTTATACCCAATTGACGTGGAGTTCAAGCAATTACCCCCAGTACAGTCACCCTTCCCTAACTATGTGATGTGAGGCATAGAGGGGGACATACATCTCATTCAGTATCATCCCATGGTCCCAACTCTCAGTATCCCTGTGACGGAAAAATGAGGGATCGATGTCCCATGTTGTCTTTTTACGTGGTCTTTATGTAACATGATCCAAGGACGGATTTCAATGACAGCACATACCAAATTTAAAGAAAATTGTGCATCAAATCAAGGACTGAAGGGAAAGGACCAGATGCTGATCTTACCTGTTACTGAAGTTAAACTTAGTTTCAGATATTAGGATCAGCATGCCAATCATAAACTGCTCAGGCAACTTTCGAATTAAGGATTTTCGAATGGAATGGAACTCATATCGAAAATTCCCGAGTTGGTGTAGTTGGAAGATAGGACGAGACAATGTTCAATGCAACTAAGTATGAACACTGAAAGGTAATCTAAAATAGGAGGTACGGTTCTGACGATGGTGCAGGAGTGGAAGGACGTGGGTATATACATATATCACTGAAGGTGAATGGGCAGTTCGAGAAGTTAATGAAACACCTAGTATGTTCAGCTTTATTTCCAGGGGGAAAGAGTACAAATGCAGGGGGTATGTTGAACGTGTTTGCAAGATCTCAGCTGGCGTAGTTGTGGGCATGGCACTGCATTATAGAAAAGAGGTGAATGCATCGGTTTGAATGTTGAAGTGATTTACAAGAAAGATTCCAGGAAAGACAAACTTCAGTTCCAGTAATAAGATTGAAAAATTAGGAACTGTTTTTTCTCAGACAGAAGAAAGTTGAGTGGACCCTGATGGAAATTTGAAATAGCAAAAGCGTGCTGAATAGACTAGATAAGGAGAGACTGTTTTCACACATCAATGAAAACAATTGAGAAGGAATGGAATTAAAGTAACACGCAAAAGAAGCAAGGGCGATATGTAAAAATAATTTGTCACAGAACGAATAGTAAAGTGTGGAATGTACTGTCTGGAATTTCGGAGGAGGCAGGTTCAATTGAGGCTTTCCAAGCGGTCACTTCATGATTATTTGGATGGCAATGGTGCTGTGGAGAGATGTGGAGAAAAGGCAAAGGTCACGAGAGAAGGGAGGTCATGCAGGCATGATTGAACAATTCGCCTGTTAATGAGCTTTTATAGTTCAATGACTGTGTAAAGTGAACCTGGAAACTCGAATGACGTTGTGATATGCTCGAATAGAAAAGAAACATGTTTTGCTGGAACATCAGGAGAGGGAAATACACTGTAACTAGTAAATTAGTACAACAGCGATTGTGAGTCCTGAACAGGTCCAGACAGGAATTGATGAGTTCGAACCGTCTGGAATAAGTTGATTTTTTTTCATCACATTTGTATGCTTACAGTCAGGAGGTGTTGCGCTGGAAAAGCACAGCCAGTCTGGCAGCTTCTGAGGAGCATGACAGTCGAAATTTCGAGCATCAGCTCAGCATCATGTCTGTCGAAGAGCTTACTCTCGAAATATAGACACTGCTGCTCCTCGAATGCGGACACACTGGTTATGCTTTTCCAGCAGCACACGTTTTGAAAGTGATCTCCAGCATCTACAGTCCTCCCTTTCTCCCTTGTGTGTTCACAACTGAACAAGAGCATAATACTAATTAGGACATCCATTATTAAACTGAAGTGCAGGTCGGCTAGAAAGTGCTGGTGCACTGTGTAATACAGTATTACACGAGGGAAACAAAACAAGGAACGCCTGTCATTAAACTCATGAAGAGTGCTGAACATAAACTCAGATTTTTTAAAAAAGCAAGAAGTTACAAAATGAAACGAGAGTCTCTCTTTGTTTCGCTGGAATAGGAGAATGTCAGGTAAAAAATATCAATGAACAGTGAGTAGCTATGTCTGCTGTCTCCAAATCATGCGACATTAGAGTCTTTTGAACTATCACAGTACAGAGTTCTCCTGTCTCTGCTCTGCCTCCCATATGTGAAAAGAATTATTCATGTGTGCAGGTACAGTAGATCAGGCCAGAGGACTGACAAAAACAATGATTTGCGTGAGTGATGAAGATCGTCTCACCATGATCAGTGAAGCTCACAATATCTCTCAGGTCTTTCCACCACTGACATTGAGGCTTTGAAGAAGACAACTGCTGATTTTGGAATCATAAAGCGTCAAAGAACTCTTATGGAGAATTCAGATGTTCTCTCAAACAGATTTCATAGCTGTTGCTGTAAGACCTAAGAGGGGAAAGGCAAGGATGATAATTATGGAGGCTATCTACTAATAAAATAAATAGGCTCCGAACTCTACACCAATAATATCATGGATCCTTACCTTAACTCTCAGAACGACGTTCTTGACTAACCTGAGAAAATAGGAGAAAGTGAGGACTGTCGATGCAGGAGATCAGAGTCGAGAGTGTGGTGCTGGAAAGGCACAGCAGGTCATGCCGCATCTGAGGAACAGGAGAAGTGACGTTTCAGATATAAGCCCTTCTTCATGAATCGCTGATCAGGAATAATCTGAGAAATTCCCTCATATTTGAGTCAACTAACTGTGAAGCAGGCTGTTACTCACAAGCATTAAATAATCACAAAATTGTTTTGTGCTCTCACATCCAAATTTTCGAACCAATTGACGTTAAGACTGTGGAACTGCCTCAATTTTTTCCGACAGTCTGTTCATCGGAAAAGAGTCACTCAGTGTCTACGTGTCGGTGCCTTTCCAGTAGAGTGGCATGTAGGCTCAATGGTTAGCATAGCTGTCACATAGCAAAACGGGTCGTAATCCAATATTAACTGCATGCGACTCTCCCTGTGGCGTTGTCACACAAAATCTTAGCCTAACTTGAGATCTTCCAAAGTGTTGGGAGTTATCTATTGTTTTAGTGGAGGATTGACCAAACAACAAAAAGCTTGGGAAAATGTTTTTTTTTTCTGTTCGCCAAAGAATGGGGTGCCAAATTGTTCAGTTCTCAGGCCCACTTCGATTTAAAATCTACATCGATGCCTTGTACACTGGGATAGAGCGTACTCTAGCGACATTGGCAGATGAGATTAAAAATAGTTGGGAGAAGCAATTGCAATCCAGACATAACGTTGCAAATGTATGTTGGTACGTTGGGTGAACCAGCCAAACTGTGGCAGATGAAGACTAACGTGGCTAAATCTGAGTTATTGGTTCTGGTTGATCGCCAAGATATGGGCAACACCTTCAGTATACTTTGAAGCAGAACGTTCTCAGTGATCTAGTGCAGTAAACACTGAAATTTTGTAATCAGATAGAGCAGTTATTCAGGAAGGCAAACAAAAATTTAATATTTCTTGCTAACCGAGTCGAGTAAAAGTAGGGAAGTGTTGATGCAAAGGCAAACGGAATTACTCAGACTGCACCTGCAGTATTGTGTATACATACAATTCCCTCACTTCAGGAGGGATATACTTGGAGGCAGTTCAGAGAAGTTTCGGTGATTTGGATCAGGCAGATGTACAGCAGAGAAAGAGACCGTTTGGTCCAACGCCTCTATGCCGACCAGATATCTTAAGCTGATCTCGACACAATTAACAGCATTGGGCCATTATTCCTCTGAACACTTCCTGTTTATAAACCCATCTTTTTGCCTTTTATGCGTTGTAATTATATCCTACTATACCACTTTATCTGGTAGCTCGTTCCATGCACGCAACGCCCTCGTTGTGAACAGGTTAGCCCCTCAGTTCCATTTTAAAAATTTCCATCCTGACATTCAAAATATGCCTTCTAGTTCTGGATTCTCTAGACACCAAAAGAAAACTTAGCTGTCCACGTTGTTCATGCCACACATGATTTTGTAAACCTCTGTAAACTGACCCCTCAGGCATGTACCATTAACAGCCACATTAAAAAAAGCACAGCATATCGAGGCTTTCCGCGCAGCACAACCCTGCCATGCCCGCCAAAATTCTTGACAATCTTTTCTGCATCCTCTCAAGTTTAGGAAGATCTTGCTTGCAACACGTAGACAGGCATGAAACGCAATATTCTGACCATGACACCCCAACTTTCGTCATCTATGTAGTGACCAGTCAACGAAGAGACCCAATTGCTTTCTTCACCACCCTGTCCACCTGCAACTCCAATTTCTCGGAAATATGTACCCGCGCTCCAATATCCCTTTGTTTGATAATGCATCCCACGTTCCTACCATCATCTGTGAATGTCCTGTCCTGATTTGCCTTCCCAAAATATAACACCTCACATGCATCTAAATTAGATTTCATCTGCCACTACTCAGCCCATTGGCCCATGTTATCAAGTTCCCGTTGTTCTCTCAGATAACATTTCTCGCAGTGCACTGCTCCACCTATTTTGATGTCATCTGTAAGCTTACTAACGATACCTCCAATCTTCACATCCAAATCAATTGTATAAGTTATGAAAGTGATGGATCCTGCAATGTCCTTGTTGCATAGGACTGGTTCCAGGCCGTGAGTCCAAGTCCCAATCCTCTACAACCACCATCTCCATTCTGCCTCCAAGCAAATTGCGAAGCCAATTTCATTGGTCCCTCTGGATCTCATGAAGTCTGAACTAACTGGTCCACTATGAAGAACCTTATTGATCACTTTGCTGTAATTAATACAGATAATGTCTGCAACTATGCCGTTTCAATCAGAATTGTTACCTTTTCAAAAACATCAGTGAAGTCAAGAAGACGCGATTTTTTAAGGACAAAGCCATGCTTGCCATCCCCAATCAGTCTTTGCCTTTCAAAATGTATGACATTCCTATCTCTCAAAACCCTCTCTGATAATTTACCCACCTCTGATGTTCGACTACCGGTTAAAGATTCTGTACCTCTATCTCACAACCTGTCCCAAATAATAGCATCACATTAGCCAAACTCCAAGTTCCCGGACGCTCACCGGTGTCTGTTGCTTTTAGAACCGTCTCACAAAAGTTCCCAAACCATGTCTTCGCTTGAACGTGCAGAATTAGAAGTGATTTTATCAGATAAACCTGGTAGATTCATGGAACTGTTCTTCCCCATTACCATTTTACGTCTACTCAATGTTAATTCAAAATCTGTTGCTGATGGATCTTTGCTAACTTAAGGTATCCGGGGGCATGGGGCACAGATAAGCCTGACAGATAGAGATTTCCACGTGTCAACAACTCTCCCTGTTAGTCGAGAAACATCTGAGCTCAATGTTGATACAAAGGTTTATATTTCTGTGTAGAACTATGAGCTGATGTTATGCCAGCTCTTACTGAGGTTCATTGGAATAATGCTGGAGGTCGAGGATAAACAGGTCAGAGTGAGAGTGCCAGGGATTTAAATGACAAGGAAAGAGAAGCTGAAGCTCATTCCTGATAAAAGTCTTATGCGTTAAACAACGATTCTGCTGCTCCTGCGTAGCTGCCTGACCTGTTGCGCTTTTCCAGCTAACAATAACCACTCTGATCACCAACATCTGCAGTCCTCACTTTCTCCAAGCTGATTTCAACACGAAGCGTCTTCCAAGCATTCTTATCTTGAAGGAATTCTCCTCCTCTATCTACTGGGAGATTCCTAATGAAGGGTTTATGCCCGAAAAGTCGATTCTCCTTCTCAGTGGATGTTCCCTGACCTACTATAATTTTCTATCATCTCTCTCTCGACCAGGAGCTGAGGGTCACCTTGTAGAATAAATGTAACTTTTCTACAAAGTGATCTGCCAACCCCTAATGGTTCTTCCCAAGGTAGATCATGAGCCTTAAACCTGGTCGCTAAATTATAATTAAATCATGCATTTCTTTCATCTCAAATATTTTGGGTAAATGCCTTAGGAAAAGACATGTATTTACAGGATGGGTTACATAATAATGTTTTAAATTGTTACACTACAGGAATAATATCATACAAGATAAAGAAAAACAATCGTCAAAATGTTGAATTCTGCCAGTTAGTTTTGTTTAATTATCAGTCGAAGAAAGTGTGCAACTCTCCGTGAGAACTTGATTCAGTCACAGATGTGATTGATAGTAAACTCCAACTCTGCAGTCACTACAGAACACCACTGGCTTCTCCGTGAGTCGCATGTCTGAATGAACTACATCACAAATTCTCTGAGCAAGCGAAGAGCCTCTCTCCAATGTGAAATCGTTGTTCAATATCCTGGGAATTATTGTTTTCCCATGGACCAGTTGCTGTCGTCCTTCTGGCAGTTGGGGATTTGGGAGATGGAAAGGCTGCAAAGAACAATCCAAATTCTTACACGTCACTGCATTAACAGTGGGCGAGGCCGTTGTCATGCAACTTGTGTCCGAGAGACTTCACCAATTCATCAGACCGACTGATTAACCAGCGGTTTCACACTGGGGAGACGGAGTTTACTGCTCCATACGCGGAAACGAACATCCTGAATCATCCCACTTTCAGACATGTCAGCATGTTCATACTGATCAGAGACCTTTTCAGTGCTCGAACTGTGAGAAGAGACTTAAAATTTAAAAAAAAAACTCTGCTGACACCAGCGAGATTGCGCTGGAGTGAGTCCATTCTACTGCTCTCTGTGTGAAAATTAGCTGGAAAAGCGCAACAGGTCAGGCAGGTACGCAGGAGCAGCAGAATCGATGGTTAACGATTGAGACCTTTATCAGGAATGGGCTTCAGCTTCTCTTTCCTTGTCATTTAAATCCCTGCCACTACAGTCACCGTCCTGCCTGATACACCAGAGAGTTAACATGTGGTCACAGGGGTTTGCTGCAGTGGTTATTGTCACTGATCGTCATGTAAAGAATTGAACTCCTTCAATCTTACAGGCTAGGTTCAAATGTATGGATTGTGGATAACTGTAGAACAGAATGGCAACTTTTATTTCAAACACATTGATATCAAATTGTAAGTCCTCTACCAGAGTGTTTAACATCACCAGGATGGAGATCAGCAAAGACAAATTGTGGAAGGATCAGACACCACGAACAGAAATTCAGCCTGGTCATACTAGTTAAGGGTAACACTGAGAGGGACAAGCAGCATTTTATGAGGATAAAATGTATGATAGCCATGTGTGCACAATAGATTCTAACGTTGTTCAAATTTAGGCAGTGTGATGTGAAATGATTGAATGGCGAAAACCGGTATTCCAAATTCTCTGTGAATCAGTATCTGGTTTATATTCTGTAACCATCAGCCCATTCCAATCTCCATGAAACAGCGGAGCTGCGTCACAGCTGTACTTCTTGGCAAGACGGGTAGATACAATCTGTGAAATCAAAGATTCATGCGAAGGTGTGCTTTGTTCTTCATCAGAAATCAACACGTTATATGAGCAGAATTAGGCCAACTGGCCCATCACGTCTGATCCGCCATTCAATGGTGGCTGATACGTTTGCCAACCCCATTCTCTTGCATTCACATAATAGCTGTTGACTTCCTTACTAATCAAGAATTATATGTGTCTGCACTGAAGGTCCTGAATGATTTGATATCGACAGTATTCTGTGACAGTCAGTTCCACTGATCAATCAGACTCTGACTTGTTTTGTTAAGCATCATCTGCGGGTTGCAAAAGCTTCCAAATCCTCTGGCATCCCCGAACCGTCACATCTTTTATGCTTTATCTTTTGTTTAATGTTGCCCCGACCTTTCTTGTCGGCCATGGTTTCCTCATCCTCCCAATAGTATATTTATTTTTCGGTGGTATGAATTTCTTCAATGTGTCTTCACGTATTGTAGAAACCATCCTATTTATGTTACATTCTCTTCCATGCTCAGCGCCCCTTGCAATCAACTGTAGTCAGCTCCTCGCTCATGTATAACTATTACGTCTGATTCAATCATTTCTCCCAAACTGCAAGGTGAATTCTGTCATTTTATGGTAACTGCGTCTTTGGACCTCCTGCATCTTCCGTTCCCAAATCAAATCAGCGTCTTTAGAGATCAGCAAATCCAGAATTGCGTGTGCCCTTATGAGCTCGAACAAAAACTGCTCTGAAAATACCACCTCGTGTATATTCCATAAATTCCATTTCCTGAGATCAAATAAAAACGTAATTTCCTCAATTCACCTGCATTTGAAGATCCTTATAATTATTGGGAAGACGACTCTGCCTGAATTGTTAAAATAAAATTTGTAGCTTTAAAGTGGCAGTGATTATTTTTGTGAAACTTTTAACATGCTTTTGTGATAGTCCAGCACAACCACCTTTCGCAACCGTCAAAAACTACGTGTACAGCACTATTATCAGGAATTAATAACTGGTCAGTGACTGGGATATCTACAATGAGTAACTTATCTCCAAATCTGCGACATCGACCTTCTAGAAGAGCAATGGCATGAGATGCATGCAACCTCAGCACCTATAAGTTCTACTGCAAGATATCACCATCCTGAGTTCGAAATGCATTGCCATTCCTTCACTGTTGCTGTGTTGAAATCCCTGGAACTCACTCCCGATCAGCATTGCGAGTGTCAACATTCTGAAGACGAATTATGGATGGACAATAAATATTGGCTGAACCATAATGCCCAAACCTGGTGAATAATTCAGAAAACTTGAGTAATCAATACACTTAAATCGTCAATTGTAGAGTTCAGAGGATCTGTGAACTCCTGGTATAATTGCAATAAATGTTTGCTGTCTAAATAAGACGGGGTTTTCACCTTGTTACGAGGAATTACCAGTTTCACTGTTGTGTGCGTGTCAGTTACCAATACTTTGCTGTACTCCTTCTTTACCTTTCAATTTGATCATGACTCCATCGGGAAATAATGCAGCTTGCGACTTCCTCATGACTTGTTCAGTCAGCAAATGTCTTATAGACTTAACGTGCTATTCTGACATATTTTATTAATGTTTTGTTTCTATTTGCAGTTTTCTGGAAATCTGTCCCAAATGTGGAAATTGCAGTTCTGATTTCTAATTTCCAGACTATTGTAAATTCTTAAGAACAGTGGATTCAGGTTTACTCCACGTAGAACGTCACTTCCTAACTTTCAACGGTCTTGACTAGCTTCTCTTGACTGCTAATCTATGATTTCTGCATTGTGTCACACTTGCCTCCATCACATTATGACTAACCTGCCAGTTAAATATAATCAGGTGATGTCACCTGAAGAGCCACACAGAAGATTGTATGAAACGATCAATGCAAAATCACAGAATTGTTGCGGTGCTGAAGGAGCCCATTCGGCCCGTTGCATCTGCCTCGCTTTCCAAATCAGCAATATGAAATAGTAATTCTTGTGCCTACCAACCCAGCCTGCACATTGCTCCTGTTCTCATGATTATCTGATCCCGTCGGGAACATTTGCTTCAAGATCGTACCACCTCACTTCTGGACAGCGCATTCCGAAATATCTGCTGTCAGAAATTATCTCTAAACCTGCATGTATTCTTTTCTTTGCATTTTAGTCTGTAGTTATTCCCTTTGGTTCTCAATCATCACATGAACAGAAAACGTTCCCCCTATATCCTGCGTGTGGACTGCTCATGGCGTTGGATATATCAAACAAATCTTCTTTCAGCCATGCCTTCTGTAATGAAAACAATCCCAGATTTTTTCCAGTATCTGTGTAACGAGTTCCTCGTCCCTAGAATCATTCCTGTAAAAAAAAATCCTTAATCTCTCTTATGAGTTCTCATTCTTCCTGAGACATAATACCCCTAACTGTACACAATATTGCATCAAATGTCTTTGTGACTTATATAAACTCAGCATAATATCTTATAATCTATGCCACAACTAGCAACGTCTAGAATTTTTTAGGCTTCTCCAATGACACTCTCTTGTTGCCCTGCCACACTTAACAGCTTCTGTACATTTACATTTAGGTCTCTCTGCCCATGCTGCCTGTGCAGTAGTCACCTGTTATTCTATACTTCGATTGTTCGTTCTGAAATTCATCTGTTATCTATCCGACTACATCTCCAGCTTGTCAGTGTAGTCATGGTTTAAGCAGTCAAAAACAGTCGCACAGCATAGAAACAGAGTCAAAGAACAAACCAGTCTATTTCGACCATATTCCCAAAACTGAACTCGTTCCTCGTGCTTCTGCTTGTCCAGTACCCTTCCAAACATTTCCTATTCGTGAAATGTCTACTAAACGCTGTAACTTTACCCGCTTCCATCGCTTTCTCTTGAAACTGTGCCTTCGTCAGCAAGTCCTACATTTTTTTGGATAGATGACATCGACTTAACAATTCCTGGGTTATCCCAGACATTTATCAACACAAAACATTGATCTGCTTGATTCTCCCTGTACAGAATAGCAAATATTAACCTGATGTTCCAAACTCACATTGCAGAGATTCAATGAGCAATCACAAAATACAGAATTACGAAAGCACAGAAGCAGGTCATGCAGTTCTCTGAATGGACTTTCCGACATTTTGCTTTTCAACTACATATTCCTTGTAATCTTGCATACTGTCTATTTTCAAGTAATTGTCTAATGACCTTCATTGACACTGCCAAATTCACAGTTCCTTGCTTTGCCTTCCAGAATTATCTGCTTACTTTGTGAAGTCTCTTTCTCATCTCATATTTCCTTGTATTGTAATTTATTTTAAATCTTTTTCTCAATGCTTTTACCGGGGTGAATAGTTTCACACTGCCCACACTGTATAGAACGATCCTGATTTTAAAAGGTTCTTGTTGTGGTTCTGTTTGCCGAGCTGGGAAGTTGTGTTGCAGTCGTTTCGTCCCCTGTCTAGGTGACATCCTTAGTGCTTGGGAGCCTCCTGTGAAGCACTTCTGTGATCTTTCTTCCGGCATTTGTCGTGGTTTAAATCTGCCGCTTCTCGTTGTCAGTTCCAGCTGTCTGCTGCAGTGGTCGGCATATTGCGTCCAGGTCGATGTGCTTATTGAATTAATCTGTGGATTAGTGCCATGCCTCTAGGAATTCCCTGGCTGTTGTCTGTTGTCTGGCTTGACCTATAATAGTAGTGTTGTCCCAATCGAATTCATGTTGCTTGTCATCTGCGTGTGTGGCTTCGAGGTATAGCTCGTCGTGTCGTTTCGTGGCTAGTTGGTGTTCGCTAGCTGTCTTCCTGTTTGTCCTATGTAGTGTTTTGTGCAGTCCTTGCATGGGATTTTGTACACTTCATTGGTTTTGCTCATGCTGGGTATCGGGTCCTTCGTTCTGGTGAGTTGTTGTCTGAGAGTGGCTGTTGGTTTGTGTTCTATTATAAGCAGTCTTGCTGTCAGTACGGAAATGCTTTTGATGTATGGTAGTGTGGTTATTCCTTTGGGTTGCGGCATGTCCTGATGGCGTTGTCTTTCCCTTACGCATCTGTTGATGAAATTGCGCGGGTATCTGTTTTTGTCGAATACATTGTTCTTGTGCCTCTTTTTGCAGTTCTGGTGTACTGCAGTATGTTGTGACCCTTTTGAATAGTGTGTTGATGCAACTTCTTTTATGTGTGTTGGAGTGGTTGCTTTCGTAGTTTAGGACTTGGTCTGTGTGTGTGGCTTTCCTGTATACCTTTGTGGTGAATTCTCTGTTCTGTGTTCTCTGTACGATCACGTCTCGGAATGGGAATTGGTTGTCCTTTTCTTCCTCTCCAGTGAATCGAATTCCTGTGAGTGTGCCGTTGATAATCCGGTGTGTGTTCTCTATTTCTGTGTTTTTAATGATTACATATGTGTCATCCACATATCTGACCCAGAGTTTAGGTTGAATTTGCGGTAAGACTGTTTGTCTAATCTTTTCATTACCGCTTCTGCTATGAGTCCAGAGATGTGTGAGCCCATGGGTGTGCCGTTGATTTGTTCATATATTTGGTTGTTGAAAATGAAGTGTGTTATGAGGCACAGGTCCATTAGTTTGGGTATGTCGTCTTTGTTGATAGGTTCAATGTCCTGTTGTCTGTTCTGCATGTCCAGCAGGTTGGCTTTTGTTTCTCTGCTGAGGTTTTGTCGAGAAAGGTGAACAGTGCCGTTACATCGAATTAGACCATGGTTTCTTCCTTGTCTATGTGTATATTTCTGATGATGTCCAAAAATTCCTGTGTTGATTTTATAGAGTATCTGGATCCGCTGATCAAGTGTTTCAGTTTCTACTGTCGTTCTTTAGCCAGTTTGTGTGATCGTGTCCCTGGTAGTGATACTATGGGTCTGAGTGGGATGTCTGGTTTGTTGACTTGAGATCGTCCATCGAACCTGGGGGTGTTGTTTCTTTCAGGTTTCATTCTTTGTAGGTCAAACCTGTTTATCTGTCCGTTTTTTTGGAGGTTCCTCGGTGTGTTGTTTATTCTATTGGTGAGATGTAGGGTGAGGTCAAACTGCGTCTTTTCGTAGTTTTTATCTGCAAGTAGTTGTTGCACTTTTTGAATGTTGTCTTCTTTGTCCAGAATGACCGTCATTCTGCCATTCTGCTGGTAGTATGATTAGGTTCTTTTAACTTTTATTTCTGCCTTCTCGATATTAACATTGATGGTGACATTTTTCCATTGCTGGAGCCATGCATATGAAGGTGGATTCTATAAACTTCTCATGCTCAATTTTTTTGCTCCTCTCCAGCTGAAAATAACTTAAAACCGCAGTATGATCTTTCCTGGATCTTGCGCCTTTTGTGCTGAATAGCTAACTCCAATGAAACATTGAAAAGAAATAAGCCAAACATTCCAGTCCCTGCTTCAAACTTCATTCCTGATATACTGTTTCTATCCCGCTTGCTTAACTCATTAAGATTTAGCGAGACTGTCCACAATTTGGTGCTGTGTTTGACTCAGACGAGAGCTTCTCATCTCCTGTCTCTGTAAATACTAAGTCCGCATTAATCCACCTCTGCGACCGAGTGGCACGTGGTTTTGTAGTTCGCTCTGCTGTCTGAAGTGACAATGATCCGATCCGATCACAGCCTCGGGCGACTACCTGTGTGGTGTTTGCACAATTTCCCCGTGTCTGCGTGCATTTCCTCTGGATGCTCCGGTTTCCTCCAACAGTCCAAAGATGTGCGGATTAGATGAGTTGGCCATTCTCATTCGCCCATTGCGCTGGGCGCATTAATCAGAGTGAAATGTGTCTCAGTGGGTTACTTTTCGGAGGGTCAGTGTGGGCTTATTGTGCCGAAGGGCCTGTTATCACAATGTAAGTGATTTAACCTCATTGAAGTCCGCCCTCTCAGGGTATCTGCTGCAGAAACGCAGATTCATCTTTTAATAAGCTCCGGACTTGACAGCTTAATTTCTGTCCTCAATGATCTTCTCCGTTTTACCTTCTAACCTTCATGTCATCTAAAACATCGCGGTTATGATATTCCAACGATTCTCATACCTCTGCAAATCCCATGAAGATTACACTTTCACCCATTCAAGCAACATCTCGATTTTAAAACCCTCATGCTTGTGGTCAAATTCCTCCAATGGACCCTCCCAACTTAATCTCTGCAATATTTTGATTCGATATATGTGGTCGTCTCGAATTCTGGCCTTTTGCTCATTTCCTACTTTCATTGCTCCAACATTAGTGACTGCCCCTTAATTTGCCTCAGCCCTGAGGTCTGGAATTCCCTCTCTCATTCTCACTTTCATGTTTGATACTTAGTCATTTTCGAAAGTGTTTGATAATCGATGCTTTTTCTGACTTCATGTCATCTCCATGCAAGGACTTGTTTATCTGCTCCCTCTGAAATGTGCAAGGCCTTGGTTTAAGGTTATGGGCAATATGCAATTTAAAGTGTTGCTAAATGCGTCCATGGCCTCCTGCATGAATTCCCCCAACACACTGTTTTGCTTATTTTTCCAGTCGCTACGTCAGCCGGGTTGGTTTGCTCCCTGTGTCCTCACCAACAAGGCTGCGAGCAGACAAAAAAAACCCTGCAAATGCTGGAATCTGAAATATACAGGCAGGAAGCTGGAAGAACACAGCAAGCCAGCCAGCATTAGCAGCTGGAGCAGACGACGAATCACGTGTAATCCTTCTTCAGCACGTAGAGTGGATGTGGCGGGAGCTGCAAATAAATGGGGTTGAGGGGCACAGTTGTGAAGTAAGGATAGGTGAATTCAGGTTGAGTGTATGATCTGGTTGGCCAATTGGAGGAATGAATCCAGTTGTCGGCAGGGATAGTGGGGTGGACAGAGACTGCGTGAGAGGAAGAGGAAGGAAATTCTTTGAAATTGGCGAAGTTCATCTTGAGCCCTCCATGCAGCAGGCTACTCGTGCGAAGATGAGGTGTTCTTCCTCAATTTGCACTGTGGTTCGTTTTGGCAATAGAGTAGGCCAAGGATCATCATTGGAAATGGAGTTATGGGGTATCTGAAGTGGGCGGTGTCTGGGAGGTTTTGTCGACCCATGTGGAGCTCGTCGATCTGTTCCCTCAGATTACATTCAGTCTCCCCATGTACCGAAGACCTCACAGCTACACCTGTTGCAATAACCTAGGTTGGAAAAGAGTCAATAGAAACTCTGTATCACCTGTCAGGACAGCTTGGGGCTCTGGACTGAGTTGATGGGGGAACATAGCAGGTTTAACACCTTCGTTATTTGCAGGGAAATATGCATTGGGGTTCAGGGATGTCTCTGAGGAATGTTGTGCCAAACACGGACTGACGAAGAGGACGGTCCATTCACAATGCACTGAGGGCTGGGGAGGGGATGAAGTTCTTGCTGTTGGGGTTTAGTTGGAGTGGGTGGAAGTATGTAAGGATGATGTGTTGGATGTGGAGACTTGTGGGGTGGTAGTTGATGACTGGGGTGAATGTCTTTATTGAATTGGGAAAGTGGGGTTCAGAGCAATGGAACAGGGAACAGAGGTGTGTTGGAGGGCTGACTGGATGACAGGAAGCAGGAAAACAATTTTGTTCAAAATATGTGGACATCTGGGATGTTCAGGAGAGCAATGCTTCCTTGTTCACGCAGGTGTAGCAAGGGAAGAGGAATTTGGAGATTCAGATGTAGCTTTTGCAGGTACAGGGTGGAAGGAGGTGTACTCCAGGCTACTATGTGAGTGTGTAAATTTGCATAAACGTCCGTTTGGAGACTGTCACCGAAGATGGAAATGATAAGATCAACAAGGTGGAGGGAGGTGTCTGAAATGAACCAAGTGAACTTGGGTGCGGGGTGGAAGTTGTGCGCGAAGTCAATGAACTGCTCCAATTGACGCTTAGTGCAGAATAATTCACTGATGCAGTCATCGATGCACTGGCAGAAGAATTGGGGCACAGTTCCTCTGCATGTACTCAAGAGGGACTGCTCAATATAGGCAACAAAGAGAGTCATAGCTGGAACCAATCCGGGCTTCCATGGCAACCACCTTGATTTTAGCAAATTTGCAGCAGTTTAAGGGCAGGTTACTGAGGATAGGATCAGTTCAGCGAGGCTGGGAAGGGTATTAATGGAGGTGGAATCAATGGTTCTAATGGAGAGGCTGAACCGGAGGGCCTGGATGCTATCCTTGTGGGGTATGGAGGTGTATAAGGACAGCACGTCCATAGCGTACATAAAGCTCTTGGGCAAGGAAAATGGAAGTTGCTGAATAGATGGAGGGTGTGGTTGGTATCACATATGTAGGTGCGAAGTGCCTGAACCAAGAGGGACAGAATGGAGTCCAGGTGAGACGAGATAAATCTCGTTGGACATGAGCGCGCCGAGACAGTAGACCGGCCAGATTAGTTGGTAGTTTTAATCTTAGAGAACAGATAAAACCGGGCAGAAGGGGCTGGGGGACTATGAGCTTGGAGGCAGAGGAGGGGTCATCACCAGGCGCAATGAGGGCATGGATAGTGCTTTCACTTCTGTTCTGATAGGTTCTGCTGATGTTGCATGTGAATGGGGCTAGGATGTAGTGTTGGAGAGATAGCGTTCAGCATTTGCGACAGACGTGTCCATTCCCCAGACGACCACGACCCCATTTTTTTTCAGCGGGTTTAAATATGAACTGGTAGTTGTTCTGGAATGAGTAGATTGCTTCATGTTTAGAGGCGATGTGATTGGAGTACATGAGCTTGTGGAGAAATTGGAGAATCCCACATCACATTGTTAGTCGGAAATGAAGGGTTCTAGAGTGGTACAATGCCTTCAGGTGGTGGCCAGGAATGTGGCAACATTTGAGGTGTGCTCTCCCAAGATGCGTGCAGCTGTTTACTTGAAGCAAGTTTTCTGAAGAAAACCTGCAGTTAGCTCCCGCTCTGAGTTTCTTATAGATGGTCTGAGGGTGAAACTGATGATTTCTGAAGCTTCCCATTGAAACTAACCGCCTTCCACATCTTACTCACTAATTCAGCCATCTATATCTCTGCCACCCTGAGCACTGTGTCTCACTTCAGATCCATATGAAGCAAGATCAGCTGTCTCTTGATTGACGGCAATTCTGACCATAAGGAAGAGGCAGCAATAGGAAGAGGAAGCACATAATGCAATGGCTGCTCCTTCATCGAAGCAGAGTTGGTCTTGGGCTGTTCGATCACGTGGCCTCTGTGCTGTGACAATGCGGCTGCAATAACATGGATCTGAAAGGTTTTACTACACTGTCATGTCGATCTCTTTTACTCTGTTGTAATGACAGTATATTACTTCTAATTTATTTTAAACACTGTATGTAATGTTACTACTTTCACTTTTATTCCTCTTTTTTATCTAAAATGTGTAACTGTAAATTCACCAATTCCAAACTGAGATGCAGCACTCTTGTGAAACCTCCTTTTGTCATCCGCACACATCGCTCTCCCAGGCAGTGCTAATAATCTAAATATCTCTCGAAATAGAGTTTTTCCCCCACATCTCACTCTTCGTTCTCTTGCTGCCAATCTTGAAACTGTGATATTCAAATATCCACTTGTCCATGATTCGCATCAGTGTTGTTACACAGGGTAGAGGCCATTCAGCTGCTCCCAATGTTGGAAGGAATTAAATCGGTCGCCCATCTTCTTATAATCAGTGAATTCTCGCTGGGATGGAAGGTTTTAAATATCATGATTACAAAAATGTCTTTCAAAATCCGAAGGAACTGATATGCATTCAAAGTGTTCAGATGATCGTCAAACTTTTAAATGTTCTGACTGTGGGATATTTTACTTAAAAAATCCAGAAATCTGAAGTCTCATTAATATGTTCAGACTAACAAGACGGCGTCCAGGTGTTCTCTGTGTTGAGGTAGTCTGTGAGTATTAAAACCTTGGCCCCACTATGAAAGACAGCCTCTTCCGAGACTCGACAAATGGATTGGAAGAGCAGCCTCGACATTCGTCAGGCTAAAAAAGACACTCTGCGAGAACAGAAAGATGATGATGCACACTAAAGTCGCATTCTACTGGAGCTGCGGCATCAGCGTTCAGCTTTAAGCCAGCGACAACTAGACACTGTATTCCAGACAAGATCGTAGTCTCAGCACCTGCCATCTTTGCAGCCAGTGCGGCATCCTGCATTGAGTGAATCAATAACATGCTCCCAGACACCCAGCCTCTTCACCCTGCTTGAACTACACCCTCTCCATTGGTTGGTCCACGTACTCTGCATATCTGAAGGGAGAATCCCTAAAGGTCTCCTGTAAGGGGATTTGGCCTTCAACAAGACAGCAAAAAGGCGCCAAATTTTCATTTCAAAGATGACGGAAAGAGAGAGATGAAGTCAGCTGAAAGAGACCGAAAGACATTGCAAGTGATCTCTCTCACTGGAGGCTGGAATTACACTGAGGTCTACCAAGAGATGAAGTGAAGCAGGGCCATGCTGCTTAAGAAAACCGCACCCGCCGAAATAAAATGCACCATGACAACACCGGAGAACAGTGCTTTCAAGTGCTGCAGCTAAGACTGCCGCTCCCGAGAAGGCATTGAAAGCCAAAATCGACGCTGCTCAACAAAGATCGAAGAAAGATATTCCAGATGCACATACATAGTCTTGCGAGAATAACGGATGCCACCAAAGGACTGTGCAAAAATTTAATTGAATACCCTACACATGTTCCTTTTCTCCAGCAGTAAATTCACACTTTGCTGCCTTATCAATGCTACTACTCAACTAACATTCGTTTTCCATTGAACTGTCGTAGACCTTTCTGTACATCCCTTTCCATTGGCTGACAGAATTTTCCCATTAATACTCTTTGGTATATTGATCCGATTTTCTGCTTCCCGTCTGAACATTAGATACTGCACTAAGCGATCACTTTTAATTTGAAAGTGACACTTGTTATTTTGGGAGTGCAAGACGTCATCGATCTCTGTCACTCCAGTTTCGATTTGGCGCCACTGCAGTACATTGTGCAGCATGGTGAAGCTGGAGAGTTGGGGTTCGCGGATGGGTAATATTGTGACATATTGTTTTTGCTGAAAGAACAGTTTGGGAATTTATGGAAGTTCGTGGGGTGGACAGTGAGAATAAGAAAGTAAGCAAGTTGGAGATTCAGAATCACTTGATTACCAATCTCAGACAGCGTCTGCACCAATCGTCTCAGCATGCTCCTGCCCCACTGAAATCATCTCTACCTACCTCGACACTGTCCCATCCCCCCTAGTCCAGGAACTCCCCACATACTTTCGAGACACCACCCACACCCTCCACCTCCTCCAAGTCTTCCGTTTCCCCGGCCCCCAACACCTCATCTTCACCATTAATAACCAACCCTCTACATCTCCATCCGCCATGACCAGGGCCTCCAAGCCCTCCATTCATTCCTCTCCAGACGTCCCCAACAGTACCCTTCCACCGACACTCTCATTCGTTTCGCCGAACTCGTCCTCACCCTTTACAATTTCTCCTTTGAATCCTCCCACTTCCTCCAGACCAAAGGGGTACCCATGGGGACACGTATGAGCCCCAGCTCTGCCTGACTCTTTGTTGGCTACGTAGAGCAGTTGATCTTCCATAATTACACCGGCACCACTCCCCACCTCTTCCTCCGCTATATTGATGACTGCATCGGCGCCACCTCATTCTCCTGCGAGGAGGTTGAGCAATTCATCATCTTCACCAACACATTCCACCCTGACCATAAATTGACCTGGACCATCTCTGACGACCGACTTGACACTGATATTTTTTAAAAGCCCAGCGACTCCCACAGCTAACTGGATTACATCTCTTCCCACCCTACCTCTTGCAAAAATGCCATCACGTATTCCCAATTCCTCCGCCTCCGCCGTGTCTGCTCCCGGGGGAACAGTTCCACCACAGAACACACCAGATGGCCTCCTTCTTTAGAGACCGCAATTTCCCTTCCCACGTGGTTAAAGATGCCCTCCAACACATCTCGTCCACATCCCGCACCTCCGCCCTTCGACCCCACACCTGTAACCGTAACAAGGACAGAACGCCTGTGGTGCTCACCTTCCACCCTACAACTATCGCATAAACCAAGTCATCCGCCGACATTTACGCCACCTCAAAACAGACCCCACCACTAGGAATATATTTCCCTCCCCACCCCTTTCCGCCTTTCGCACAGACCGTCCTCTCTGTGACTACCTGGTCAGGTCCGCACCCCCTTACAACCCACCCTCCCGTCCTGGCATTTTTCCCTGCCACCACAGGAACTGTAAAACCTGTGCCCACACCTCCTCCCTCACCTCTATCCAAGGCCCTAAAGGAGCCTTCCACATCCATCAAAGTTTTACTTGCACATCCACTAATATCATTTATTGTATCCGTTGCTCCCGATGCGGTCTCCTCTACATTGGGTAGACTGGGCGCCTCCAAGCAGAGCGCTTTAGAGAACAACTCCGGGACGCCCGCACCAACCAACCACACAGCCCCGTGGCCCCACATTTCAACTCCACCTCCCACTCTGCAGAGGACATGGAGGTCATGCGCCTCCTTCACCGCCGCTCCCTCACCACCAGACGCCTGGAGGAAGAACGCCTCATCTTACGCCTCGGAGCACTTCAACCCCAGGGCATCAATGTGGACTTCAACAGTTTCCTCATTTCCCCTTCCCCCACTTCACCCGAGTTCCAAACTTCCACCTCAGCACTGTCCCCATGATTTGTTGGGACTTGTCCTACCTGCCTATCTCCTTTTCCACCGATCCACTCCACTCTCTCCTCCCTGACCAATCACCTTCATCCCCTCCCCCACTCACCCATTGTACTCTATGCTACTTTCTCCCCACCTCCACCCTCCTCTAGCTTGTCTTTCCACGCTTCAGGCTCACTGCCTTTATTCCTGATGAAGGGCTTTTGCCCGAAACGTCGATTTCGAAGCTCTTTGGATGCTGCCTGAACTGCTGTGCTCTTCCAGCACCACTAATCCAGAACCTGCTAAATGAGAGCTACTTTAGCGTATATTCTTTTGTTCATCATAACTGTAATCTGTATACGGAAATGACTGCAATTCGTCATGGGAGAGAATGCCTTTAGTTTTGTTTTGGGTGAATTCGCAGCATCTATATGTGAGCAATGCAAAATGCGACAATGAGAAGCAGGCTGACTTGACGCAGGTTTGCAAATGTTGTCACACACTTTATTTTGTGATTCACGCTCGAATGTAAAAACACTGAGTGTTAAACACTAAGTTAACTCTGAGCGTGACACACTCAGAATTGTTCCATTTGCATTCACGAAAGCTTTGATTATCTTTAACTTAATAAGGTGTAAGTATTTTAAAGTTTATTTTCTACCGAAAATAAATGATTTGATCTTAAACATGTAAATTATGAACACATTTTTCAGAATAATGAGTGCGTGTGAAACAGACTCAAAGACATTATTACACTTTACGGTTTCATACTGAAGGTGCTTCGAGCTGTTAAAGACGAATTTCCACAGTTGTCATGCATCTGTGCAGCAGATCTTCAGAATCAGAAAATTGGACACAAAGTCTGCAGACATCCCATCAATGTCGATCCTTCCAGCATCAGTTCCAAAGTCGAAAAGCTTGCTAGCTATTGTTCAGCACTATTTACGACACCTGAGACATTGAAAGAGTGTGTGTTCATACACTGTAAGAAAACATCTGGCTTGGACTGAAAATTGACGTGTAACACTCATACCTGACGGAGTCAGGCAATGGCCATTCCAAATTGTGGCAATTAGCCAGTTTCCTAGTGACTTGCTGTGAGATTGCCATCTCTGAATGCCTGTCTATCAAAAATCTCAGCCAAACATTGAGAGGAAAATTTGCTGTTTCATCAGTACTAGAAATTCTGCCCGCCTGTACAATTTAGGTCCATTGTTCAAATAGTGTGGCTCACGGGAAGAATGGAAATCCATCAAGTTGCCTGGACAACTGTACCTCCAGTAAGAAGAATCTCGAAGTTGTGCTGCGTAAGTATCTCATTTTTCGACTTGCAACATATTCGATACTCACTCCCTTCACCAACGCCTGATATGATATGTGATGAACGCTAACTACAAGATGCAAAACAGCAACGCATCAAGTCTGTTTTGACAGGACCTCGCAAATATTCACAATGATCGTCGTCCTTTCCCATCACTTCGGCGAATAGAACTGAACAACCACTATAGAGATCAAAGATCACATTTCACAAGCTATTTTAAAATAATAACTACCTACAAATCGGATTAAAAAAAATATATTTTATGTGATTCCTTATGGCAGGCTTATACAGAAGGTGAACTCAAATAATATCAGTTGTCAGTCGGTAAGATGGATACACATCTGCTTGTTCATCGAACACAGAAGAGATTGAACGGGTGTTTTTGTGACTGGAGATCTGTGAATAGATTTTTGGAGTTTTAGCTCGTCGGTATGACTGGCAGATTTACAACAAGATATAGGTAGGCTGAAGACTTGAATGGAGAGAATGCATCTCTAATTTAATTTGGACAATTGCGAGGTAAGGCATTGTCGAAGGTCTGCTGCAGAAGAGATATATACAATAAATTGAATAACTCTAAGTTGCTTCAAAATACGAAGGGATGGAGGCATACAAGCTACAGTTCTCTGAAACTGAAACTGAGTTCACCAGTGTGAAAAGTGTGAACAGTGTGATCAAGAAGGCCTATCACATGCTTGCGCATATCAATCAGAGAACAGAGTACAAAAATTGGCATGTCATGTTGCAGCTGAATACAACTTTACTTCAGCCACATCCGAATATTGTGTACAGGATTGGTTACACGATCAAAATAAAGGATTTAGATTTGTGGGAGATGGCTTAAAAACGTTTACCGGGCTGGTGGCTGCTTTGAGGGATATTTGGTGTGAGGAATAATTGAGCAAGCTTGATTTGTTTTTCGTTGGAAATCAGTGGCTCAGGGGCTACATGATAGATGTTTGCAAAATTTGTTGAGATGTGCATAGAATAGTTTCTCAGAGCCTTTTTCCCAGGGTAGTCATATCAATTACCTGAGCCATAAGTTGTAGTTAAAAAGGGGAAGTTTTGAAGGAGATTAGTGAAGCAAGTTTGTTTTTTCGTATTCGAGAAAGAATGTGAAAATGCCCTGATAGAGGACATTGTAGGAGAAGATACAGAAGCAACAATTAAAAGGTATCTTGACACATAGATGAGTAAGGAGTGAAGGGAAGATAGCTAACTTGTTATAACTTTCGAAAGGCATGATGTGTCAGTGCAAGCTTGGTGGGTCGAAGGGCCTGTTCCTGTGCTGTGTTGTTTTTAAGACGAGATTTCAGCAAGATCATGGCCAATTGCTGACTGAATTATTACAGATGATCAACAGTCAGATTAATGTCGATCTTACCAAATTGATTTGCAACTTCATATTGTCGTCTGGATTCCCTAATCCCCATATCACTCGAAGCAAACACTCAGAAATTCAGTATGGCTTCACATCCTTCATTTTTATTCTAGGCCCCCGAGGTTGAGAGAACGATCGCCTTGCGCACAGAGATGAGTTTTCGGTCTTCTGTTGAACAACAGATTATTCAGTAGTAATATGGTCCACATCAAGGAGAGGCTTCCAAAATGTGTTGGGAAAATTGGCAGGAGATTTTGTGGTCAGGATCGGGATTCCCGGAAGGTATGTTGCCTCCCTGGTATCAAAGTCCTGGACGTATCCAATCGGGTGTATAAGATTCTGAAAGAGGAGGGCAAACAGCCAGAAAACGTGTTACATATTGGCACCAATGATATAGCCAGGCATAGGATCGAGGATATAAAATGTGATTTAAGGCAGTTAAGGTGGAAGCTGCAGAACAAACGAAACGAGTAGTGTTCTCGGGTTTACTTCCGGTGCCTCGAGATGGCGAGGCGAGGAAAAGGGAGTGGGCGCAGCTTAACACGTGTCTGTGCAGCTGGTGTAGAAGGGAGGGCTTCAGATATGTAGATAATTGTGATGCCTTCTGGGGAAGGTGGGACCTGTACATGAAGGACGGGTTGCACCTTAGATGGAAAGGGACCAACGTCCAGGGTGGAATGTTTGCTCGAGTTGTTCAGGAGAGTTGAAAATAGTATTGTAGCGGTTGGGATCTTGAGCTCTATACCGGTGGTGAGAGTTTATGGAGATGAGGCAACAGCAAGAGGTAGCGCAGCCAGTGTGAATGAATTTCCCGGGAAAGAACCAAGGGATCAGTGAAAGTGTGTTTGCTTGAATGCAATGAGTATCAAGAATAAAAGTGATGAGCTCAGAGCATGGATCAGTACCTGGTGTTATGATGTTGTGACCATAACATAGACGTGGGTTTCTCAGGGGCAAAAATAGTTGCTGAATGGTCTAGGGTTTAGAAAATTTAAAATGAATAGGGATAGGGGAAAAATGGGAGCGGTGCAGAACTGCTAATCATAGAGGATATCACAGCTACATAAGTTACCATTGTCGAGGAGGGTCTGCCTACTGAGTCAGTATGGGTGGAAATTAGGAACAGTAAGGGAGCAGTGACCTCATTAGAGGTTTACTACAGGCCCCCCAATAGCATCAGGGAGATTGAAGAACGCATAGGTCGGCGGATTTTGGAAAAGTGTGAGTGTAGTAGGGTTGTTGTAATGGGTGACTTTAACTTTCCTAATATTGATTGGATCCTCCTTCAAGCAGATGGTTTGAAAGGAGCTACTTTTGTAAGGTGTGTTTAGGAGGGTTTCCGAAATCTTTACGTTGACAGGCCGACGAGGGGAGTGGCCATTTTGGATTTGATGCTTGGTAATGAGCTGGGGCAGGTGTCAGATCTTACGGTGGGAGAGCATTTTGGTGAGAGTGACCACAACTGCCTCACATTCTACATAGCTATGGAGAAGGAGAGAATCAGGCACAATGGGAAGTTATTTAATTGGGGAAAAGGAAACTACGATGCTGTCAGACGTGAGTTGCGAAACATAGACTGGGAGCAATTGTTCCATGGAAATGGCAGTATAGACATGTGGAGACTGGTTAAGGAAAAGTTGTTGTCAGTGATGAACAAATGTGTTTCTCTGATACAGGTAAGAAGGGGTAAGATATAGGAACGTTGGATGACGAGAGCAGAGGAGCTTCTCGTCAAAAGAAAGAACGGAGATTACATGAGGTGGAAGTAGCAACGGTCTTACTCAGCTCTAGAGGATTAGACAGGCGAGAAAGGAGCTCAAAAATGCTCTGAGGAATCCCAGGAGGGGTCATTAAAAAAAAGGCTTGGCAGGAAGGATTCGGGATAATCCAAAGGCATTTTACACGTATGTGAGGAATAAGAAAATGTTCAAAGAAAGAGTAGGGTCGTTCAGGGATAGCAAAGGGTACTTGTGTATAGAGTCTGAAGAGAATGTGGAAGCCCTAAATGAGTTTTTCGCTTCTCTGTTCACGAAATAAAAAGACCTTGTAGTGAATGAAACCATTGAGGAGCAGGTAAGCATGCTGCAAGAGAAGAGATTGAGGCAGCTGATGCGCTGAAAATTTTGATAAACATTAAGATTTACAAGTCGCCTGGGCCAGGCCAGATTTGTCCTCGGCTGCTTTGGGAAGCGAGAAATGAGATTGCTTCGCCGTTTGCGAAAATCTTTGCATCCTCGTTCTCCACCGAAGTCGGACCTGAGGACTGGAGAGAGGCAAATGTAATTCATCTCTTCAAGAAAGGAAATAGTGAAATCCCCGCCAATTACAGACCAGTCAGTCTCACGTCTGTCGTCTGCAAGGAGTTAGAAAGGATTCTGAGGGATAGGATTTATGACCATCTGGAAGAGGATGGCTTGATTAAAGGCAGTCAACATGGCTGTGTGAGGGGCAAGACATGCCTCACAAATCTGATTGGGTG
The DNA here is from genome assembly GCF_047496795.1 of Chiloscyllium punctatum. NCBI lineage: Eukaryota > Metazoa > Chordata > Chondrichthyes > Orectolobiformes > Hemiscylliidae > Chiloscyllium > Chiloscyllium punctatum. The sequence goes on from NC_092773.1 coordinate 52,077,543, forward strand.
TTTTGAGGATGTTACGAGACACGTTGATGAGGGTCGAGCGCTCGATGTGGTGTATATGGACTTCAGTAAGGCATTTGATAAGTTTCCCCATGGTCGGCTCGTTAAGAAGGTCAGGAGGGATGAGATACAGCGAAATTTAGGTGTCTGGACACAGAATAGTTGGTCGACAGAAGACAGCGAGTGATAGTGGAAGGACAGTATTCTGCCTGGAAGTCAGTGGTGAGTGGTGTTCTACAGGGCTATGTTCTCGGACCTCTGCTCTTTGTAATTTTTATTAATGACTTGGATGAGAAAATTGAAGGATGTGTTAGCAAGTTTGCAAACGACACAAAGATTGGAGGTGTCGTTGACAATGTAGAGAGCTGTTGTATGCTGCAGAATATCATTGACAGGATGCAGAGATGGCTGGGAGTTGGCAGATGGAGTTCAACCTGGATAAATGCGAAGTGATGCATTTTGGAAGGTCGAACTTGAAAGTTGAGAACAGGATTGCAGACAGGATTTTTGGCAGTGTGGAGGAACAGCGGGATCTTGGTGGGCAGGTACATAGATCCCTTAAAATTGCCTCCCAGGTGGACAGGGTTGCGAAGATAGCATACGGTGTTTTGGCTTTCATTAACGGGGGATTGAGTTTAAGAGCCGTGAGATCTTGTTGCATCTCTATAAAACTTTGGTGAGACCGCATTTGGAACACTGTGTCCAGTTCTGGTCTCCTATTACAGGAAAGATGTGCATGCTTTGGAGAGGGTTCAGAGGAGGTTTCCCAGTATGCTGCCTGGAATGGAGGGCTTATCTTACGAAGAGAGGTTGACTGAGCTCGGAGTTTTATCGTTGGAAAAAAGAAGGAAGAGAGGGGACCTAATTGAGGTGTACAAGATAATGAGAGGCATAGATAGAATTGATAGCTAGAGACTTTATCCCAGTGAAGAAATTGTTAACACGAGGGGTCATAGTTTTAAACTGTTTGGCGGAAAGTATAGAGGGTATGGCAGAGGCGGGTTCTTTACGCAGAGAGATATGAGAGCATGGAATGCGTTGCCAGCAGCAGTTGTGGAAGCGAGGTCAATATGGATATTTAAGAGACTGCTTAACATGCATATGGTCACAGAAATTTGAGGGTTCGTACATTAGGTTTACCTTACATGATGATCAATGGTCGGCACAATATCGTGGGATGAAGGGCCTGTTCTGTGCCGTACTGTTCTATGTTCTATGTTCTAAATAGGACAACAACTATATTGATTGGATTACCGTTACAATCAGCAAGCATCAACAGTAAATATTAAGCCATCTCGCATTATGCAACGAATGTTCTTAAACTTGTTCACAGGCTTTTCATAATGAATGCTTTTCATATTGTTAACTGTTTAACATCCTGAATGCATTTACACGTTGATATCTGGCTTTACATTCGGAATTATGTTTTCCCCTTGTTACCTTGCTTCCCATGATGTGTTTTTTCCCCTCGTTGACCCAGTACCCTTGCCTCCAGCACCTCGTTGTTTGTTGCAAGTTCTTACCAGGTGAAGGACATGCTAGCTGAGCCTTTGTCTCACACAACTCAAAACGCATTCCCTATCTGCTCATACCGTTGACACTTTCTCGGACCCTCCTTTAACAATTTCATGATAATCACTGCGATGACGTTACTAGTTATCATGAGAATCTGACAGCCAGCATTTAACCAAGTTATTGACACACAGCACACAATTATTATAACAACAACATTCATTCGTCCGTTACTTTGAATCGAATTTGAAGATTTCTCCTTCACCAGTAAAGTCCTTAATTCCACAGTCCTTAATGACCACTCCGTCCTCCCTAAGTCGAGAAGAATCGAACCTGTTCTCCAAACCCTGCTCCACTAAAGTTAATCCTAAAAACGAAATTCAGTCTGTCCTTGCATCACTGCTCGGAGCCATCTGAATTTTCGATAAGGGCAGTTAAATACTTAACAAAACTGACGATCTTCCGTGCTTCCGAGATGCTTCAGAGGGAGTATACCAGCGCATGTGAGTGTGCAGTATAGCAGCTGCAGCTGTAGACTGGGTGAATGCAGCATTCTTTGCTGTGTCTGCTCCCGCTCGGCTTTTTAATGGAAAATAGCCAACTGGCTGTTGTGATGTTAGCTTGACCACTGATCCTTAACATCCCTTCAATGATCGAGAGAGAAGATAAAACTCACGTTGTTTAATGCCCAGAGGAAGACAACGGACAAAAACGTACGGACCTTCGCTTCATTGTTGCTCCTTTCTTCAATTTCCGTGCTCATGACTGGGGATCTGATTGAAGTAATTGGATCAGGCTGTGGAGGGGTGGGCGGTGGCCTGAAGGCGGACTTAACATGTGAATCGATAAACTCGAGAGACGATGTTAACTGCTGAAAATATATTTGAATTTCCTCTCTCATTCCTTCCTTGACAAGGGAGTACATTGTCAGTCTGAAGACAGTCACGCATGGAACTGCACTTATTCACATCTGCCTAATTCAACATGTTCTGAATTCTTTCAAGCCATTAAACACTATCTATGTTTCGCCACAACCAGTCTTCATTAAAAGTATTTCTCCCTCTCAGCCTGATTGTTATCGACGAGTTTACCCAATTCTTCTTCTCTCTCTTTGAGTTCTATACCCACCTACTGTTTACTTCTTATACGCAACCCTTCACCCAATCTTCTTCATAGAGGCCAACACTTTCTTGGTACCATCAGCTCTGAGGAAGGGTCACTGCACCCGAAACGCTAGCTCTCATTTCTCTTCTCAGATGCTGCCAGACCTGCAAAGCTGTTCCAACATCTTCTGCTTTTGCCCTGTTCCTTGCGCACATCTCTGTCTCAGGCCTATTGATGCTGTGAATGATCGAGGAAGAAAGGTCGTGTGTGTGCCCTGTTGGAAGTCTGAGATTGTCGATGCTCAATGATCCCCTGCAGCGAAGGCAGTACTCTGTTCCTGTTGAAAAATTCTCTTGTGGTTGATCCTATTGCAATGCGAGTCATAGGCGTCAACATATTATGTCTATGAATACAGCAACCATGTGAATGTAATGCAGTACTATCTTGGACTGGATGGAGAACAGATAGTGAGAAAAAGAACCTCATGTCAAACCTGAACTGACTGGACATTCCGCAGGAAGAAGAATTTAGTAACTTCTTTTCAGATAGACAACACTTAAACCCTTGCTCACTGTGAAAATGTGCCACTGGTTATCAAAACTAAATGATATATAGGCGCAAATGCCGAAACATCGTTGTCCACAGATAATACCTGAATTATCTCCCTCCATTGTTATTGTAGAGTTGCGTCAGTAAACGGGATAACTGATTGAATCACCTTACATATGCATCTGTGGCACAGTACTTCTGTGGTCATATATAGGTACAGAATGCAGGACGAGGGACTGAGGTTTTTTGAGGCGTTTCTCATCGCCACTGAGAACGGTATTGGAGGTTTTGACAGGCTAAAAGTGGGCAAATCCCCAGCTCGGGATGGAGTTGCGTCTTACACTACTTTATGAGACAAGAGATAAAATCACATGTGCTCTGACCATTGGTTGACATTACATTTGGCCACCTGGCAGAAGTTAGATGACTGCAGAACTACTGATGTGATTCAAGTTTTCAATAAGGCTGGCAGATATAATGCAGCGAATTACAGAGCTGTGAGACGAAACTTTTGGAGGAGCCTCTTAAGGATATAATTAATTGCAACTTTTCCAGACAAAGTTTGACCAGCGAGAGTTAGCATGGTTTTGTCAGAGGCGGTCATACCTGACAGATCAGATTAAGTATTTTTTTCAGGAAGTAATAAGATGTGTAAACGAGGGTAGTGAAGTTGATTTATGTTATGAGGACTTCAGAAAGCCTTTGATTTTTCCCACACTGTAGACTGGTAACAGGGTTGAAATAAAATGGATTCAGTGTCACGTGGTAAGTTCGATCCAAGATTATTTGGGTGGTTGGAGAAAGGATGGTGCTGTTTCTGTGACATGGAGCTAGTATTCAGTGGTATACCACAAGGATCAATGCTGTGTCCCTTCATGTTTGTGACTTCACGAAACAATATAGAAATAATGTGGGGGAAATGACAAGAAAGTTTGAGGAGGATGATAAGATTGGAATAGTGGTTAACAGTGAGTAAGAAGATCTCAGGTTCCAGGATTTTCGAGGTGGATTTGTCAAATGAACAGATAGTGGGAGCTGAAAATAACAATAAAAACATCAGGCGATGCATTTTGTAAGGAACACGTCATGGGAGTACTCAAAGAATGGTAGGGCACTGGTAAACCCAAAGGAACATTGTGACCTTGCATGTGGGTCTACAGATTCGTGAAAGCAGCAGAATATAGTAGTTAAGAAGACAAGCACGACTTTATAAGCCAATGCAAAAATTACGAGAGCAGGAAAATTGGTATCCCATGTCGAAAAGTTCGTGAATAAAGCATTTGGCACGCTTGCCTTCTTTAGTCAGAACATCGATTCTTGGAGTTCACATGTCATGTTGTAGCTGTACAGAACATTAGTGAGGCCATACTTACAATACTACTGACATTTCCTATCATTTTCAACAGGAATGATGTTTTTATACTTGAAAGAGTGCAGAGAAGATTTACAAGGATGTTGCAGTGTCGAGAGGGCTTGAGTTAAAAGGAGAGAGTGTTTGAGCAGGGGCTTTTCCCAGCAGTGTTCCAGGCTGGTGTGTAAACTTCTAGACGTTTATAAAAGCATGATGAGGGGTGGATAGGTGACTGGCCTTGGTCTTCTTTTAACCCAGGATGGTGCAGTTCAAACCGAGAGGGCTCAAGTTTAATGTCTTTCACACGGACACAATAAATAAGGGACAAAGTGTGATGGAGAGATATTTGGATTTCCAAAAGGCATTATTTCAGCTTAGTCTTCGATTATAAAAAGAGAGTATGTCCGTGGTGAAAATAGTTTGGAAGTTAAACCGTGAATGGAACATTAATTGAATTAAAATTGAGTGTGCAGAGATGAGGAAATGTTTAAGTAATATATTCATCAATGTAATGGAGAGTGAGATGTTTGTCAGGAACGTTCATTATTGATCCTTTAAGTTAAATGAGATTTTGCTGGACTCTAAAATGCAGAGGTATCTGGCTGCCCTGCTTTCTGAATCACATTGACATGGTCTGCAGTGGTAGCAACTGATGATGAACGCAAAAAGTCTCTTTTTTTCATTTGTTCAGCAGTGGCTGGGCCAACATTTATTTCCCCATTCCTAACAGCACTGGAGACGGTGCGACCCTGATCGAAACACTGCACTTTATATTTTTTTTGGGGGAAAAAAAATGTAGCAGTTATTAAGTTGTGGCTTTTTCATATCCTGCTCCCAGTTTAATGTTCTATGATTCATTTGAACCGAGGGAATGCAGAGTTTCTCCAGCAATTATTGCTTGTGGTTCAGATTTCCAGCATCCACAGTTTATTTTTATTTAGTAGTCCGGATGATCTGAGTGATATGAGCAATAGAATGTTGCAAGCTGCCAAACATGTGACAAAAGAATCCAACTGAGAAGTAGCAAGTTCATCATTTAATTTCCGAAGCAGATGAGCTGAGGTGGGGTAGAGTCAAAAAGTGTGGTGCACATCAAGCAGCATCCGGGGAGCAGGAAATTCGTTGTTTCGCATATAAGCTGTTCATCAGGAATACTCGAAGCGTCGACTCCCCTGCTCCTCAGATGCTGCCGGACAGAATGTGCTTTCCAATTGCTACACTTATTGAGATGATCTCCACCATCTAAACTAATCTCTTGCTGCTGAGCGGCGGTGCGGACAGGTACTGGTCCTGAGATGCACTAATGTGGTCGTAATGATACAATGAATATATATTTGGAAACATATCTGGGACACAATATTATTCTCCCACTTCCACTCTGCCAAAGAGAGGCTGTATAGATGGAGCTTGTTGTTACAGCCAGTCATTTCACAATTGTGCATTTGGCAGGTCGCGGAAACGTGATTTCGGGGACGTTCGGTCTTGGGTCGGCCACGGCCTGAATTTGAAATTGGGTTTGCATGTTTGCAGGTGTATAATCAGTGTAGTGTATATTTGACTCTTAGAGTGCCAACCAGTTTAATTTTTTGAGGGGTTTTATAAGTGAAACCATCAGCAGAATATTGATTTTCATTTTTCTTTGATGATGTAAATCTGAACCAAAAACGTGAATTGTTGGAGAAACTCAGCAGGCCAGGCAACATCTGTGGAGAGAAACTGAGTTAAAATTTCAGATCGACAGAACACGTCAGTTATACATTTCTATACTATAATGCTGGGAAAATTATCAGTCGTATCTGTCGAATCAGGATATTTGTCAAAATATCTCAGTGGCTGACAGCTGTCACGTTCACAAATTCGAAAGTAATTTATTTGCTCCAATGCTGCTTCCGTTGCTCTCAGCTCTTGAAAGGCGGTGCTTAAACGATTGCCTTTTTTCGATTCTTTTCTGTCAGCTTACAGCAATGCCAAGTGGAGAATTGGTCCCTTCAGTGTCTAACTCAGCATGTGTCTGCATTGTCACTCTTTGTGTCTGTGCATCCAACTCATCCTCTTCCTCTTTCACATTCCCCGACACTCTGTCTGTCCGTACAGCTCATTACATACTTCTGCACTCAGACATCTTGAGTGTGGAGCTACAAAGAGGCTTTTTGCCCACTGACTAGAGTGTGTAGAACTGGGCTCACATTCTCCGGATAAGATGTCTGTCACTTCAAACTCAGGCAAGGCGACATTTCTTCCTCAATTATGACTGTTTCTAATTCAAAACAGAATTCCTAATCCAGAAGAAAGAAAACAAAACGCAATTACACTACAACTGAAGAAGCACAACGATGTATATACTGTTGGTTTAAATGAATGAACAGTGACATCAGAGAATGAGAGTGATCAGCTGGTGGTGTCTCTGCCATTACCACAAAATTCCGCTGTAAGTCTGCAACGTCTCCTGCCTCATCTCGTTATTCCTACCAAACCGGTAATGAAGAAGTGGAATAAAAGAGGAGGAGAAGCAGAAGTGAATGTGGAATAATAGAAAGAAACCAGCGATTTTATTAATAGTTCGGAATTGAAATTGATACAGCATTCGCTGTTGGAATATAACCTTTATCACCAAATCAGAAGAGGGTAGAAATACAATAAGACACAGACTTCTTGACGCGATATTTACAAAGCATTGCAACACCAAGCCCAAGTAGTAGATGCTGCTGGGACGTGAACCCAGAATCGCCTGTTTACGAGACAGGCGCTTTAACCAACTAAATCACGGTGCCACACTGCCACTGCCTTTACGCATTCATATGTGAAGTTACTTAACCACGTCAACACAGTTTTTAGACCAACGTTGTTAACTGAGAATTGCAATCAATCCTCCAATTTTCAAATACAAACAGTTGACAGCTGAACATTCTCCGTTAAAAAGGTACATAAAAACATAATCTTCTCTTGCATTAACTTCAAACTGATACTTTCACCTGTTTAAACTGACAGGAGAAAGTGGATGTGTTCATCCTCTCGTGGCCCATGAACCACATTAATATACAACAAGAGGAAGAATGTCATTCTGTTGAATTGACGAAGTGTAATGTGCAAGTAAACGCAAACATTGGGCAGTAAAAGCAGATACATTGCCACTGACACTGAGTCTTGCACCACCAGTTTCACGCTCACTTCCTGCCTCATGCCTCCCAGTCATCATTGTCGATCACTTTATTTCACTGTCGTGCTCCGCTTCTCAACTTATTTCCAAACGATTGCAGATGTCTGATAAGAACCTTCAACTTTTAGAAACGGATTCCTGGAATATAGTCGTCATTCAATGGGATAGGATTCAGCGCATATCCCGAATTACCCCAGTGATGGAGGGGATGAGTTACTTTCCTGAACCTTTCAGCTCCTCAGCACGGAACTACAGCCATGATATCACTTCGGGAGAGGGGCGGGGGGGTGTTCCAGTATTTAAACTTAGAGACACTGAAGGATCAGCGAGATACGTCCAACTCAGAAAGGTGATATGATTGCAGGGGCTTTGCAGTGGTATTTTCCCGTGTACCTGGTGCCATTGCCCTTGTACACGGATGTAAATAATCACTGGACCAATTCTGGCAGGATCCCGGTGCATGTTCTGCAAAAGCAGGAATTAGATTTCATTCAAAATGAGAAATAAATCTTCATTACATGAGTGGGAATTATCTCCAGGTCTGGGCAATGCAAACGCGGACTCCTAAGCAGGGAACTCCAGTGATGCTGATTGTAAACCTTGCGACCTGACTTGTACAATCTCGTATGTTTGTCGTTGACTCCATAACCAACTTTAGCAGCAAAGTTGCTCTCCCCAAGTTTCCGAACAGTTCATATTATCGCCCTGTGTTTCAATGTGAAGAAAGTGGAGCTGTGATAATCTGACGTTGTTTAGCAGATGTACTGCAGGGACGCACAAAACAAGCTAATGGTGACAGGGCCTCGTTTTGACGCGCTGGACTCCGGTGAGCAGCGGCACCAACAAGGGTGTCGTTCAACTCGTCTTATTCTAGATCCCGGGTTAGAAAGGACCAGTTATCTTCCTAAATTGTTCAGGGTCTTGAAGGCAAGATCCCATGACTGAAATCATGAAAGTACATTACATTGGAATGGATCATGGAATCGCGATGTGAATTCAACGATGAAAATTTCCAGCTGAGATGCAGACAAGACTGAAGGTGGCACCTGAAGACAAATGTGATTTCTTTGCCAGTGAAAAGTACTGCTTCACAAAATCGGACACATTGAAGTAAAACAGTGACGCTGATTGCCCTTGCTGGTTCTTCAACTTGTCAATTTTGTTTCCCCCGATCTACACGTCTCCCTTACGTACAGAAAAGCTGAGATGAAGTCGGCGGTGGGTGGGTCCGGTGCTGTGAGGATAACGCATCTGAATTCGAATCGGACGATTGTAGTTTTGAGTTCTACCTCGCTCAATTGCAGCATGTGGCTTTGTTGAAGGCAGACACAACTGGTTTTTAAATATAATGAGGACAAAAAGGAGTCTGTGAAGAGTACAGAGACACCTCAAAAATCAATCAGCCAGTCTCTGTTTGGTGCCACTCGAGATGGAAGAGATTTGTAACGTGTACTTTGTATGAATGCTGACTGTAGGGAAGGACATAGAACATAGAAGGACACCGCGCTGAACAGGCCCTTCGACCCTCAATGTTGCTGACGTTTGAAATATTCTCAGCTCGTCTCCCCACACAATCCCATCGTCATCCACGTGCTTTTCCAAAGATTGATAAAATCTCCATAATGTGGCTGAATTAACTGTCCTGGCTGGCAGGGCATTCCGCGTCTTTACCAGGGTCTCAGTAAAGAACCTGCCTCTGACATCTATCTTAAAACTATCACATCTCAATTTGTCGTTCCATGCCCTCGTACAAGCTGACGTCATCATGCTAGGAAAAAATCTTTCATGTCGACCCCATTTAATTCTCTGATCACCTTGAATGTCTCGATCAAATCACCTCTAAGCCTTCTTTTTTTCCAATGAGAACAGTCCCAAATCTCTCAGCCTTCCCTCATTAGATCTTTTCTCCAGACCAGGCAACATCCTGGTAAATCTCCTCTGCACCTTTTTCAATGCTTTCACATCCTTCTCGACAAATGGCGATCACAAATGTACACAATAGTCGGAGTGTGGCCGCACTAGCATTTTGTATAATTGCAGCATGATATTGCGGCTCCGGAACTCAATCCCTCTACCAATGAATCCTAACAGACCGTATGCCTTCTCAACAGTACTATCACCCTGGGTTGCAACTTTCAAAGATCTATGTACATGGCCTCCACGATCACACTTCACAGCCACACGAGCAACAATCTTTCCATTTACCCAAGACTCTGCCTTCCTGTTATTCTACTCAAAGTGCATTACCTCACATTTATCTGTATTTAACTCAATTTGCCAACACTCACCCCAATTCTGCAGTTTATCCAAGTCCCCCTGCAATTTTTAACATTCCTCCAAACTGTCCACTACTCCTCCACTTGTGTCATCTGCAAATTTGTTAATTTACCTACCTATGCCTGCCTCTTATTCATTTATAAAAATGACAAGCAGCAATTGACCCAAACCAGATCATTGTGACATACCACTAGTAACGGGACTCCAGGTTGAATATTTTCCATCAATCGCCACTAACTGCCTTCTTTCAGAAAGCCAGTTTCTAATCCAAATTCCTAAGTCACCCTCAATCCCATGCCTCTGCATTTTCTCAAAAACCTACCATGTAGAAATTTATCAGATGCTTTACTGAAGTCCAGGTATACCACCTCAATTGCTCTGCCCTCATTGACATGCTTGGTCACATTATCAAAATACTCAATGAGGTTTGTGAGACACTACCTTCCATTGATGAAACCATGCTGACTATCTGAAATCAAATTGTTGTTTTCTAGATGATTATGCATCTTACCTTTTATAATCCTTTCGAAAACCTTTCAGACAACAGAGCAATTGCTGGATATCTTGAAACGGTTAAAGGTCGATAACTCAGAAAGACCTGATCAGGTGTACCCGAGGACTCTGTGGGGAGCTAGAGAAGTTGTTGCTGGGCCTCCAGCTGAGATATTTGCATTGTCGATAGTCACAGGTGAGGTGCCGGAAGACTGGAGGTTGGTAAACGTGGTGCCACTGCTTACGATGGTTGTAAGGACAAGCCAGGGAACGATAGATTAGTGAGCCTGACCTCGTGGTGGGCAAGTTGTTGGAGGGAATCCTGAAGGACAGGATGCACATGTATTTGGAAAGGCAAGGACTGATTCGGGATAGTCAGCATGGCTCTATGCGTCTCACAAAGTTGATTGAGTTTTTTTGAAGACGTAACAAAGAAGATTAATGAGGGCAGAGCCACAGATTTGATTTTTTTACGGACTTCAGTCAAGCGTTCGACAAGGTTCCTCATGGGAGACTGATTAGCAAGGTAAGATCTCATGGAATATAGGGAGAACTAGCCATTTGGATACCAAACTGGCTCGAAGGTAGAAGAAAGAGAATGGTGGTGGAGTGGTGGTTTTCAGACTGGAGGGCTGTGACCTTTGGAGTGCCACAAGGGTCGGTGCTGGGCCGTCTACTTTTTGTCATTTACATAAATGATTTGATGCGAATAAGAGGTACAGTTAGTAAGTTTGCAGATGACACCAAAATTGAAGGGGTAGTGGACAGCGAAGAGGATTACCTCATATCGCAACAGGATCTGGACCAAATGGGCCAATGGGCTGAGAAGTGGCAGATCGAGTTTAATTCTGATAAATGCGAAGTGTTGCATTTTGGTAAGCAAACTTTTGCAGGACTTATACACTTAATGGTAAGATCCTAGGGAGTGTTGTTGAACAAAGAGACCTTCGAGTCGCAGGTTCATAGCTCCTTGAAAGTGGAGTCGCAGGTAGATAGGATAGTGAAGAAGGCATTTGGTCTGCTTTCCTTTATTGAGTACATCAAGTATAGGAGTTGGGAGGTCATGTTGTGGTTGTACAGGACATTGTTTAGGCCACTGTTGGAATATTGCGTGCAATTCTGGTCTCCTTCTTATCGGAAAAATGCTGTGATACTTGAAAGGGTTAAGAAAAGATTTACAAGGATGTAGTCAGGGTTGTTTTATCCGAGCTACAGGGTGAGGCTGACCAGGCTGGAGCTGCTTTCCCTGGAGCGTCGGAGGCTGATGGGTGTCCTTATAGAGGTTTTAAAAATTTTGAGTGGCATGGAGAGGATAAATAGACAATATATTTTCCCTGGGGTCTGGGAGTCCAGAACTAGAGGGCATAGGTTTAGGGTGAGAGGAGAATGATATAAAAGAGACCACTGGGGCAAATCTTTCACGCAGAGACTGGTCCATGTATGGAATGAGCTGACAGAGCATGTTGTGGAGGTTGGTACAATTGCAACATTTAAGAGGCATTTGGATGGGTATATGAATAGGAACGGTTTGGAGGGATATGGGCCGGGTACTGGCAGGTGGGACTAGATTGGGTTGGGATATCTGGTCGGCATGGACGGGTTGAATCGAAGGGTCTGTTTCCATGCTTTACATCTCTATGACTCCATGACTCCAAGTAAGGCTCACTGTTCTACAATTACCTGGGTCATCTCTATTGCCCTTCTTCAACAAGGGCACGACATTTGCTGTCTTGCAGTCCTCTGGTAATTAACCTGTGGACAATGACTACTCAGAAATCAAAGCCAAATGTTCTGGCATCTCTTCCCTAGCTTCCTAGAGGATCCTTGGATACCTCCCAACCGGCCCAGGGGATTGGCTTACTTTCACTCCTTCTGGAATTGATAACGCCTCTTCATAACTTACTGCAATCCATTCTAATCTAATATCGCGTATCTCATTATTCTCCTCTACAACATTCTCCTTTACCTGAGTGAAGACTGATGAGAAATGTTCGTTTAATTCCTCTCCGATCTCCACAGGGTCCACACTCAACATCCCACTTCTGTCTTTGACTGGCCCTATTCCTAGCCTAGTCATCTTTTTAATTCTCAGAAACCTATAAAATGCTTTAGGTTTCTCCTTTATTCTCTTTGCTAAAAACTGCTCATGTCGTTTCTTTGCTCTTCTTAACTTTCTCCTCAAATCCTTACCAGCTGATCTGTAACTCACCATTGCCTCAACTGAACCATTTTGTCTCTCAACACATCAGCCTCCTTCTTCCGCTTAACAAGAGATGGAATTTCTGTACCAAACCACGGTTCCCTTACCTAAACACTTCCGCACTGCCTGTCAGGGACATACTTATGAAGGACACACAATACCTGTTCCGTAAAACAGCTCCACATTTCCATTGTCTGCATCACTTGCATTTTGCTCCCCCATTCTACACATCTTAATATTTCCTACTCGCAATATAATTGCCCTTGCCCCATCGATCAGAGGCTCCCTCTTATTGTTGAAACTTTCACAGTAATATCCTGCCTCAGTGCTGACACTGTCACAAAGAGCACTTATTCAGAACTGACCATGAGTGTTTGGTGGATCCTTGAATTTGACCTGTTGCAATGAGACACTGAATCAATGTTGGCCTTCTGGCTAATAAATACTGCCTCAAAATTAAACATCTGAAATTAATATCTCCCTCAGGAGTGAAATTTCGTAAGTGCAGCACTTTCTCAGTACTGGCTCCTCACAGAGCTGCAGAATTTTGGAATAATGAGGTCCTGGTTTAATATTGTCGTTCAACAATGAGACACCCTTCAATCGGACTCTCTAATACGGTTGGAATAGCTGACGACCGACGTTGTAATTATGCGTCACTCATTCAAACTAAACCTGTTAGAATGAGGCATTGCCTGAGTATTGATTCTCCGACAATAATTCATTCCCACATTTCTCGTCATGTGACAATGCTGCAAAGCCTCTGATCGCGCTGGAATAACCTCAGTACTACCTGAGAATTGTCTCTCTGCTTTCGATTAACTCGAGTTAGTCCCCCTCCTGCAGAAGAAGTCAGCAACGACACTCGTGCTGACCGTTACTTCCCAAATTCTGCAAGAGGAACATTCAAATATCCTAACCGGCATTCCCATATTGTACACTCAAAAGGGACTGTAGAAAAATAAAGAATAAAAAAAAGTTTACCAATCAGACGCCCAAACTTTTATTTTTGTTACAGGATGAGGATGGGAGGATGACACAACCTAAGTAGTGTTTCCGGTAACGCAAACACACAAAAAATTACATCACTTACTCTGCTGTCCTCGGTCCACTCCTGGTCCATGTGCACTCCGCCTAATAATGAGGTTTTTATTTAAGTTAGTGACTCCCCTCCATATCAGCTCCCTGAGCGATGCTCTCGCTCTTGCTGATACTGAAACAAACATGGATTGTCCTGATGTACAAGGTATGTTTGTGTTTAAAACATATTTACCAATGGGTCAGCCAGCTAATCGACGTACCCACTCTGCCTGCTGCTGCTTCTTAACAAAATAAACAGTTTGCCGTATAATGAGGTGGATAACTGATTTGAATCGTTCTCTGTGGTTTTCCTGTATGCCATCCCGTTTTCGACACAACACTTGTTCTCTGTGAGTATCTGCGCTCAACCCTTTTCTCTTTTACCCTTCCACCCCATCTTCAGCTTATTTCCTACTTTCCATTATCATCAACTGCGCGTTTTCCCATCTCTTTCCAATTGCTGTTCCGCAACTGTAATTGTGTTAGTTGCTTTTGAAATTAACTCAGATTAATATTTTAAACATTTCTTGTTGTGATGAGCTCCACATAACAGCTATACAAAGGAATGATATTTCTCTTTGTTTCACTATTGTATTTTTGAGGAAATATTTGTGATCATGGTCCTTCTTTCACGATCTTACCCTCAAGTAGAAAATTTATGCAATTGTCTACAAAGTCCGACAGGGTAGTGTAGGCATAAAAGTAAAGCTATTAAAATCCACGCTGCCATTTCAATTCGCATCTAAAATTGACTCAATGTCAAGAAGCCATGAATGGTAATCAAAGGGGTTTTAAAACTTTGACAGGATTATTGTTTCGAGTCATTTTACACTGGGCTTATCCCTGACTTCATCATTCCTGAATTATATCCTTGATACAGATAAAATATAGGGTCATGAATGAAAACTTTCAGATGATATTGGAAATCAGGGCGTGTTTGATGTAACGATGAACTTGTCAGGACATGAGTGACAGGAACGGGACTGGATCACTCGGGCTATTGACCAGGCTCCATCATCTGATACCTTCACGACTAAAATCATTAGTTATCCTTTTTAATCGTACATCTGTTCCTGAGCCGTCATTATTTTCAATATCCCAGCCTGCACTGCAATTTTGCTGAACACTCACTACCCTTTAAGATAAATGTTTCTCATCTCTGTTGTAAACCAAGTCTCAATTGGAAAACAGACTTTCCTTGTTTGCGATTCCCCCACAGCAGGATACATCCTCTCAGCGGCTAACTCATCAAGTTCCATCAAACTTTTCCCAATCTTTTTTATGAGATGAAAATTCATTTACCGAAACGACTATAAATGAAAACCTCATTTTTCCTCATATAGTAATTCTTTCATCATTCAGAGCCATTTTCATTTGTTCCAAAAGCAAGTATATGTCGATTTAAGGGAGGAGATTAGAAGTTCTGTTTCGACTGTAACAGGACGAATGTGTTGGTAATTAATTACAAAACAGCCCCATTAAACCACCACTGATATTAATCGTACAGAATATGAGAGCCATTTTTTTTTAGGGGGAGGCAGGCGATTTTTCAGTAGGCGAGAGGATTACCTGAAGTGGAAACATCATCTTAGACTGTAACATTTAGGAGCTGAAATTTGGCATTTCGGACCATCGTGTCTGAGTATCCATTCTTTTATTACTGGTAAGTTTCTCAACGCCATTCTCCTTCGCTCTCTCCCTCTGAGCCTTGGTCCCATTGATATACAAGAAACTATATATCTCAGTCTTAAACATACTCATTGACATAGCCTCAACAGCCTTCTGTGACAATCAGATCTATAGATTCACGACTCTCTGAATGAAGATATTTCTCCTTAACTACTTTCCAATATGTCTACCCTTTACTCAAATGCTATGTCCTCGCATTGTTGGCTCTCCAACTTTTGGAAACATTTTTCAAATATCTGTTCTGTACACGCCATTCAGTATTTGATATGTTTCAATTAGGTCACCCCAACCTCATGCTTCCAAGCTCAAAGAAGTATAAACACAGAGACCTCAAGTGTTACTCATGTGTAAAGATTTTTATTCCTCACGCTATTCTTGTGAACACCCTCTGAACATGCTCCAGGGCCAGGACTACCTTCTGAGATATGGCTCACAAAACTGCGCACATTGATTCAAATGTGGTCTGAAAATTTCCTTAAAGAGCCTCTGAAGTTCATCCTTCCTTTTAATTGGCGAAAGGGAGGACTGCAGATTGTAGAGATCAGAGTCGAGGGTTTAGTACTGGAAAAGCACAGTAGGTCCGGTAGCATTCAAAAAGCAGTAGAATCGATGTTTTGGGCAAAGGCCAATCATTCGGAAACAGCTTTCATTCTTTTATATTCAAGTCCGATCAAAATAAATGTCAAAATTGCATTTATCTTCTTCACATTTGATTCAACCTGTAAGTTTGACTTGAGACAATTCTGATCTGGAACGCCCAGTTATTTTTACACTTCAGACTTCGGTACTTTCTCCCTATTTAGACCATTATTCATGCACCTCTTCTTCCTACCAAAGTGCACGGTCTCACTTTCAAACGTTGCCCACTTTCTGAAAATGCCCAAAACCTTTTGCGACATCCCCGACTCCTCAAGGCTATCTGTTCTCCACCCATATTTGTATCCTCTGCAATCTTAGCCAGAATGCTCTCAGTTCCTTCATCTCGATCGTTAATGTATAAAGTGAAAAGTTGTCTTTCCAACACTGAGCCATGCTGAACATCACTTTTCACGCGCTGCCGTCCTGAGAAGGACACTTGTATCGCGATTCTCTGCTTTGAGCCAGACAGCTGAAATTCTACCATGTTAGCACTTTGCCTCGAACACCATGGGCCTTTATCTCGCTCAGTAGCCTTCTGTACAACACGTTTCAAAGGCCTTGTTGATATCCAGGTAGAAAAAAAAACGATTGGCTCTCCTTCGTCTAACATGCTTGTTAATTTTTTCAAAGAACCGTATTCGATTTGTCACGCATTACTTTCCATTAATGACACCATGCAGATTTGTTTATTTTGTCATAACACATCCAAGTATACAGAAATCCCATCCTATCCAATGGATTCCAAGGATCTTAGCCAGGTCCTACGTTCAGCAATTCAGGCTGACATTTTCTGTCTTTTGCTTTACTCCCATTTTAAACCAGGCTGTGGGACCTTCCCTGATTCTAACGATTCCATACTCAGCTAAAACCCTCCCTCTCTTTCTCATGGGTGTAGATCAGCGATCAGCAATATATGACTACTAGTGTGCAGATCCTGCCCAGGGAGATGTATCCAGTCCACATCAAGACTTGCATCCTGAGAATGCAGTCTCCTGCCTCCCAGAATTTCCACAGCATATTTGAACTTGCCGTGACACTGTCTTAATATGACATTTGGCCCAGACACAACACTATGTTGGTAGATTACACCATGCAGCAGTGATCGAAAGTCTTCAAGGAATAGACAGCAGTTAAATTCATAGGAGAACTGTCCTTCGGACACTGGAGTTTCGTACAATAGTTTTCAATGGCTTGTCCTTTCCTGGATCACTTTAAATGATTACTTAGCATATTTTTCACTGTTGATTTGCAGTGGACATTTCAGTCAGTTTTTCTAATTATCGTCAGTTCTCTCCTCATTTGGCTTTGTTTCAGTTTGGGATTGTTGTTTGTGTTTGGAATGGTCATAATCAAACGTCAATGTAACTTTAAATTCCTTGATGTCACCGTTTTACGTAGGGTCCTTTTTTTTCCTCCCTACAACACTATTCATTTACTCCGTTTAATTACACAATGCCGGGTCAAAGATAGGTACATCTTTGGTATGCTGGTTCACTTGTTAGCAATCCTAGCTTACAGTGCCAGAAAACCGGGTCTGTTTTCAACTTCTGTGTGGGCTTTGTACTTTCTCCCCGTGTCTGCGTGGTTTCATGTCTGCGCTTCGGATTCTTCCCACGAACCAATGACTTTCAGGTTGGTGAATGGGCCATGCTAAATTGTCCAGTGTTCAGCGATGTGTAAGTTATGGGCATGAGTCAGGGATAAATGTCGAGTAATTAGGTATGTGAAATGAGCTGTGAGAATTAATCTTTGGCCGGTCAGTGAAAACTTGTTGGATTAAGTAGCCTGTATCCACACTGCAGGGATTCTATAATAATTTGTATACCTTGGCAATTGTACTATGTGTTCTTCAAAATTCATTTACAAAAACATAAGACAAGTTTGGCTGAAAGAGCTCTGTTGCACATGTAGTTACCCCAGAAGTTTTGAATTTTGAAGATCCCAACATTTGTCGTCCACATATAGTGACAGACCTGCTGAATTCTAACAAGGATGTTCTGCTTGTCTTTCCCGACACTGCCCTAATAGCAAATCGCTATTCGGAGGTTTAAAAACTGTTCCCTTTTCACTCTCTCTTCCATCAATTCTGATTCCACGCTAAGAGTTTGAAGTTTGTCACCACTGATTTTGCTTTTCCAAAAAGCACAGTTACGACACTGGCTTTCTTTTTGCGTCTGTCTGTCGACAAGATTATATTCACTAGATTATAGATAACCATCGTTGATGACCGTGTTGCCCTGTCTACCTGATGGTTATAAGTTCTTTCATTATTTCTTTCGCTCTTCCTTTCTTTCTTTCTTTCTTTCTTACTTACTCCTTCTTTCTCTGTTCCTTCCCTTATTTCATTCCTTCTCTTTCTTCTCCCTTTCATTATTTCTTTCTTCCTTTCTTCCTTCACTTTTTTCTTCTTTTCTTTCTTCTTTCCTTCCTTCCTTCCTTTCTTTCTGACTTCCTTTGTTACTTTCCTTTCTCTCTTTCTTGCTTTCTTTCTTTCTTTTTTCTTTCTTTCTTTCTTTCTTAATTTTTTGATTTTTTAAAAATTTTTATTTTTTCTTTCTTTTTCTTTCTGTCCTTCTTTCTAAAGTTCTTTCTTTCGTTCGTTCTTTCTCTCTTTCATTCTTTCTTACGTAATTTTTTCTTTGTTTTTTTCATTTCTTTCTTTCTTCCGTTCTTTCTTTCTTTCATTCGTCCATTCTTCCTTTCTTCCTTTCTTACTTTCTTTCATCCTTTCCTTCACTGTTTATTCCTGAGACGACGACACTATATACTTTGTGACACACACACGCACAAGCACAAAATCACACACACTCTCATGCCCTCACACATTCACACAAAACCTCTCTCATACCACGGTCTCTGTCTGAAACACAATACAACCGCTACACTCACACAACGCACATTTTCCTCGACGAGTTAACACAGTGTGATACTCTCGCATACGCTCTGAAAAACATGCACACATGCAAACATACACTCTCTAACGTAACTCAAATTCACACACTCACAGGCTCACACTTACTCTCTCTCTCTCATGCAGACACGCACACATCTTAATCTATTGGTTGAATGTTCATGTGCAGAATAAAATTTGCAGACACGTAACATTTTGCTGAAAAGCATCGAACCGAGAGACAACCAATGCAGGCAGTCAATCCATATGATAAATTCTTACTTTGGATATAGAACCTTTCTGAATCTAGGTTGGGTGACACAAAGACACTAACCTTTCACCTTGAATGTATTGTCCGAGCTGAGATGTCAACGATTTTATATAACATTAGGTTGTCTCGAGAATGTGACTTAATAGTTTTGGGATTTAGATATTATTGAACAGAAGCCTGCAACCTATTCTAAACGATGGAAGACTTATCAGCGATTTAGGTTTGTTAAATAAATCATTTCAGTTGCATGACACTGTAATCTTTTGTTATAAAATCGATATCTTGTCATCCTGATCAAGAGTTATCTTGTGAAGGAGCAGCACTCTGAAAGCTAGTGCTTCCAGACAAATCTGTTGAACTATTACATGGTGTTGTGTGATTTCTACCGTTGTCCACCCCGGGTAAATTCCGTGTCTTGGGAACACCTCAATGGCCAGAGGATTCCAAAAATTCTCCTGTCCTGGAAATTAACATCACATTAGCACAGAGGCCTCCACAGAGAACAGACGGACACACAGGACAAAGTGTCTGAGATTGCAGTAGTGGAGTCAACATCATTTCACTTGGGATAAATCTGAAGAGACTGTCAACTTTATCTCAAACTCTGGTCTCCCTCTCTCTATACTAAGTGATTGTAGATATTTCAAGCTTCATCTTAATTGTTTACTTATGTAATGTTTATATGTCAATTGTGTTGTGATGTTATGCAATACATTGCTGATGGAATAGGTGGGTGAATTTTAACCAGGGATCTTGCTGTGTAATTTTCCTTCAACATGCTCTCGGTCACTTTTCAACTAATCTTTTCTCTCCTTCATCAAGAGCAACGTTTCTTGGGGAAGCTGCAACGCCAACATCCAAAATGATAAGAACGAGGAAAGACGTGGCAATAACAATTTTCACAGGGGCGAGAAATGTCCTGAAGCTTGAGGCCTTGTCAACAGGCTGCACCCCCTGGGATTCCATGTGAGTTGTGTGTTTATGAATCCCAAGGTTTAATCCCCTATGTGGGATCCTGGGTTTCGGAGCCTTATTTTAACAGACTCCTGACTGATTGTGGTCCATGCATTTTAAAAAGAATTTTTACACCTATCAACGCGGGCTTGGGATTTGACACAAATACATCAATCTCCAGTGACTGTCTCACACACAGGACGCCCCGAGGAGGACTTTTTAACCTCTATAAGGAAATCTCTCAAAAGATTTGTTGCAATGTCAGATGATTTGTGAGATGTGTATCGGCCAGGATGATTGAATTTGATGATTGGATATGTTAAACACAGGTTGCCGATTTAAATTCGGTGAGTGTCTGGAGGGGATCTCTCTCTCGCTCTCTCTTTCTCTTTCTCTGTTCCCTCTTTTGAACCCTCTCCAGTTGTCTATTATTGGTTATTGAAACAATAAAACCTTTCACATACAGCAATGCGATTCGTCGTTGTTTGACGTGGGAGGGGATGGAAATACTTGACAGCAGAAGATTATTGTTTGTTGGTCAAATGGGTTGCAAAACACGAAAGATATAGACAAAAAGAAAGAGTGTGAGTTGGAATGAGAGAGCGATCGAGGAATAAAATGTGTCTTGTTAGCTGATCTCTGAAGTGTAGACAGCAGCTGCTCGAGGGTTTGGGGAAGAGAACGACTGTGTGCAATATCCTATCACAGCCCAATTCCAATCACTTCCTTCTAGAACGTTATAGCTGCAAAAAAAACCTTAAAGATAGTAGGTGATATCCTTTAAACAAATGTCCCAATTAATCCACAGCCTAATTTGGATATGACGTGGAGTTTAAACAAATCATGCAGCAGGAAAGAAATGCCCTGTGGGATCGCACTGTGCATCTACAGCCTGCGCGGTGACCTGTCGTCGTTAAAAATGCGGACGGTAGCGGTGTGGTTACATGGAACGTAGAACAGTACCGCAAAGTACAAGCGCCTCAGTCCTTAATGTTGTGCCGATCTTTTATCCTCATCTAAGATCAAACTAACCTACATCCGCTTTATTTTATTATCTTCCATGTACCTAAACAAGAGCCACTGAAATGTCTCGAATGTATCTGTCTCGACTGCCACCACTGCCGTTGCATTCCACGCACCCAACACTTCCTCTCCAAACAACATACTTCTGGCATCTTCTGCAGTGTTCCTCCAATCAATTTAAATTTATGCCCAGTCGTAATAGCCATTTCTGGCCTGGGACAAAGTGTCTGACTATCCACTCTATATAGGTCTCTCATCATCCTGCATACCTCTATCAAGTCACCTCTCATCCATCCACGCTCCAGTGATGAAAGCCTTTGACCCCATACACTTTCTTCAGAAGGTTTGCCTTCCAGTCCAGTTCTCATTCTGGCAAATCTCTTCTTCACCCTCTCTGAAGCTTCCACATACTTCCTATAATGATGCAAGCAGAACTGAATGCAATAATCGAAGCGTGGTCTCACCAGGGCTTTGAAGAGCTGCAGCATAATATCGCAGCTCTTATACACAATCTTCCCCTAATGAAAGCCAATACACCATATGCTCTCTGAAAAACCCGATCACCTTGGTTAACAACATGAAGGGAGCTGTGGACGTGGACCCCAAGATCCCTCGGTTCCTCCACACTGCCAAGGTAACAGCCTTTAAAACAGCATTCTGTATTCGAATTCACTCTTTTATAATGGTTCACTTATTTTTAATTTTCCCGGTTGAACTCCATCTCCAAATTCGCAGTTCAGTACTGCATCCTGTCAATGTCACATTGCAACCGTCACCAACACTATCCACTGTGCCAGCAAGCTTCTTTTCATTGGCAAACCGTTTAACGCAAACTTCCACTTCCTCATCCAAATCTTTCATAAAAATCGCAAAGTCTGCAGGTCCCACAGTAGGTCCTTCCAGAACACCGTGAGTATTAGGTTTCATTATCACCCTCTGTCGTCTCTGTACCCAGCAATTCTGCCCGCAGATAGCAAAATTTCCTTGCATCCCATGACTGCTTACATTCTGAATGCATCTGACATGGCAAAATGCGCCAAAAGCCTTGGTGAAAACCATGTACACCACATCTACTGCTCTACCTTCATTCATGTGTTTTGTCACATCGTCATGGAATTCAATACGTTTGGTGAGGCATGTTGAAAATCAACTCCAATGCAGCACAGTCCAAAACCCTTTCCGTTCTCCTGGCCACTGCGGGTCTTTTATGGGCATTATTAAGGGTAAATGTTGAGTAAATGTTGAGTAATTAGGTACGTGAAAAGGGCTGAGCTTAATATGGACTTTTTGGATCAAGTGGCCTTTTTCCACTCTGTAGGGATGCTTGAACAGTTTATATCCCTCGTCAATTGTACTATTTGTTTTTTTTCTGAAAATCACTCGCCAAAACAGAATACAAGTTTGTTTACAAGAGCTCTTTTGCAAGTGAATCCCGAAAATATTGAGTTTTGAAGCTCTAAAAAATTTGTCAGTCAACACATAGTGTGACACCTGTCGAATTCTGAAAGGGATATTTTGTTTTTCTTTCTCGATTATTGACCTAACAACAAAAAGCCGTAAGGGGGTTTTCAAACCGTTCCCTCTTACTCTCTCTTCAATTGAGTATAATTTCACGCTAAGATTTTGAAGTTTCTTACCACTACCTACGTCTTTTGATGAAGCGGACTGATGAGACTGGCTTTCCTTTTGTGTCTGTCCGCAAAATGTTCTCCGCTGGATTATTGATATCCACCGTTGATGGCCTTGTTGCCCTGGCTACCTGAGGGTTACATGCCATCATTTGCCTCTATGTTACTCTTTCTTTGGTGCAAATGCTTTGCAATTTAATATTTTAAAAAAGCACGGTGGTGCAGTGGTTAGTTCTGCTGCCTCATAACATCAGGGACCTTGGTTCAATTGCAGCCTCTGGCGACTGTCTGTGTGGAGTTTGTGCATTGTCCTGTGGCTGCCTGGGTTTTCTCCGGATTCCTCCCACAATGCAAAGATTTGTAGGTTAGGGTGGATTGGGCATGCTAAATTGTACATGGTGTTTGGTGCATTAATCAGAGGGAAGCAGGTCTCGTCAGAGGGAAGCAGGTCTCGGTGGATTACACTTCGGAGGATTGGAGTGGACTTGTTGGGGCGAAGGGCCTGTTTCCATATTGTCAAGAATATAATCCATTGAAACCTGTGAATGCATCCTCAGTGTGTTCTCAAAGGACATGTGCCTGCACATAATCTCACTCTACTCCGGGCAACTGTCTGAAAACCCAACCTCCACATACGGTGAACTCATCCCCTCGCTGTTCTCCTAACAATGTACTGTAAACCAAACCCATTCTGTTCTCTTAGCAAAAGTCTGTATATCCCACCTTAACCTCCTAAACTCGCCATTCCCTGACTGTGAATCGAATGTGGGCCACGGCGATATGAGCAGAATCTCCTAACAATGAGAGCAGCAGTGATTACTGCAGGAGTGCCATGCACGGGTGTGTCAACAGCCCTCAAGCTTCTTGCATGTTCTCGAGGCAGAACAACCGCTGAACGATTGTCATCCAATTTTATATGTCTTGACCTTTTGTGCCTTAGAAATACAAATTTACAGCTGAATAACTCTGATGATGATGTGGGTTTCTGCCTCTGCGAATCCTTTTAGTGACATCCAAATTCAACCACCAGTTGGCTGATACATTTTCCTGACAACTACCTGATGAAGGAGCAGCGATCTAAAAGCTAGTCCATCCAAATAAACCTGTTGGACTATACTCTGGCACTATGTGATTTTTGACTTCCTCCATTTCAACTGCATGTCAGCAATAAAGGAGTCCTTTTTTTCTGACCGGAAATTGATCTCGGGCTACAAAGCCACAAGCGCCGAATACCAAGCATTGCACAACCAGGGATGTCAACAGGAACATTGCATCGTTTGTCCTGACGCAGCCTTTGAGGTTTGTTTCACTGCAGGTAAGATTCTCCTCCAAAATGATTGAGTCTTCCAGGTTTACAGAACGGGAAAAGGCATATCATCCCTTTTTTTCCTACCCTTATGCAATCTGACGTTCCAAATGGTCATAACAATGATAAGTTCCCTGTCACGTTTTAATCTGAATCTGCTCAATGAATGGGACTGAATTTTCATATGGCAAATTTGTGCTCACTCCCCCTCGATGAATTGAACATAATTTTTACCCACAGACGGAAACAGTCTTGGGATGAATGGTCTATTTCTGCTTCTAAAATTAAATCAATAGACAATAGACAATAGACAATAGGCAATAGGTGTAGGAGTAGGCCATTCAGCTCTTCGAGCCTGCACCGCCCTGCAATATGATGATGGCTGATCATTCCGAATCAGTATCCTCTCCTGCGTTATCTCAATAACCCTTAATTCCACTATCTTTGAGAGCTCTATCCAACTCTTTTTTAAATGAATCCAGAGACTGGGCCTCCATTGCCCTCTGGGGCAGAGCATTCCACACAGCCACCACTCTCCTCATCTCTGTCCTTAGACAATAGACAATAGACAATAGACAATAGATGCAGGATTAGGCCATTCAGCCCTTCGAGCCTGCCTTGCCATTCAATATGATCATGGCTGATCATTCCCAATCAGTATCCTGTTCCAGCCTTATCTCCATAACTCTTGACTCCACTATCGTTTCGAGCTCTATCCAATTCTTTCTTAAATGAATCCAGAGACTGGGCCTCCACTGCCCTCTGGGGCAGAGCATTCCACACAGCCACCACTCTCTGGGTGAAGTAGTTTCTCCTCATCTCTGTCCTAAATGGTCTACGCCGTATTTTTAAGTTGTGTCCTCTGGTTCGGCACTCCCCCATCAGCGGAAATATGTTTCCTCCTGCCAGAGTGTCCAATCCTTTCATAATCCTATACGTTTCAATCAGATCCCCTCTCAGTCTTCTAAACTCAAGGGTATACAAGCCCAGTCGCTTCAGTCTTTGCGTGTAAGGCAATCCTGCCATTCCAGGAATTGACCTCGTGAACCAACGCTGCACTCCCTCAATAGCCAGAATGTCTTTCCTCAAATTTGGAGACCAGAACTGTACACAGTACTTCAGGTGTGGTCTCAACAGGGCCCTGTACAGCTGCAGAAGCACCTCTTTGCTTCTATACTCAATCCCTCTTGTTATGAAGGCCAGCATACTATTAGCCTTCTTCACGACCTGCTGTACCTGCATGCTTGCCTTCATTGACTGGTGGACAAGAACACCCAGGTCTCTCTGAACAGCCCCTTTACCTAATTTGATCCCATTGAGGTAGTAATCTGCCTTCCTGTTCTTCCCACCAAAGTGGATAACCATACATTTATCCACATTAAACTGCATCTGCCATGCATCTGCCCACTCACCCAACTTGTCCAGGTCACCCTGTAATCTCCGAACATCCTCATCACATTTCATCCTACCACCCAGCTTTGTATCATCAGCAAATTTGCTAATGTTATTGCTGATACTATCTTCTATATCATTAACATATATTGTAAAAAGCTGCGGTCCCAGCACGGATCCCTGCGGTACCCCACTGGTCACTGCCTGCCATTCCGAAATGGAGCCGTTAATCACTACCCTTTGTTTCCTATTAGCCAACCAATTCTCTATCCAATCTCGTACTTTGCCCCCAATACCGTGCGCCCTAATTTTACTCACTAACCTCTTGTGTGGGACTTTATCAAAAGCTTTCTGAAAGTCCAGGTACACTACATCCACTGGATCTCCCTCGTCCATCTTCCGAGTTACATCCTCAAAAAATTCAAGAAGATTAGTCAAGCATGATTTCCCCTTCATAAATCCATGCTGACTCTGTCCTATCCTGTTACTATTATCCAGATGTGCCGTAATTTCATCCTTTATAATAGACTCCAGCATCTTTCCCACCACTGAGATCAGACTAACTGGTCTATAATTTCCTGCTTTCTCCCGCCCACCCTTCTTAAAAAGTGGCACAACATTAGCCGCCTTCCAATCCTCAGGAACCGACCCCGATTCTATTGAACTCTGGAAAATAATCACCAGCGCATCCACGATTTCCCGAGCCACCTCCTTCAGTACCCTGGGATGCAGGCCATCAGGTCCCGGAGACTTATGAGCCTTCAGACCTAACAGTCTCTTCAACACCAAATCCTGGCAAATAGAAATTCCCTTAAGTTCAGGTCCTTCAGCCACTGTTACCTCAGGGAGATTGCTTGTGTCTTCCCCAGTGAACACAGATCTGAAGTACCCATTTAATTCCTCTGCCATTTCTTCGTTCCCAGTAATATATTCCCCTGCTTCTGTCTTCAAGGGCCCAATTTTTGTCCTAACCATTTTTTTGCCTTGGACATACCTAAAAAAGCTTTTACTATCCTCCTTTATATTCTTGGCCAGTTTACCTTCGTACCTCATTTTTTCTCTGCGTATTTCCTTCTTACTAATCCTCTGTTGTTCTTTAAAAGCTTCCCAGTCCTCCGTTTTCCCGCTTATCATCGCTAAGTTATACTTTTTCTCTTTTAACCTTATATGTTTCTTTACTTCCCTCGTCAGCCACGGCCGCCCATGTCTCCTCCTGGGATCTTTCTTCCTTTTAGGAATGAACTGATCCTGCATCTTCTGCATCATACACAGAAATATCCGCCATTGTTCCTCCACGGTCTTCCCTGTTAAGATATTGAACCATTGAACTTTGGCCAGTTGCTCCCTCATAGCTCCATATTTCCCTTTATTCAACTGAAATATTGTCACTTCAGATTGTACCCACTCCCTCTCAAATTGCAGATTGAAGCTTATTGTATTATGGTCACTACTTCCCAATGGCTCCTTCACTTCGAGGTCACTGACCAATGCTGGTTCGTTACACAATACCAGATCCAGAATCGCCATATCGCTGGTCGGCTCCAGCACCAGCTGCTCTAAAAATCCATCTCTGAGGCACTCTATTTAGAATGCATAGGATCGGGAAGGAAATGTAAATATGGACATAAATAATTGAAATGTGGATTTTATTCAAGGAACAGCTACTGTGGGTCCTTGACAATGATATTCCTATCAGGCAGGGAGGTATTTGTCGATTTGTTGAGAGAGGGAGCCATGGTTTAATAAAAAAAGTTGAAGCTCTTATGAAGAGGAAGAAAAACGCTTATGTGAGGAGGAGTAGTGAAAGCTCATGGTGGGGTGGGGCAAATGGCGAGATTTTTTCGTGAGCCAAATAAGATCTGAAGAGAGGGCCGAGAACAGCCAGGAGGGTACATGAGAAGTTGTTGGCGGACAGGATCAAGGCCTTCGATAGATATATCATGAATAAAAGAATCACTTGAGTAAGATTAGTGCTAATCAAATATAGAAGTGGGAAGTTGTATGTGGCACCTCTGCATAATTGGAAACTGTTAATGACACCTTTCGTCAGTATTCACATTGGAAAACGGCAATGTTGGTAGTTATACGGAGATAAAGGCGACAAGATTAGATGGGATTGTAGTTGGCAAAGATGTGGAGGAATTAGCAATTTTGGAAGATCTGAAATTAGAGGGGACCCTTCAGCCAAATGGGACTTCCGTCGGACTCTCTGGGAAGCCAGGGAGGAGATTACAGAACATTTTGATTTGATCTTTAGGTATCATTGTGAACAGGAATCTAGAGGCCTGTGAGCTTTACTTTGATTGTGGGTAAGGTGCTGGAAAAGGTTTTGAGAGATAGTATTTATAATCATCTGGAAAGGAACAATTTGATTGGGGACAGTCAATACGGTTTGATGAAGTGTAGGTTGTGCCTCACCCACGTTATTGAGTTCTTCGAGAAGATTGCAAACCTGGTGGATAAAGGTCAAGTGGTTGATATAGTGTATATAGACTTCAGTAAGGTTTTGCTAAGGTTCGGCTATTGCACCAAATACGGAGTTTTGAGATTGTAGGCGATTTAGCGATTTGGATCAGAAATTAGCGGGCTGAAAAAAGAGATTTGCTGGTGGTTGAAGGGAAATGTTCATCCTAGAGCACAGTTACCAGTGGTGTGCCGCAACGATCTGTTTTGCGACGACTTTTTTTTTATAAATGATCTCGATGTAAGCGCAGAAGGAAGGGTAAGTAAATTTGTGAATGATGCTAGGACAGTCAGCATTGTGGAAAGTGCTGAAGGTTTTAGTGGGTTCCAGAACGACATGGATAAGATGCAGAGCTGGGCTGAGAAGTGGCAAATGGAGTTAATGGCGGAAGGTGTGAGGTAGTTCACTTCAGAAGAACTAACAGTTCTGTGTTAATCGTAAAATTCTGGACAGTGAAGATGAACAGAGAAATCTCGGTTACCAGGCGTATAAATCTCTGGGAGCTGCTACTCAGGTTGATCGAGATGTTCAGAAGGCATATGGTGCGTTGAAACTCATTGAGAGGATGGATCGGTTTTCGTAGCCACGAGGTGATGCTTCAGCTGAACAAGACACTGGTACGACCGCACCTGCAGTATTGTGTACAGTTCAGGTCACCATGTGAGAGGAAGGTTGGGAAAGCTTTGTAAACAGGTCAGAGGAGGTTTAATAGGATGTTGACTGGTATGGAAAGACGGTCTTATGAAGAAATTCTGAGGGAATTGGGGATGTTTTCGTTGGAGAGAAGAATGTTGAGAGGTGACTAAATCGAAACGTAACAAAAAATCAGAAGGTTAGACAGAGTGGACAGTGAGACCGTTTTGTTTCCTCGAATTGTGAAGGCTAATACGAGGGGACATAGCTTTAAACTGCGGGATGATGGATTTAGGATACAGAACAGAAATATCTTTATGCACAGAATAAGAGGCTCGTGGAATGGCCTGCTTGCAGCAACAGTACACTGGCTAGCGTTAAGGGTATTTAATGTTCATTAGGCATACATATGGATAATAATGGAATTGTGAAGGTTAGATGGACATCAGATTAATTTCACATGTCGGTGCAATTTCGAGGGCTGAAGGGCATGCACTGCGCTGTAATGTTCTATATTCTATGTTATATTAAATAAATTATAACGGTATCCTGTTCCAGTACACCTAAGTAGGAATAAAATTATAAATTAAAGCTTCGAATCTCAAATTCCAAACTGGATATGTCTTCTGGAATGTTTCTCTGTCTCTCCAGTCATAAATACTTCTCTTTCAGCTGATCCTTCATGGATGTTCTCTATGGGACATTGTTTTCTGTTCTGGAAGTGTATCTCTTTGAATTCTTGTGTCAGGAATATTATCTATATGTACCATACACCTTCATGACCGGATGGTCAATTTTTAGAGAGATTGGAGATTTCTGTCAGAACGAGATGTTCTTTTTTTTACCTCAGGTGGCAGTTGGCATTCCCTCTTATTTTCAAATTACACTTTAGTTCAACAGCTAACATATTAATTTATTTAAAAGCAGATTGCTTCAGGCAGTGATAACTAACAGATTTAAATATAAAAGGGTTTTGGTTTCGAGATCCTGGTTTAAATTAGTTGGCTAATATTCAAACTAGTTGCCGGCACACCAAAACAAGCTGAGGTTGCCAAGCACTCAGCCAATTGATACATACGTTTCATTTTGGCAATGTCAGTTGCTTGTTTTTAAAAGAGTTGCTTTTAAAAAAATCTCCAACTATTGAAAAGTTCACCTCTTTTACTGACAGCGCACTCTTCCCTTCCATTCATTTTTACTAACAACTTCTGGCTTACAGCCTGCCACTTCAAACACACTCTACACAATTTCGTAACATACTTCCATTTCTTATTTCCTTAACAACGGTACCACTTCATAAATTAATCAGTCTTTCTTAAAACTAATGTCTTCCTAGGAAGTTAATACACTTGCCTTATCGCCTCTTGCCTTTCTTTACAAACATATGCCCTCAAGAATTTAACAACTCCCTGAATAACTAATCACATTTCCATTCCACCCCGTTCATTTGGTCCATCATCCTTTCTTTACGATGATTTTTAACATTTACAAGCACTGTCCAAACAATGATAAAAGGCTGGAAATTTGCCACAGTGGCGCAGTGAGCAGCCTTCTGTCTCGCAGCGCCAGTAACTCGGGTTGAAATCCAGCCTCTGGTGACTGTCCATGTCGAGTTTGCACATTCTCCCGGTGTCTTCGTGCGTTTCCGTCCAGGGCTCTGCTTTCTCCCACAGTCCATGTTTAGTGAACTGGATGAGCTAAATTGCCCGTAATGTTCAGGATGTGTAGGTTTGGTGCCTTCGTCAGTGATAGGTGTAGAGTGATGCAAGTGTTTGTAGTTTGGGATTTGGAGGCTCAATGCGGACATGTTGGGCCGACCCGACTGTTTCCAGCCTGTATGTATTCTTTGAATTTACAATTAATTAACTAACTTACAGTCTAAGCATGTCTTTATATCACAAAAATTGTGATCGTCCTTCGTGACGACAGGTTGACATGTCGTGAAAGATTGAATGGCGCCGTGACGCTGCAACTCCTTGCTGCCATATGTAAAGTTAATGGAAGGAGCATAGATGATCCTGAAATACCATAGCAGATTTTAAATAGATTCAATGCGTAAAGGCAAACGAGGTGAAGAAGTCGCTGGACCGTATTTGCACATTTACCGATAACACATTTCATGGATCAATGACAATGTGTATAGAGCTAATAGAAATGAAAACTGGCATGGATGTAATTTGTTAATTGAACCAATAAGGAAGACCAGCTGGGGAGTTGATTACAACTGAAGATAAATTTATAACTATCTTTGGAAGAATATTTTGTTCAGCTAGAAAGTTATGTTTGTAACAGTATGATTAGAGTAACTAGAAATTCGTAATGACAACTGATGATACACAGAACGCAAAAGTCCCGAAAAGCTATTTCTGCAACTACTTTTAGAAAAAAATGGATTGAGTTACAGATGTCGAAAATGAAACTGAAGAATTTCTTTTTCAGGTGGTTCATATAACACTATTCGTGAACCACCAATTTTATTTATGAAGGGAAATTTCAGATGAATCTGTACAAAATGGCTGTATACCATGCTTGCGAAGGAAACAAAATAAAGTCAGAATATGTGTATTGAAAAACATTTTACACAAAGCTGGGACCGTTTGATAAGGTTCCCCAGGTAGACTAAAGGAGAAAGTGAAGTCACATGGTGTGCCGGGTGTTCCAGCTAGGTGAATAAAGAACTGGTTGAGCAACAAGGGACAGAGAGTAGCACTTGAAGGGAGTTTCTTGAAATGGAAAAAGGTCAGAAGTGGTGTTCCACAGGGGTCAGTGTTGGAGCCACTGTTGTTTGTAAGATAGATAAATGATCTGGAAGAGGGCACTGTTGATATGATCAGCAAGTTTGCAGATGACACGAAGATTGGTGGAGTAGCAGAAAACATAAGAGACTGTCAAAGAATGCAGGAGGGTACAGATAGACTGGAGATTTGGTTGGAAAAGTGGCAGATGGACTCCAAACCAGACAAATGTGAGGTGATGCATTTAGGCAAGACTAATTCCAGAGCGAATTATACAATGAACGGCAGAGCCTTGTGAAAAGTTAATGGGCAGAGAGATCTTGGAGTGCAGGTCCATTGTCCCCTGGAGGTTGCTGCACAGGTGGATAGAGTGATCAAGAAGGCATATAGTATGTTTGCCTTCATTGGACGGGGTATAATAGCTAGCAAGTCATCTTAAAATTTTACAGGACTTTGGTTCGGCAGCATTTGGAATACTGTGTACAGTTCTAGTCGCCACATTACCAAAAGGATGTGGACGCTTTGGAGACGGTGCAGAGAAGGTTTACAAGGATGTTGCCTGGTGGAGAAGGTGTTATGACGACAGGTTGAGTGGGTTAGGTTTATTCTCATTTAAAAAGCGGAGATTGATAAGGGACCTGATTGAGGTTCACAAAAATCAGGAAGGGTATAGATGGGTGGATAGAGACAAGGATTTTATTCGCAGGGTGAAGAATTCCATAACAAGAGGTCACGCTTTCAAGGTGAGAGCTGGGAAGCTTAAGGGGGATAAACGAAGCAAGTACTTCTCACAGAGGGGGTCGGGCATCTGGAACGTGTTGCCAGCACAAGTGGCAGAGACAGGCAGGGTAGTTTCTGGATATATGCATGAGTCGCTGGGGAAGAGATGGATACAGAAGTTTAGGAATTGACCGATAGGTTTAGACAGTACATTTGGATCGTTCCTGGGCTGTAAATTTCCTTTGTTCTTTGTATTGTATATTGTATGGATTTGACGACTCAAGTTATTTGCGAAATCAGAACAGGAAACTTCAACATAGTATTTTTTACACCATATGCTGATAGTGTTACTTTAACCCGTGTCAGAAAATAAGATAATCAAAATCAGGTATAACTGTCCCCTCAATATTCAAGCCGTATCTTGTAAATGAAAGCTACCATTAATGTTTGATAGTATGGTGGATGGGATTTATTTGGCCGAAAAGACATTCGTCTGAGAGGAAATTGGATTTCTCACCATTTCTTATGTGTTTACCATGGCATTGTCGTTGTTGAAATGTATTTGCATTGAACAGTATAAATATTTCCCAATTTCTAAGATATGCAATTTTTAAAATTAATCCCTGGGAAATGTAGTAAAGTAATTGTTATTGGAGGAATTGTTTTTCATTGACTCGCATCGACACATATTTTGACTTTCCTCTGACATATTTTAGACATCCAATTTCCGTGCACGATCACAGCATACACTTCAAATTACCTTGTTGGACTATAACAAGTTGTCGTATTGTGTGAAGAAATAACAAAATATACTTTACTTTTCACAATATGCAACACATCGGTCTGGAATTTAAAAAAAAACTAAAAGAATATCATTCGAGTAGCAACACTTGAAATGTACAGTTGAATGAAGAGAACAAACTCTTCAATGGTTATTTTGGGAACTAATCTGTCGATTTAACAAGTTGCAGGATGGTCCGGAAAAACATTCTGCAATTCATGCACTGGAAGTTCCTTGCGAAGGGCCTTGTTGAACTAATAGAGCACGGGAGCTGCAGCAGTTCAAAATGGCAGCTCATCGCCACCATCGCAAGGACAACTTGGTCCAGGTAAAAATTTTGGCCAGCCAATGACGATCACAAGTGATTTTTTTTCACAAAACTTACAATGACATTTTCAGCATGGATCAGTTTTCACATCTTTGTGTGTTATCATCTTAGAAATTTTGAAAGCAGCTTGACACTGATTCGTTGCAGGCTGGACATTCGCCTTCAGCATTTGTAATGAATGGCAGCAGGAAATGCAGGAAGCAGTAGACTGCAGGAAAAAAATACATCAGGGCAGCTTTCCTGCAAGCATGCGATTTTTCAGATTCGTTCTCCATGGCTTATTCTCTCTGCAGTAGAAGAGTCCTGCATGACTTTCAGTCGGTTGTGATCATGGCTCCTTCAGAAATGTCAGATGGGCAGCAACTGGGTAGAACTACCAGAGAAATCAATTCATTTCCACTATTTTACTGCAGTGAATTGTCATTTTCTATAATTTAAATATCAAACATCGCAGGCAGATAATTTGACAGCTTCTTCCAAACATTAAGGGGTAAAGTAAGCGCGACGTTACGCAATGAGGAGTGAAGGAATGTAAATTGATCGCGGTTTAGGATGCCAGGTAAGTATGGCGGTCGTTTGATAAAGTGTAACGAGGCAGAGGATAGGGTACAAACCAGTAGAATGTAGGGTGATTATTCATCCCAGGGCAGGAGGCTAGGTTGCATACATTTTAACGTTCCGTATGGTCAGTCCCCGAGGACGTCAGGGTGCAGGGTTACAATGTGGCCAGGTATGTGATGGACTCTGTAAAGAATATCACAATGCAATGGAGAATCAGAGTTGCTGAAGTAAGGGAGAGAGCTTGTGGCTGTTACATGGGTTCAGGTCCTCATGTGTGCAAAATTGTTGATGCAGGTGGCATACTTTTTTTGATCACAAAAAGAGTCAGTGATCTAGGGCAGGGAAGAGTGCCGATTCAGTACTGGAACAGAGTCAGGAGCCCCGTCTTATTGATGGGTCTGTCAGGTTTGTTTGCGCTGAGTTGTGAAAGCACGAGGTAACGGCGATTCAAACATTGATGTAGCAGCAGACAAGGTTGCCAGTGTTGCTGTGGAAGGTGGACTGTTCCGCTTATGCGAAAAAGAGGCAGGCTTCGCGTAGACCCATGCATGTGTCCATGGCTACCCCTTTTGCTTGGAGGAAGTGGGAAGTTTGTAACGAGAAACTGTAATGGGTGAGAACCAGTTCACCCATGTAGATCAGTGGAAGATTACTGGTTAGGACAGAGTGAAAGGAAGAAACGGAGGGTTTGCAGGCCTTCGTCGTGGTGGATAGATGTGTGCAGGGGAGGGATGTCCATGGTGAAGATAGGATGGGGCCACGGAAAGGAAAGTATTGGAAGAGCTGAAAGGCGTGAATGGTGTCCCGAATCTAGGTGAGGAGATCCTGGACTAAGGTGGACAGGATTGCATCAAGGTAGGCAGAGATGAATTCAGTGGGACAGGAGCAGGCCGAGACAATGAGTCAGCCGGGGCAGTCAAGTTCGTGAATCACCATCAGAGGTAGAATCAGGCAGTGTGTCGTTCTTGGACTATGATGCTGGAGGCTTTGGATTGAAGATCCTTGGAAGTGTTGAGGTTGTGGATAGTTTGGGAGACGATGGTTTGGTGATGGGAGTTGAGATCATGGTCGAGTGGGCAAAAGAAGGAGCTGTCAGCGAGTTGGCACCTGACTTCAGTGGTGTAGAAGTCAATGCGCCTAGCTGGCACTGCACCCCGCCCCCACTGTCAGTTGGTTTGCTAGCGAGCTTGGGGTTGGAATGGAGGTCGTGGAGTGCTGCTCGTTGCGAGGGCGGGACATTGGAGTTGGTGAGGGGTGAAACAGCCGAGATGGTCTCCGTCATGGCAGCAGTTAGAAATGGAAGGGTAACAGGCCAGCACGGGGTGTTCAGGTAGGTTGGCGGTGTTGGAGATGAGAGAGGGCGTCTGCGGAGTGTGGGCAAGAGTTTGGATTGAATAAGTGGGCCGGAAGGGAGAAGCAGTAAAATAAATGTTCCATGTAACAACGTGTGTGGAACTCATTAATCTGGGAGAATAGAATGATGAAGCTGAGGCCATTGCTCGGGACTGAACGTTCATCCGCAGTAAGGGGGAAGTCTGGGGAAATAGTGAAAATGCAGCAGTGCAGGGAGACAGGACCTGGGGTCTGGCTGGAGCTGGGACTGGGGGCAGAGACTGCCACGGGAATTGGCTTGCCAAGGTGTTGTGGTGACATCACCAACGTCAATGATACTGACCATAGAGGCGGAAATGGCGCCGACTGCAGGACATGCGGGACGAAGTGACATAACGCGTGATGACAACGTCGTCAGCTGAGCTCTGGTGAGTGACATCACTGATGCCAGAATTGATGTCATGCTTTAACCGTCGGTGTTCTGGTGAGTGATATATCTTGGGATGGAAGTGACTGCGGTGGCGGCATTTGCGATGGCAGAAGTGACATTCAGGTTAGGTATCTCATCGGTGCTGGCGATCACGGCAGCAGGAGATCCTGCGACGGTCGCGGAGGGGGTCATCTTCCCAGGGATAATGAAGTTTGTTGTCTGGATGGCGATCGTGAAGGAGGCGCAGTTGGCAGTAGCTGTGATCTTTGGTTCAGTGGGTGTGGAAGCGGCTCATAATTCTCCACGGCGTCGTGTCTGAAGTGGCTGAGTCGCTAATTGCCTCTGAACGGTTCAAGAGGCCAAGAGAAGGTTCTGGGATGGCCGTGCAAATCCTCCGAGTTTTGATTTAAGTACATGAACGTTTGTTTAATGTACGTTCTTTTATGGCGGATATGGTAAAGATAAAAACATTTATTTAGCGTGTGAATACTTCAGAGAATGTTAAACAACAGAGGTCATTTGCATGTCTGTGATACTGTGGCCCTGAGGGGAGACAGGAATGATAGTAAGGAGGGGAATTGGCAGCATATTGTTACGAGTGTAGAATGGAGGATCCAAAAGGAAAACCATTTCTGAATGTTTCAGATTTGTCATATATTCTTGTTGTCCTGTTGAACTCCAAATCTTACTTTTCCAGAGTACATGCGTGATCAGTCGACTCTGTCGGCAAGTACTGGGGAAGGAGATGTGGCTAAAGTAGCGAGTCTGCTTGAAAAGATGCCTGAAGAACTTCAAGGTAGAGAGCGACTCACTGGGATCCTTGTGGAGAGGGAGGAGAACTTCTACAATGTAGGCATCATTGGAAGGGGCTTCGCAGGAGTTTTAAAATCAACTGGGAGAAAGTAAGGACTCGATATGCTGGAGAACACGGTGGAGGATTGTAGCTGCAAAGGATCCAATGGAGGTTTTACTCGTCGTGTGTTAGATTAGTTAGGGGCGTGTTTAATATATGTTTAATAATGTTCTTAAGTATCTACCTTTTTCTGAATATCAATTTATTTCATTTCAATAGACCTCGTGGGATTTAGGATTGATATGAATTTTTCATACAACTTCAGGTGAAGAAAAATCGCATGGGAAATATTCAATTTCATGTGCAATTTCTTCAGCGTTTGCATACAGTTAGAATTCCAAAGATGCACTGTTACACCAGTGTAAGCAGAATTCAGACTTGTGTTTCAGAGACAGTTGTCTGGGTTCGAAAATTCCAGACAACAGGTTTGGATGCATTCCTGCAATTCATTGTGTGCCCTTGATTTCCACCCTGCATATTTCTTGTACCGTTCACTGTTAATAAATTTAAAACTAATTATAGAAATGATTGTGCTTTTAATGATCGCCCAATTTTCAATTGTACTTTGCCATACTTCAACATAATTAACCATATATTGGGAACCGTTTGATTGTCCAATGAATTACTATGGATTGACTGCAATCAGTGACAAATAAAATGCCCAGTAATTACTTTCCGCAACGCTCCACACTCCACCGCTGGCTTCTTCTTTGCCAGAGATTATGGTGATAGATACGTGATTTTTGACATTACATATTGAACAACACACATATTTTTTTTAAAAAGTTTCGCATCGACGGTAAAATAGGACACAAATATGTACTAATTGGATGTTTATGGAGATAGAAATTAGAGATCCTTCATTTGCCAAAGGTTTTTGTTGTTTCATGATAGATTAAAGGTCAGACTGCGAGTGGAAAGCATCACTTTTACGGCAATGAGCATCAAGCATGCTGTCAGCAACATGGTTGAAACTTGAAATTAATTTATTTGAATTTATGGCTCTACGTCGTGTTTAGAATACGCTATTGCTCTGCATTGTTAAATTCAGGGCACGAAAGATCTCAAAGCAATTAATTACACATGTTGCAATATGAGCCATTTCTGACACCTGTAAGAAACACGGGACACAGAAATTAGGAAAGAATTAATGTTTTGTCTTACAATTTTAATTTTTACTGAACTGTTTCAAAAGTCTGAGTGGATATTTTAACCCAAGTTTTAATTCGTCCCTGAATTTGCTCTGTGTTCCTCCATAAATAAATGGGTTAATGCAGGAACTCAAAAATTGAAGCATATATCCGGTTTCTTCCAAAAGGAATGTGTCACTGAAATTGGTTCCTGAGAAATAAGAAACATCGACAACCCGAACATAGACAATAGTTATAAAATATAACAGATATAACAAGATGAAACTGCCAGAGATAGCAAAAAGTAAAACAATTGACTTTCTCCTCTTCTGCACCTCTGGGTCATTCTCATTTCCTCCATTTATTTGGAACTGGAGTCTCCTGCGAGCTCTGTTGGCTAACAGAATGTGCTTTACGGTCAGGGCATTGAGTAACAATATTAGAATGAAAGGGAGACAAGGAGTAAAAATAATAAGCACCCATTCGAATGTGGCCCATGCAGCTGACGTATAAAATATTTCCTTAATGGCACAGAACCAGGGAACATTGTCAATGATGTATAAAGGTTCATATACAAAATAGAAAAACGTATTTCTCAAACAGCTAAGAATATAAATGATTCCTATGACGCGCTGAGAGGTCTTCATGGTGCAGTATTTTGCTTTCAGCTTCTGACAAGAAATGGCAACAAATCGATCAAAGGTAAAAGCAACTGTTAACCAGGCAGAGCAGTCGATGACTGCATAGATAAATACAATACGGACTCTGCATAATGGTGTTAGAGATAAGACACTAAATGGCAAGAAAATCCCAAAAATCCGATTTATGACGACAGCGGTGATAATGAGTAACAGATCTGCCACTGCCATGGACACCAGATAGGAGGTAATACATTTCGAGAGTCCACACCTTCCTCGAACCAGGATCACAATAACAGCAATATTTGCTGGAGAACAGATAGGAAAAGAGAAGAGGAGATGTTGTAATAACACATATCTGTATGCATTAAGGTGAAAGAGGAAGTGATAACAGTGAAAAAATGAAATATGGAGATGTGGAAATTGGGACAGCAATTGGTCATTCAATCCTTCAAGCCAGTTCTATCATCAAATCAGAACACATTTCCATTTTCACTGCATACCTTCGATCTATTTTTCGTTAGGTACTCTTATCTATTTC
The DNA here is from genome assembly GCF_047496795.1 of Chiloscyllium punctatum. Taxonomy (NCBI): domain Eukaryota; kingdom Metazoa; phylum Chordata; class Chondrichthyes; order Orectolobiformes; family Hemiscylliidae; genus Chiloscyllium; species Chiloscyllium punctatum. The sequence goes on from NC_092773.1 coordinate 52,116,200, forward strand.
GTCTTCTCCGTCGAATGGAGGATACAAAATAGTACAGCACAGTACAGGCACTTCGGCCCTCGATGTTGTGCTGAATGTTCATGCTACGCTGAGATCAAACTATCTTTCATGCGCTTAATTTTACTGTCAGCTATGTGTAGATTTAAGATTCGATTAAATTGCTCTAATGTATCTGACTCTCATAGCAATGCTGGCAGTGCATTCCACGCACCCACAACTCTTTGTAGCAAGAATTTACCTCAGGCATTTCTCCTACACCTTCCTTCAATAATCTTAAGATCGTACCCCTTCAGGATAGACAATTCTGCCATGGGAAGAAGTTTGTGGCTATGCACTTTATCTATGTCACTCATCATGCTGTACACCTTTATCATATCGTCGCTCACCCTTTTTTGCTCCAGTGAGAAAAGGTCTAGCTCCCTCAGCATTTCTCCTTAATTCATACCTTCCAGTCCATTTGGAATCCTGATGAATCACGTCTGTAGCCTCTCGAAAATTTCTACATCCTTCTACATTGCGGCGAGCAGAACTTAACACAATATTCTAAATGTAGTCTAATTAGGGCTTTATCGAACTGCAGCATAATCTCACAGCTCTTAAATTCAAGCCCCCTGTTAACGAAACCCAAAACAAAATACACCTTCTTTACAATTTGTTTGGTAACTTTGAGAGATCTATGGGCATAGAACCCAAGATCGCTCTGTCTCTCAACATTGCTAAGAAACATGTGTTTTAACTCTGTATTCTACATCCAAATTCTAAAGTCTAAAATTACTCACATTACAATTTTTCAAGCTTAAATGCATTTACGAGTTCTCAGACGTTCTCTGCTTCCTGTCACTTCTTGCCTGAGTGCAACCGAGAATAGCCCTCTACACTCTCCACAACTGCACCAACCTTGCTGTCATCGACAAACATACACAAACAGACTTACACTTCCTCATCCAAGTCATTTATGAAAATCATAAAGAGCAGAGTTCCGAGAACAGATCCCAACAGAACACCACTGATCATTGAACTTCAGGGTGAATACTTTCCATCCACTATCACTCTCTGTCGTCTATGGGCCTATCGTCTCTGTCGTCGATAATTCTGTATCCAGAGCGCAGACATTCCTGTGTCCCATTCTTCCTAAAGTTCTGGATGACTGTATCATGGAGAACCTTCTCAAATCTTTTGCTAAAATCCATGTTCACAACATCTACTGGTCCACCCTGTTCAATGTGATTCCCTCTTCTATTCTCTTGCCAGAGAATGTCAACAGTCAGCTTAACACGTTCTGACTGAAGAAATTATCCTCATCTGTTTCCTATATGCTTGATCTTGTATCCCGAGACTGTGACATCTGGTTCGGTAACGCCTGAACTTGAAATACAGCATTCCTGTTTTTATACTCTCTCGCCCTTGTTAATTATTATAGTTCACTATGAGTTTCCTCTTGTTCTTCTCTACTCTAGTGAACATAGTTTGCACCTCACCCTACTCACCCCCACTCCAGAACAAACAATCAAAGAACTGCGTATGCTGGAAAAATTGAAACTGCTGTAGAATCTCAACAGCTTTCGCTGTAACTGTGCTAAGAAAACAGATTTTATTTTTCATGTCCAGGGACCTTCCAAAGATCTAAAATCGGACATTTTAGTGGATGGTTAACCATTCTGAACCGGTACATTTTCTCGTCAAATATCAGTCCTTCCATCACAAAAATGAGCCTGGTAAAGCTTTGCTGCTGTGCAGACATGTCCATATCACGTTTGTTAAGGTTAGAAAACCAAAACGGTAAACAATTTGCCAGGTGTTGTCTCAGTAAGGCCCTGTTTATCGAAAGAGGAAACCTTGGATCCTGAAAGCGAAAGGGGTGTTAATACTTTAGAACATCTATCTTTCCACTAAATTTGTATCAGGTTTACTGCTTTCAGATGAATACTTGTGTTTGTACACTCTGAACATTTATATTTCTCAAAATAATTTGATTGGAAAATAACATAAACTAATCAAGCATCATTATGCAGGAGCTTCAATGGTGTTTGATTCCAGAGGCATTGATTTAGTCAAAGCGATAAATCCAAAGTAGTTTGAGAGTTACCTTGCCTATCTGGCACAAGGAAGATTGAGATCATTGAAGATTTATACAGATAAACGTTTCCTTCCAAATAGCATATTCCCTCAGTACTGACCGCTGCTATGGAATCAAGTGGATACTTAGTGGTGAATATTACTCCTCAAATCGAGTGACATCACAAATGTCGATGTTACTTCACAAATGTTGAAGAAACGAAGATACATGTATTGGCAGATGGCAGGTGAAGAAGGTTTAAAAAAGACAGATGCAAATAATGAGAATTATTAAATTGTTTTCATCAAATAATGTGAAGGAGGAGAAACTGGGAATTCAATGTCTCATAATCTTACAGTAGAAAGGTTATATTCTTGGTCACAAAATAATTACTGCTTTTATGTGAAAGCCATTCGATGCATATTATCCATTCACTCAATTAATTTAGTAAATCAATGAAAAAAATCATCTAATCGCTGAAGCATCTAATTAATTAACCGTTTTCAGAAATTAATCCATCAGTGTAACTATTCAAATGAGAATAGGTCTGAAATAGGCTGTGGTAGCAGAGGTAAATTCGTCAACCCAAAACGACAGCAAAATTCAAACCTGTCGGACAGTCTAACACTGCATACACGAAAAATGCAAATTCCCACAATTGTCAAACTTCTACACCGTTTTAGAATGTGAGAAGAGCAGAGACCGGAGAGGAGAATAGCACAATAAAGGCCCTTCGGCCCTCGATCTTTTGCCAGCTTGTTTTACCACTCCAAGATCGGACGAAACTACATAACCTACATTGTACTCTCTTCCACATATCAATCCAAGAGTCGCTTAAATGTCCCTAATGTTTCTGAAACTACTCCCACTCCGGCAGTGCATTCCATGCACCCACCACTCTCTGTGCAAAGAACCTGACTCTGACATCTCCAATCAACCTTTCTACAATTGCCTTAAAATTATGCCCGCTCCCGATAGACATTCCCACCGTGGGAAAATCAAATCTCTGACTATCCACTCTAGCTGTGCCTCTCAATATCTTGCACACTTCTATCAACTCACATCTCATCCTTTTTCCTTCCAAACAGGAAATCCCTCGCTCCCTCAATCATTCTTCAAAAGACATACACTCCAATCCAGGCAATATCTGGAATCACGGATCGAGTGATAACCATGAATCAATTGTTAATGTCGGCTATCCCAGCTGATCTATTTCCATCTTTTAAAGAAGAAAACTGCCATTCTTACTACACCAAGTGTTTGGAGTCGGCATGTGACTCCAAATCCAAACAACGTGTTTCACTGTTCACTGTCCTGTGGACAATTAAGGACTGGCCGAGCCAGCGTTGTCCTTATCGGGTGAATTTTATTTTTGAAAACTTAACAGTGACACAGTCAGGAACACTATGGGATATCATGCAGATTCCGAAAATCCCGCAAAACAGTTCCGAGACCAAATAATCCCAACGTAAGCGGGAACCTTTTCCATGAATTTGGAGGTTAGAAATTCTTCAGAACACAAAGTTCATTTGAGAAATTGGAACATTGATGCAGATCATCGTGATTCAATTTAATATCAAAAAGTGTGTTTACCTGGAACACCAATAGCTGCAATGATTGGATAGTAAATTGCGTAGAGCAAACCCTTTGGTGTTCCATGCATTTCGTTTAGATAGTCTGCACCCGTTTTGCGTTGCACTGAATGATTGTCAGATTTGTAGTGTATGTCGGGCTCCAGGGAGATAATTAGCTTTTTTCGTCTTTCTGTATTCAGTAATTATCCTAATGAGCAAAAGAGGCACACTGCAATTGTTATGGCCTGTTTTCACAGAGATGAAGGTACCTCGTGGCGTTATATTCAGTTGCAAGATGAGAGATAAGGAAAACAAGAAAGTATGGAATGTTGAATATTTCAGACAATGAAAACAAAAACAGCTGAAGATGAGGAAATACTCGTTTTCACCTGCTCAGTGATCTTTTTCATTGTTTCCACGAAAAGATATGAAGCGTCTCAGGCTTTTTTAATGCTTCAAAAGGCAAACACAAACAAGCTCCCTCCTCGGATTAATATTCAATCCATGTAAAGATGATTCATATGGAACATGGCTTCAAACTACGCGATACAATGGCCATTACTTTCAGAGGCAGTAGTTTAAACTTATTATGCAAAGATCTAAATATGGACCTTTATGACCCATATGAAGACGTGCATTTCAGACCACTAATATATCGTGTGATAATTTTCCTGTTCAGCATATTTACAATGATAGCAAAATGTTTTATTTCAATTGTACAGTTTCAGATCAGTATGTTTATATTATCGGTATGAACATTATCTCCAGCAATTCTGAATATATTCCTGGACAATTTAACTTCAACCTGCTAATAGTTAGTACAGACGTGCAGTTAAGACATATTTTATCTCTTGTGGTTTTTCTGATTTCTTGATCATCATCTTCTCATTTTGTTATTGTCTTGCAATGTATCTGTTTACTCAACTCACAGTCATAGAGTTTGAGTCATTTACTTTGTGTGTGTGTGTGTGTGAAAGTCAAATCAATACCTTTCGTCCATTACCCAATTGCACATGGCTGAACTCATTAGCACAACGAAAGAATTCTTCTTTGACTTAACGGATATTTTTGAAATGAGTTGCTGAGTTTAAAACGTTATGATTATACTTATTTATGACTTTATTTGAGTTAAATGACCACTATTGTCTCGTTCCAATGACTATCGTGGATATATATTGTTGTTTTGGTTTGGATCGGCTCTCTGTAAACAGAAGCATCAGACAAGTGCTGACCCAGATAAAGTAATTAGAAGTCTTCACAGCAGCCTTCCACCAAGTGCTGCATTAATTTTATAAGCTTCTCAATCTATATTATTCGACTATTGATGTTATAAGTTTTCATCATAACTTTTCTGCAGATCACTATTTCACCTGAATTTATCACACACATGAACACCTCTTTTCCATGTTTTCTTCCACCTTGTACATCTTTGCCCACTTTCATCTTCGATAGAAGGTACAGAAGCCTGAAAATACGCTGGTTTCGCAACAGTTTCTATCTTATTGTTGTCAGAATAATAAATGGACTCACAAACTCTTAACATTCGCCTCTACCTTTTTTTTGTTTTTGCCGCTGTTTTCCTATTATTTACGTTCTATGCGACTTAAAGATGTGATCTGCCCGTTTTGCTCACAAAGCTTTTCACTGTGCCTCGATACACGTGAAAATAAGTTCAATTCAATTCTATGCAATTTAATTCCATTCAGTTCAATTCAATTCAATTCAGTTCAATTCAGTAACAGGAACAGCATCTCTGCATAGTTCTGCATCAGAGAAAGTAAACCAGCAGGGACAGCGACTTTGTTTGCTTCCATAATTATAGAAATTAACGTGGCAGAAGCAACGTCCCTGCTTCTTCCTGTATCATCGAGAATAAAGTAGCAGGAGCAGTGCCTCTGCTTCATCCGACATTATAGAAAATAAGTTAGAAGGAGCAACGCCTAAACTTTCTCCTGAACTATAGAAACTAAACCAGCAGCAGCAGATTTTCTGCTTTTTCCTTCAATATTGAAAATAAAGTAGCAGGGGCACCTTTTCTGATCCCTGCTGTATTGCAGAAAGTAACGTGGCAGGGGCAGCCTCTCTGCTTGGTCCTCTATGATAGAATGTATGCTAAGAGGAAAAGTGTCTCTGCTTCCTATGGAATGATCGAAATAAAAGGAGAAGGAGAAACAACATCATATGTAATGTTGCAGGAACAGCGATACTGCTTCCTTCTGGAATTATCCAAAGTGAAGTAGCAGGAGCAGCACATCAGCTTCATCTTGTATCATCCAAACTAGAGTCAGAGGAGCGTGTCTCTGCTTCCTGCTCTATCACAGAAAGTAAAATGAATACTGCAACGTCTCTGATTCCTCCAATATTATATAAAGTGAATGAACAGTAGCAGATTCTCTGCTTCTTTATGCATCATAGAATGTAAAGTTACAGGAGCAGCGTCTCTGCTTTTGTCCTGTCTGATCGAAAGTAAAGTTGCAGGAACAGTGTCTCTGTTTCCTCCTGTTTTGTAGAAAGTAAAGTGCCAAGAGCAGCGTCAATGCTTCCTCTTTAATCATCGAACGTGAAGTAGCAGAGAGAGCGTCTCTGCTTGCTCCTGTACAATAGAAAGTAAAGTAGCGGGAGAAGCGACACTGTTTGTCCTGCATCATTGAAAGGAGTGTTGCAGAAACAGCGACTCGACTTCCTTCCGAAATTGTGCAAATTAAAATAGCAGGAGCAGACTCTTTGCTTCCTGTAATATCAGGGAAACAATAGTCGCAGGTGCAGCGTCTCTGCGTCTGCCTGTAATATATAAACTTAATTGGCATGAGCACCATCACTGCTTCCTGCTGTATGATAGAAAGTAAAGTGAATATTTCAACGTCTCCGATTCCTCCAGAATTATATAAAGTAGCAACGTCTCTGCTTCCTCGCGTATCATGAATGGTGAAATTTCAGGAACTTTGTCACCACTTTCTCCTGTGTCGTAGAAAGAAAAGTGACAGGATCAGCGTCTGTGCTTCCTTCCTTATCTCGGAAAATAAATTGGTTAATATAACAACACATATCCTTCCAGTATTATATATAAAAAAAGTAAAGTCGCAGGAGCACTACCTTGGCGTCCTCCTCTGACAAACTAAGTAAATTGGTACGTGTATCGACTCTGCTTCCTCCTGTGATATAGAAAGTAAAAGAGCAGAAACAGCATTCCTGCTTACTCTCAGTCATTGAACGTAAGGCACCAGCAGCACCGTTTCTTTGTCCTCTTATATCATATACCGTAAAGGAATTTGAACAGCGTATCTACTTCCTCCTGATTGTAACGGAGCAGGAGCAGCGTCCGTGCTTCCTCCAGTACTTACAAAGTACAGTAGCAGGATCGTCGTCTCTGCTTTCTACTGTATTATAGAAATTAAAGTAGCAGATGCAGCGTCTCAGTTTCCTCCAGTATCATGAAATGTAAAGTAGCAGGACCAGCGTCTCTGTTTCTGCCATTATCATACGGAGCAAAGTAGCACGAAAAGCGGCTCTGCTTCCTCCTCTGTTGTAGAAAGGAATGCAGCAGCAACAGCGTTTCTGTTTCCTCGTGTATTACAATAAAGAAAGTACCAGGAGCAGCGTCGCAGCTTCCTCCTATATCCTCAACATTAAACTAGCGGGAATAGCGTCTCTGATTCTCTTATACAGGGGGAAGCAGAGTCACTTCTCCTACTACTTTACATCCCACCACACAAAAGGAAGCAGAAACGCTGCTCCGCCTACTTTACTTTCCATTTACGGGGAGAAGCAGAGACGCTGCTCCCACTCCTTCACTTTTCACCATCCAAAAGGAAGCAGATACGCTGCTCCTGTTACAGCACTTTATATAATACAGGAGGAAAGTAAAGTAGGACGAGCAGCCTCTCTGCTTCTTTCTGTATTATAGTAAGTAAATACCAGAATTGTGGGCCCGGCTAACTCCTGCATAATTTACTTTTTTTTCATTGTATGGTACACTGACTTGAATCGCCAATTTACAGATACTTCTAAGATATCTCCCAGTTCTGATGCTGCACTGCAGACCTTTTAATTGTGCAGGTCTCCCTCAATTCGGGCCCAATTACAATGAGACACGGCTTCAGAACTGACCCTCTGGCAATGCAGCACACTCTCAGGGCTCAAACCCTGAGATAAAGCTAATTACTCATACCGTCTGAGAGAGTTGCAATACCTCACCACTGATCCAATACCTGCGTAGCAACATCTCAGTTTGACTACATCACAATGCGGCACGATATTGAGCCTATTTTTGCTACTTACTTCGATAATTCAGGAACAATCGAAGTCGCTGCACATGCTGCTTCACTTTCTATAATGCAGGTGTAAGCATAGACTTTGGTCCCGGGATATTTATTTGTATGAGACAGGAGGAAGCAAAGAAGTTGCTCGTGCTACTTTTTTATGTGAAACAGAAGGAATGAAAGCCGCCGTTTCTACGACATTGCTTTCTGTAATTCAGGAGGAAGCAGAGATCCTGCTCCTGCTAATGTCCCATCTATAATACAGCAGACGTGATGGGGTAGGGAAATGGATCTGTATGTATTTCTCTTCGGAGAGCTGGTGTGGACTTGTTGGACTGAAGTGCCTATTTCTGTTCTGGATAGGGATTCTATATTCTGCAGGGAAAAAGTGAGGACGACAGATGATTGAGTTCCAGAGTTGAAAAGTGTGGTGCTGATTTTTTCAATTCTATACTCTGCAGACTATGTTATATATTCTAACGATGATAATTGATGCTGGGCAATCTAAATGCTAGATTTGAGCTACGGCTTCAATTTTTGAGAGATGTCTTGTCAGGGTATCAGTAATTGGAAGAATTGGTGCGCATCAGTAAAGGATAGATTTGATGCACAGTGCCACTAAATTAGAAGTTTTTATTTTCTAAATTGCAAATTAAATAAAGTGTATGGAGAAAACTAATTTGGAGAGTTTTTTTGCAGTTCAGCACCACAGTTGCAGGAATGCTCTTTTTGAAATTTCAAGGAGGACACGTCAAAATTGTAGAAATCTTGCAGTGGACGTCTAAATGGGATAACTGTTGGAGAGAAATACTAAATGGAAGAACTTATGCACAGCAGAGAATTGGTACACGGCAACACTAAATCGGAGAATACGAGTCGGAAAGTTCAAAATGGGAGAATTGGGCTAGTGCATCAGTAATTGGAAATAATTAGCATAATTATTTTGTGTAATGGAAGAATTACTGGGCGCCAGTTAATTAGCCATTTGTTGCACACAGCCATGAAAGTACACGTGAAAATTGGTGCGAGTGCCAATACAGTAGAGAACTGGAACATCGTATGTCGAAGTGGGAGAATGGGGTGAAATCAATTCAAAAGTGAAATATTGCTTGCATCTGTAAATGGGGGATTCGGTTCAGATCACCAAGAAATGGAAACAAAACACTAAACTCGGTACCAGTACATGGAAGAAGTGTATCAAGTCACAAATAAATTGGAATGGAAAATTAACATTTGAAGTGAAATCTGTAAAAGAATACTTTGCAAAATTTTGCAGGTATACAGAAAAGCAAAACCAGGGAAAATGTATTGCAGGCAGACAGAAGGGCAAAGTCAGGGTTAAATGTGTAGGTAAATCAGACTCACAGTGGTCTCACAAGGATACATTGAACAAAAACTGACCCATCTAAACTACTGGAACTATAGTATTCCCAGTCATGATTGGGGAAGTTGAAGTCCCCAAAACGACTACCCTGCTACTCTCACTCCTATCGAGAAAAGTCTTTGATACCCTGTCCTCTACATCCCTGGAACAATGCGGAGGTCTATAGAAAACTCCCAACAGCGTGACCTCTCCTTTCCTGTTTCTAACCTCGGCGCAAACTACCCCAGTGAATGAGTTCTAATACTTTCTCTCAGCTGAGGTAAAATTACTCTTAATACACCCCCACCTCTTTTACCATCTTCCCTGTTCTTACTGAAACATCTAAATCCTGGAATCTGCAACAATCATTCCTGTCCCTTCTCGAGCCATGTCTCTTAAATGGCCAGAACATCGAAGTTCCAGGTAGCAACCCAAGCTGTAAGTACACTCACCTTGTTCCAGATGTACACAAATATGAAACCAACATCCTGATTGCCTCAGACCTCTGCCTGACCTCACTACTGCCAACATCCTGTAAGGTGGAACTGCATTTCAGATTCCCATCCCCCTGCTGCATTAGGTTAAAGCCCTCATCTCCATGAATAGAATTAACAAATTTACCCCCCCACCCCCGATATTGTTCCCGCTCTCGTTCAGGTAATTTTGTGTGAAAACCTCCCATATTTCCCAGAAAGAGCTCAAATTTTCCAGGAATTCAAAACCTCCCTCCTGAACCATCAGTGCAGCCAGGTCTTCCGCTCCACTCTCTTGGTGTTGTCGCTTCACCAGCACGTGGCACAGACAACAAACAAGAGATAACAACTCTGATTATTCTACCTCTAAACATCCACCCTCGCTCACTGACTTTCTGCCTTAGAAACCCACGTTTCTTCCTATCTATGTTGTTTGTGCCGATCTGGAACACGGCTTGGGGCCATACCCCTTTCCCCTCACGGATCCTGAAAACACGATCAGAACCATCACGAAACCTGGAATCAAGGAGTCAACGCACCAATCATGATTCCCTCTCATTCCCAGAAAACCTCCTTTCTCTTCCACTAACTATGGAATCCCCTATGACGAAAGCTCAGCTCCTTTTCTCCCTTCCCCTTCTGACAACATGGATAGTCTCTGCGCCAGAAGCCTGTGCTCCACTGCTTACATCTGGTAAGTCGTACTCTCCCCCAACAGTATGCAAAATGGTATCCTTGTTGTTGAGGTGAACCACAATGGGAGATCCCTGCACTGCCTGCTGGTTCACTTTCCTTCCCTTGACGGTATCCCATCTACATTCTTCACGGAGCTTTGGAGTAACGAACAGTCAGTAATTCCTCGAGTGTGGGACTCATTTCCCTGGAGAGTCTAATTCTGAGGATCGACATTAAAGTGGTTTATAAAATTATAAGGGGCATGCGTAGGGTAAATACACAATATCTTATCACTAGGCTGGCGCTAATCCAGAACTAGGGGGCATAGATCCATTGTTAAAAAGGGTAAAATGTAAAAGGGACCAAAGGAGCTAAGTTTTCAAGGCGTAGGGTAGTACTTGCATGGAATGAGCTACCAGAGAAAGTGGTGGATGCTGGTTAAATTACAGATTTTAAAAGACATCTGAATGGGTATTGAAATGGCTGAGTTTAGAGGCACGTGGGCCAAGTGCTGGCAAATGGTACTAGATTAGGTTAGGATATCTGGTCGGCATGGACCGAATTGTTCCCATTCTCTACATGTCTCTGACTCTATGACTGATACACTGCAATATTCTGCGACGAAAGATCAGTCAGTATTTCATATTAATACTCTAGAACTTATCCATTAACAGGCCATAGTACAGATAGCAGTGTATCCTAATAACTAGACTACGAGAGAAGATTCCTGTTTATATTTTCCGGCATCATCTGATTCAGCAATGCATTCTCTCATCGTTCTGTTCGGATTAATTGGGCTCTGTCACATTATATTTCATCAGACACGCTATCCAGTCGTCTATTATACAACTGTATCTACTTCATGAGAGATCAGCTGGACTATCGTGCAGCTGTCGCTCAGTGGTTGAAGTTGTGTGATTAAAAACCTGCTGTTGTGAGAGCGAGTGTAGCTTATACGCATGTGAACTTTTGTACACCTGCCCCATTCAAAAGAGTACTCTAATGCAACCAGGTTCTTCTGCTGAAGTCTGAAATGGGACAAAATTAAACAACTGGGTGAAATCCTCCTTTCTGTTTGCCCTCTCCTGAGGCATCTATCACTCTTGGGGGAATGTGTCCTCACGTTAACCTCTGTTGGTGGAAATGAGGTTCAGATCCACGAGGGGGCGTGAACATAGATTTCACATCTCAGACAAAAAATAGGAATTGTTGGAAAAGCTGGTTCTGAGGAAGGTTGAATGGACCTGAAACATTTCCTAGTATTTCTCTTCACAGATGCTGCCACATCTGCTCAGCATTTTTTCTACAACGTGTGTTTTTGTTCGCCATCTCAAACTTCAGTCCTCGTCGTTGTGTCGTTTGAGATTATATCGTTTCAGGGAAAATACAAATGAGATGAACACTTGAAAGGTCAGACCATGAAAGGCTATAGGCTAAATGCTGGAACGTAGAATGATGGGCCTTTATCCGTTCTGTAACAACCGGATGATCTCAATATTTTTGCTACAGTTGCCTGAGTTCAATTTCTGGTCCGAAAACACACGTTTATTCCTCCTAATTGCGCTAACAGCAAAAGCAGAGCAGAACTGACAGCAACTCTTCATTGTCTCTAATATTCTCTCGAGCATTAGAATTTTCTCTGAAAGAAGAAGAAAATATCAAAACTGTCTCTGCTCACTCGGACAGTTCTCCTGTTTTCAATTCCAAACGAGTTTCTGAAGGCTCAGAAATTTGAGTCTGCGTTTTGGTGTTTGTTTCCTTTCCATTCCCAGGAGCCGCAGTGATTGGGTGTTTGGGTTTGAGAAATGGAAACGTGCTGATGAGCTGCCAATGGGACAATTTCAGCTTTCCCTCCTCTGACTGCACTTTGAGATTGACTCTGGTCTTCTATGGAATTTTTACTGGAGACAGTGAAATAAGTCTCGTTTCTGCAGAGCAGGAATTCAAACTCATCTTGGTTTCGGGAACATGAGGAAGATGATTTTGGAAGTATAATGAAGCTGGGAACTGAACTCAAACAAAATAAAAGTCAAACAGATTGCGCTCTTTGCAAACCTCGCACCCCCATAATGCAGAATTCTGATGTTTCCACGGACATGAGCAGTCATGGGAATACTCACAATGTGAACAACCAGCAAAGATAATCATGTCACTGTTTCATTTCAAAAGTTCCCACTAAGTGAAGCGGCGTCTTTCACTGGAAAAGGACATATATTTGTCCTGCTTCAGGGTCATCTCCTTCTTGACAGGAAGGTTCCATCGTTCTATTCACAGTCACTGCCCTATTTCAAGCCTTTGAGTTGTGCACTCTTCAGGGCAGCGAGAAACCTTTCGAGCCCCGGATGTAGAATCAGACTTTGAATGAAGCCTTTACGGATGTTGCCCTTCCTCACAGCTCAGCGCCTCAAAACCAACACCTGTTACATTAACTTGTTCTATACCTTCCTGCAGCACATTTGCTGAACAACATCAGATTATCACAGCTCCGCTTTGTTCATATTGAAACCAAGGGAAATAACATCAACTGATTAAAAAGTTGAAGATAAAGACATTGCTGCTGAAGGTGGTTATGACGTGAAGTTCAGACACAAGAGTGTGTGCAAGTCATTTTGAAAGGTCTACTATCATCATCACTGGAGAGCTCTGCGAAAGAAGCCGAGTTTGCATAGCCCAGTCTTAGATACATTTCCCTGAATTATCCCAATGGAACCTAATTCCAGATTTACACACAACACACACACTGATCCTGTCAGAATCAGCCCAGTGATTGTTTTCATCAGTCCAGAACGACGCTGCCACCAGATATACGGAAACACTAAAACTGGAAATCCCCCTCCAATCATCTCACCTTCCTGAGCTGGAAATATCTCGCTGTTCCTTCAGTACTGCTGTGTCTAAATATTGGAACTCGCTCCCTAGCGGCAACGTCGCTGTACCATTGTTCTAAGGAGTTCAAGGCTTCAGGACAGTAACTCATCCTCTCCATTTCTGCGGTAATTAGGGGTGTGCAGCTAATCCTATCCAACTAAATGTCGGCCATACCCCAGAAATCAGTTTCTAAAAGTTGCAGCTTCTTACCAGACACCTGTCGATTTTCAGCAGGAATAAAGGAGACCTGTTTTCTTTTCCCTGACCGGGAATTGGATTCGAGCCGCGGGGACGGCAGAGTGGCTCAGTGGCTAGCACTGCTACCTCATAGCACCAGCGTCCCAGGTTCAATTTTGGCCTCGGGCGAATTGCACATTCTCCGCGTGTCTGCATGTGTGTGCTCCCGTTTTCTCCCACAGTCGAAAAATGCCGGTGAATTGGACATACTAAGTTGCCCATCGTTTTCACTGCATTAGTCTGGGTGGGTTACGCTTCAGAGAGTCGGTGTGGACTGGTTGGCCCTAAATGGCCTGTTTCCACACTGCAGGGAATTTAATCACAAGTGGCGAATCCCAATTACTGCACAGTTTCTTCATGACATGGCCTTTGACTTCATTTTTCACTGGAGTTAAGTTTCTCCTCCAAAATGGTTGTGTCATCGAGTGTTTACAGCATGGAAAAAGGAACGCCATCCCAAATTTCCAAAGCTGTCCTGTAGCCTTATGTACGCTGACATTCTAAATGTTCATCCTAATCATAGGTTCCCTGCCACGTTTTAATCTAAAGCTGCACAATGAATGGGACTGAAGTTTCATATGATAAAATTGTGCAAGCTCTCCCTCGATGAATTCAACCTCATTTTCACCCACAGACGGAAACAATCAGTCACATTGCCCCGGGAGTGACAGAGGTCGCAACGCTCAGAAAGTAGGATTTCACCCACTTGCCTCATATTGACCAATTTCACACTTCAAAACCAGAGAGTTGTTACAGCAAGGAATGAAATCATATAGTCACTCCCCTGTGCGTGTTCCTTCCTAATTGATTCCCCCTCACTCTGCAATTTATACTGTCTCACCTTGTTCTTTCTGCCAAATTAGAATGTTACACTCGGCAGCTGCTTCCTCTCCTTCCGAATGGTCTTCCTCAAAATACTGGAAAGACAAACAGGAATGGGATAGATCAACAACACTCTTGGTTTATAAGGCCAGTGTTCTAACCGCTGAGCGATTGACCCACCACATTACCATCTGAGAGAATAGGTCTCATGCAAGATAATAGATGAATTGATGGCCTATATCTCATAAACCAAGTCAAGATAACAAAAATGAGACAGAGTCGAGTGGATCATGCGGAGGCAAATTGGAGAATGCAATGCTGAATCAGGCATTGACCAGGTTGATGTAAAGAGATTGCTTCCCGGCTAGTTCAGTCATTCGGATTTAAAGCTTTCACTCTCATGGCCTGTTAATGGGAAACATTTACAGTGACCGACATTAATTACTCAATGACACTTAGAAGCAGTATGATGCTTTGCAGCAGTTAGAATCGCTTCCCTGCATGATTCAGTCCCACATCACCAAGGCCAGCTGATATTGGCTGACCTGCAATCAGTTCTAAACAAGAACAGAGGAGAGTAAGTAAAAGGGAAGGGCGATGGTGGGTTGTGAGACATGACTGTGGGCAGAGTGCAGCCAGGCTTAATGTGGTGCTGAAGACCACTCTTCCTTTTTACCCTGATGTACAATTCACTCTGGAGCAATCAGCCACGTTGACTGCCCTTTGTGTTTTGTCCTTTGTACATCACATGATGGACCAGTCCACTGGGCGGATCCATGCATTTTAACCTGACAAACGTTACTCCGTGCAGTTCTGCAGATTCATATTAGCATATTTAAGTTTAAGAAATAGAAAACGTCATTCAGCCCAAGTCTGTTCCGCCACTCAATGATCTCGTGTCCGTTCTGACAATCTCGAACCGTGGTATTGCCTTTCTTCATAAACCTTCGTGCCTTTACGATTTACATCTCTGTCGATCTCAGCCTTGCACATACTGAATGACCCAGACCCGACAGCCCATGTATAGAATTCCACCGAAATATCAGTATGGTAGAACAAACGGTGTGTCTTACTACCAGACTGGAAAAAAAGAGACACTAACGGTGGGGGAGGGGAGAGGTCAAGGTGATAGACATATACGAGGTAAAGCTAAAAGAAAGGCATGGAGTAGGTGTGGCAGTGGGTTCATAATCACACCGATGTTATTCCATTCTCACATTCCAAATACTTAATCTGAAATATTAGCATTCTTTCTCCCGCAGCAGACCGCACTATTGCAAAAATACTGCCACCTCCACACGTCACATCAGCTCTGATAAAGTATCACCAAGACTGAAAACATTCGCTCCCTTTCTCTCCATGTATGGTGCCATAAACCGTTTTGATTTCCAGCATTTCGTTTTTGTTTTCAGTAGTGATTCCAGCAGCCTCAGTAATTTGCTCACAAATTCCTCCTCATCACTATCTTAAATGTATATCCCCGTTCTGATATTAGGCTCTTTGCTACTATGCTTTCCTGGAAGGAACAAACCTTTCTGCATGCACGAAGTTAACTCTGCAAAGAACTGGTATGTTTTAAAAAGGAACATTTGTTGTTGGACTGCGTCTAAGCATGGCAAGGCAATGGATTTCAGCATGATCTCCTTTTGCTTTAACCTCTGATGTGAAACTCTCACCGAGTCTGATGGAGCTACTCCCTTTGCTGTTTCTATTGTCAGGAATTTATGTGTTCAGAGTTTTTACTCTGACAATCAATCCTCATTCACTGACTAGGAATCAAAACTAGGAATCATCACTGAGAGGACTGAAGCCCAACAACTCGGGGGTTACAATGCTTGCAACGTTCCTTCTTGACACGGCTTTTGTCCTTTTGTTCAGTTGCAAAATGATCGAGTTACTGAGCTTTAACAGGAATGGGTCAGTCCCTTCAGTCATCAAGCATCGCACTACTCAACGCAATTTTCAAAGGGCCTGGTGTTTTATAAGGCTTTAAATGCTCATCTAAATAGTTATTTCATGTCTTGGGTGCTTTAATTGGGAAAAAAACACAGTTTCTTAAACCAATGACAGGATACATTGTCAGCTCTTGGAACAGGAACTCTACGTTTTCCTCCTTGAAACCATTTCGGAAAGGCAAAATCGTTCTCAGAGCCTTATGCCTTTTTACCTTACTATGCCATCACTCGGGATTTAAAACCATCAGGTACAGCTAATGACTCTCCTTTGCAACTCCTTTGCTCATCTGTAGCATGGTGTTCCTCAGAGTAAACCACCACTAATCCTCTCTCTCGAATAACAATCCACAACATCTATGGCGACTTATCCATTCTTGTTCCTCTGAGACAGGCAAGAAAAGGTAAGAGTAAGGAGCTTTGGATGACGAGAGCAGAGGAGTTTCTTGTCAAAACGAAGAAGGCAGCTTATGGAAGCTGGAGGAAGCAAGAGTCTAGACTGGCTTTGGACGATTTCAGGCTTGCGAGAACGTACTTCTGAAGTGGACTCAGGAGAGCCAGCAGGGGGCAAGAACAAAGCTTGGCGGGAAGGATTAGGGAGAACCCAAATGCATTTTAGTCATACATGAGGAATAAGAAAATGATCAGGGAAAGGGTACGGCTTCTCAGAGATGACAGACTGAACTTGTGCGTGGAGTCTGAGCAGGTAAGGGAAGCCATAAATGAGTTTTTCGGTTTGGTTTTCACTACGGAGGGGAACCGTGCTGTGAATGAGAACTTTGAGGAGCTGGTAAGTAAGCTTGAACACATCAAGACTGATGAAATTGATGAGCTGGACATTTTGTCAAACATTAATATCGATAAGTCCCCAGGGCGAGATCAGATTTATCGTATGCTGGTCCAGGAAGCAAGAAAGAAGACTGCGAAACCACTGGCTAAGATCTTTGCTTCACCAATCTACATGGGAGTCTTAATGGAGAATTGGAGTGGGCGAATGTTAATCCTTTTTTCAAGGAGTGCAAATGGGAAATCCAAGGGATTTGGTAAGCATCCCCACGGTGGGCTCATTCATAAAGTCAGGAGGTATAGGATACGGGGAGATTCGGCTGCCTGGGTTTAGACCTGTCTGGCTGACCGACGGCAGAGAGTGGTTGCTGATGGGATGAATTTTGCCTGGAGGTCAGTGGTGAGTGGCATCCTGCAGGGCTATATTCGTGCGCCTCTTATCTTTGAAGTTTTTTATGATTGACTCATATGATGAGGTTGACAGGTGGGTTCGTAAATCTGACGAGGATACAAAGGTTGGAGGTACATTTGATGGTATCCACGTCTGTTGAAGGCTCCAGTGCGACATAGACAAGATGCAGAGTTGGGCTGAGAAATGGCAGATGGAGTGAAACTCGGATAAGTGTGAAGGAATGCAGTTTGGAAGGGCGAACTTGAATGCTGATTAAAAATAGGATTCTTGGCAGTGTGGAAGAACGACAGGACCTTGGTGTTAAAGTGCATAAATCCATCAAAGTTGTTACTTTGACAAGTAAAGAGCAAGAAAGCATGGGAAGGGTTGAAGCATGACGACAACTGGCGATCTGTTGCAAGTGGTCCGTGAAATGCTACACTAGTCAAATGGTCACGATGGCGGGATGAGGTAACACAGGTAATAAAGTCAGCCTCGCCTGCTAAATGCCATCATGGCAGGATTGGGACAAGTAGTAAAAATAAATGTTTGAGACATGACATTAAATATCTAATTAATATTTAGTAGAGTCAGCCTGAATGACACCTTTGCCAGTAAGTAACTAATCAGCTGTTTGCAGAGTCAGCTTAAGAAAGGAAACTATTGTAATAGATGGGGTGACTAAATATCTAATCATGACAGGTTAGTCTGAGATGGAAGTACAGAGGTGACACCAAATGCTGAATCGTGACATTAGAATAACATTAAGTAGAATTTTAGAAACACCATAGTGGCAGAGCTAAAGAGATAATGGGGACTAACATCACTGATCTATTGTATAGCTGGAGTGAGGCAGCTCTGATTAACACAGTAGGACATGCTGATAGGTTCACAAAAACATGATTAAAAATATAAAGGACCATGGACTCTGAGGGTCGGGGCCATTCAAGAATTAGCTTTCTGACTGTCACGATTATCTGATTGCAAATAAAGGACCTACTCCTTGAAGAACTCTCTGTGTCTCCTGGATATTCTCCACAGTTTCTCCATGACAGATTTGGTGCAGCGAGCTGGGTCGTGCAGAGACTTCCCTGGAAAGAGGGAAGCAATAACAGGGCGGTTCTCATTCCACGGGGCCGTCCTGAGTCTGACAGAATGAAGGTAACAAACAGAAAGAGATTAGCATACTTGGTGTATGTTCTGTTGGGGTGCTTCCTGAGGACTCGAAGGTGCAAGAATCCAGTGGAAGGTCTCTCCGATCCAAGATCCAAAAGCGAGGGGTAAATTACAGCTGAAGGAGACGTGCGAATTGTTCAAGAAAACTGGGCAGTGGGGTAAGGGGTGACCAAAAATGGAACGTAGCAATTGCCTGAGTAAAAATTCCACGTGGTGATAATAAAAGTCCATATAGTGGTATTGAAATTTCCACTTGGTGTTAATAAAAGTCCACATGGTGGTAGTGAAAATTCCACGTGTTGTTAATAAAGGTTCACGTGGTGTTAAAGGTCCACGTGTTGTTAGTGAACATTCCACATGGAGAACATAAGACCCGATCGATACCGCCTTGGGGGAAAAGAGGACCTGAACATCTAGGGCAAAATAAAGGGATTTTGTTTTATTAAAAGCGCTAATAGACCTATTCGGATATCCAGCAGATTGGTAGTGGATAATTAAAAGTAAATTGGTAGAGAATTTTCATAGTGTTAAAGTTTCACTGGAATGTTGAATGCCTAAGACAAGACCTGTATGATAATTAGACTGCACTATTCGAAATGAACAAAGCGTCCACCTGCAGCAAGCCTCTGTCTGACAGAGAGAGACAGTGATTTAACCCTGAGTTCTTGTCTGCGTGTAGAAAGGTTGCATTTGTATGTTTCCGGGAGCGAGAGACTTTAGTTTAATAATTGTGTCCTTGTTTGTATGCATAATCTTTTGTTGATGGTTAAATGTTTAGTCTTTGTTTCTCTTGATTTTAAGATCCTGGGTATTTTGTTTTTTTTTTGTACTGTAAGAGTTTATGGTTTTGTTTAAGAGAGAGAGTTTTCAAGAAACTGTTAGTGATTATTGTATTTTGAGGATGCATTGCTTGATTGGTTTACGCTGAACGAATAAGAATAGCTTGTTTGTATTAACTAGCTGTAATTCAGGACGTTTAGGAACTGATCGATTCGTAAGGGACAATTGCTAGTTCTAGAGTAAGGGATTGTTTATACTGTTGACGAAGCTCTCCCGGACTTGAAGGGCATGAGGACGTGATTTGTGAGAGCAGAGATAATACATGAGCTGGAAAGAAATATATGTTCGGTTGGATTAGGAGACAACAGTTGAGGTACTGAGTAAGAAATTTTCTGTGGCAAGTAATGATATTTTAAATATTTCTGAGAAATGGGAAGAAAGAACGAACGATTTATTGACTAAATGGGCAAATGATGGTACATTTGATACACACATGTGCAATGAGATGGAAGGACTAATTAAGAATTATAAGCTGAAAGATAAATATAAAATAGGAGCCAAAGGAAGGATCAGGAGATGGTCTTCCAGAAACGTTTTTGGAAACAGGGTGAGGAACTGAAGATAGCTTATCAGCACTTGTGGTGGCTCAGAACGCTGCAAAAGAACAAGCTGAGCAGTTATTGGAAGCGGAAAAGCATGAATCAGCACCAACCCAACCCCCGCCATTTTCACAGAGGTGGAGGAGTTGAATCGACCCCGTCCCTACTCGAATGAAGTGACATTGAAGCAGTGCCCAGCAATAAACGTAATAGCACGAATAGATGGAGAGTAAGCGTGGGACGGATGTGCAGAAGACAAAAATGAACTAAGAGGAAAAAGAGAAAGGAAGAAAAGGTACAGGTAGGAGCAAATGGAAGCCATACAACGAGAGCAAGAAAACCTGAAACATGAGGTGAGTGGAGTGCTTGGGATAAGGAAACAAAAGGCAGTTGTAGAATACTGGCTTAATGAAAGGGCGGCTGAAGAGAGAAGAAGAGAAGGTGACGCAGAGGAAGTGGCAAGTGCTGAAGAGAAACAAGGAAAGAAAAATAACCGAGTGCCTAAAGAATGGGAAGAATTGGAAATAGCATCGGACACAGAGTCCAAGGGGGAATTATTGAGAAGTAGCACAGATAAAGGGGAAAGCGACCAACAGGGAAGGATGCTACCACTGCTTATAAAATAGGGGAGAAAGCCACAATACATTCCTTGGAGAAGTCAGGATCTGGATGGACTGGAAACGGCACAGCCCAGTTTACATGAGGGAGCCGGACAGTGCATCGGGGTCTGAAGATGAAACCACAGGGCGATTGCTGGATATAGGAATCTTGAAGGTATTGCTCGTTAGGTTAGAATGGCTCAATAAGTTAAAGGAAATAATTATCCGAGGCCGTTTGAAATGTGGCAGACAATCCAATGGTTGATGGGGTTGGGTTTGATCGAGCATGGCAGGCCGAAAGAGACTATAATCCACCAAACATGTGCCCTCAGGCGTTGAGAGCGGATCCACTGGGAGGACGTTGAGGGTGTGACGTCATCATTGAGCCATGAGGAATTTAGTAATCAACTAGTACATGCAGTTGAAAGCTTTCGTAAAGACCAAGAGAAATTATCTGATCAGAAGGAGGAGGTGCAAAGCAAGCTGGCGCAAATGCAGCTTGAAGAGCTTCAAAAGAAAGAAAAAGAGAAGACTAACAATGTGCTGCCAGTAAGAACCGACACAGTAATAAACACTGGCTGAACCAAGTGCTGGTGTAAAGGGGTGTTCTACCAGGTAGGTGGTCATGGGCCAGATAGTCCCATGCCAGCAATGGAGGTTTTTCGAGAAATGTTCGCGCTGGTGATGCAACCAGGGCAGGGCACATTTAAAGAACAGCCAAAACAAAACTGGGATCCCCAAGGACAGCGGCGTCGGAAAAGGGACTAAGGTCATGATAAATAATCAGGCTGAAGGGGGGAGGCAGAAAAGATGTGCTGGGGATGCCATCAACCCGGCCACATCAGGAGGAATTGACCTTATTGGACCTCGCTGCCCCAGAGCAGGCCTGGATGGCGTGAGTCCCCAGTCCACTTACCAGATACGTATAGGTCCAGCAGGACCTGTTCACACGGATGAGATATGCTCTAGATGCCCTGAGAACCTGGGTGGGCAGTGGCACGATCCTGTAGTAACATTGGAGGCTGATCAAAAACCAGCAGTACAAGTTAACATGGAAGGGCTGCAGACAGCAGTGATGATAGTTACTGGAGCCACATTCACTTGTGTACAGTCGCAGTATGCCTCTCCCTTTCCCATGTCAAGCGAATTTGTTAAAACTGTACGGGTCTCAGGGAAATCACGGTTAAATCGATTTACAACTCCAGTAAGATTAGAAAAGTAATGAAGGGGGATGTTCTGCCAATTATAATAATATTAGTGACTAAAAAGACGCCAATAAACTTGTTGGTAGGGGTTATTTACTCCAGTTCGAAGTAAGATTGGAGTGCAAATAGCCGGGTTTGGTCGTAGAAAAGGCTAATACATAATTAGTGATGCAACAATGTAGAGATATTAATGTTTCTTGGATGGGGAATATAGCAAGTGATATTCAAGACATTTGGGGGATATGAGAAAAAGAAGTGTTGACGATGCTGCCTTGAGCATGACTACCTTAGTGTGAGGTCCACTGTACAGTGATAGTTGTTAAGTCTCAGGATGACGTATTAGAGAGACAGTGGCAGCTGGAAGTCACCGCTGCACAACATGTGAGAAGTGAAGCAATAGTATCAGGGGAGACACGAGTGATTCTGCAAATAAAGAGATATGCGTTCCTGGAAAAATGGTACAGTGTGCCAGGCGCCGCACTGGTAAATACAGGATATCAAAATAAAAATTTAGGGCCTATGGCCAGGCATGTAGAAACAGTTCTGGAATGGCATATACTTACGACACTGGTTTTGGAATCCGAGGATGGCAGCTATATTAAAATCGTAGCATGCTGCAACATGACAGGGATTCCGAAGAAAATCAAGTTAACACCCCAGCAGAGCATGCCAGTGACAGTGCAGGAAGTTACTCAACATGGTCATGAGCATTTGGATACATTGCCAGCCACATTGTCAGAACAGCAATAGACAGATGTGGGAATAGTGAAATCAGCTAGCCCAGCGGAAACAGGATTGAAACTTGGAGCTACTCTGCTTAGGAGACCGTAGTATCATTTAAAACCAGAGGCAGTAGAGGAAATAGCAGCTACAATACAAGTGTTGCTGAAGGCAGGGGTACTAAAAGTAACTTGTCATCCCTGCAATTCTCCTTTGTTACCATTCTTAAATGCAGACGGCTCAAAATTGAGATTTGTACATGATTTAAGAGCAACAAATGAGGTTGTGGAGGATTGGGCAGCAGTTGTTCCTAATCTGCACATGCTGCTGACTAATTATGACTCCACAGGCAGCTTGGTTCTCGGTTGCAGATTTATGTTATGCTTTCTGTAAAATTCCCCGAGCAGATCACTGCCAGTGTCTGCTGCGTTTACATACAAAGGTCAACAATACACTTAGACAAGAATGCCCCATTGTTTTAAGCGTTTACTACATGTCTTCAAGCAAGTCTGAAAATTAGAACTGGAGGGTACGTCTTTAGTAAGTACGCTGAACAGTATGTTGAAGATTTGCTTGTCTGTTTAGATAGTCAGAAACAGTGTGAGCCAGATAACCGTTTCCTCTTGAAAATACTAGCGGATGGAGGGCATACACTATCCAGGAAAAAGCTGCAGTTTTGCAAACAGCAGGTCGAGTATTTGGGGAGGCTGTTTGCTAAGGGAATGAAGGCAATTGCACCAAGTCAGATTGAAGCAAATGATAAAATTCTTAGACCAGAGACAGTAGGGAAAATGATGACATTTTTGGGCATCACAGGATTTAGCGCAGATTGGATTGAGGAGTATATTGAGATTATGGCACCCAAAAGGAAAATGATGAAGGATGTCGTGCATTCATGTTGAAGGTGCGTTTTGCAGTCGAATGAAGAGGCTATGACAGCTTTCAATACCCTTAAACAAGCCTTGAGGCCAAATGGCCTGATTACTACAAAACTTTTTACCTTTATGCGTCAAACAGGTGGACAGGATACACCGTTTCAGTACTGGTGCAGGATGCGAGTGCAGGGAGAACTGTGCAGCCGATTGCTTCCTTTTGCGCCCGCCGAGATGAAGTAGCTCACGGCCGTCCACTGTGCTCTCAGTGATTGGAGGCTGCCTATTTTCCGTATGAAAAAGCATCCTCAGTAACAATGGGTTACCCCGTCATTCTATATATGCATCATAAGTTGGCAGAGTTATTGGAGAACGGAAAATTTGTACTGACGCCAGCTAGAGGATTAGCATATCGGATGCTGCTGACATTTCCCGACATAACCATATAGAGGTGCACAACAAGGACCATAGCGGACTATGTCTCATTTGAGTATGAGGGAGACCCCATGACTGTATAAGGGAAATAACTGCAGTTTTCAAACTGAAAGCTGATTCTGAGTCCGAGCCACGGCCTGATGATGATAGGTTTCTTGCTATAGGGATTATGATGGGAATTATGCAGAGTATTCGATTGTAAGACAGGACCAGTCCCAGTATTGGACAATAAAACTTGAATCTTGACAACAGCAGTGTTCAGCTCAGTTGGCTGAACTTAAGGCATTGATGGAGGTCTGTGAAATGATGGAGGGTAAAAAAGCTGACATCTATACTGATTTGATTTATACACCTGGTTTATGCCACCTATTTAGGGCAGGGTGGACGTAAAGAGACTTGACGAAGAGTAATGGGGATCACATGCAAAACTGCCAGCAGATTTTGGAACAGAAGACTGCAATGAGGAAGCCGAAGGCACGAGGTATTATTAAGTGCCAAGCACACAAAAAGTCGGTGACATGGTGATAAGGGGTAATCCAGGCAGCGGGTGAGGCAGGTAAGAAAGCTTGTTTTATTTCATCTGTGATTGCACCTCAGGTGCAGTTAGATTCAGAACCAAGGATACAGGACTTCACTGAAATGCAAGGGAGGGCTGTCCTTGCTGAGCAAACCCTATGGATTCAGAGGGGTGTTAGACAGAATCAAAAAGGTTTATGGACCACAGAGGAAGGTTTATGAGTAGGACACACCCCGTTTTTGACAATTCTTATTTCAGAGACGCATGGATTGGATCACTGTGCGCGCAGGGCAAGTGCTAAGCAAGATAATGCGGGATGGTTTCTGGAAATAGTATCTGCAGGCTTCGGTGGACTATTTATTGTCACAATGTGTGCACAGTGTAATGTTAGGAGGGGATAGCGACACTTACAGACAACATACCATGACCTGAAAGGCCATTTAACCATTTCGTAATTGACGACGTGGACACAACAAAAAAAAAGGTGAGAGGGAAAAGGTACATGTTAGGAATGACTGATAAGTTTTGCCGACGGGTAGAATCTATCCCTTCCAAAGTTGCAGGAGCTGGGACAGTGGTGACATTTCTAACGAAGGAAGTTATCCCAAGGTTTGATGTACCGTCAGAAATTGGTTCAGATAATAGGCCTGCCTTCATTCAGAAAATAGTTAAGTTGGTTCTGCACTTATTGAGAATCAGATGTTTCGGTGCATGTTCAACCCCCAGTCACAGGGTATAGTGGAAAGGATTGATGGAACATTGACAGCCAAATTAAACAAGATCTGAACAAGCAGCATCCTTAATTGAGTCGATGCGCTCCCGCTGTCACCAATGAGTTCTCACATGCAGAATAACTGCATGTCCAATTTAACACTGTATAAGATGCTCACAGGCAGACCTATGACAGTGTCAAAGTGGAGAGGCCCCAACGAAGAGCCTCGTTTCGAGCAGTTAAGCCTAGAACTTAAGCAATATATACATCAGCTAACTGTGCTGCAGGAGATTTTCCACATGTAGGAAACGCAATGGGAACCAATACGTGACAACTAAGAAGGATCTATTAAGACCGGGATTGGGTGTACGTGCGGGGCTTCTGAAGATGCTGGAATGAGCCTTGGAGAGAAGGACCTTTCGTCGTGACTACGGATCACCGGCAGCCATCCAAGTGACAGAACAACACGCATGGTCCCACCTTAACCATTGTGTTAAAGCTCTCACTCCAGCACAAATTAACGCTGACACTGAGGAAGTGGAAATGAGGCCCAGGAACGTGGACACGGGGCGGGCACAGAGGAGGCTACTACGGCCCAGCAGGGTTCCAAACAGGGTACAGGTGCAGTTCCTGGGGATACTGACCATTCCAGGAATGATCGTGATGTAGATATGGAGCATAGCCCTTCTCCTGGCAGCGGGGATTGGGAAGACAAGGGAGAAGCCCCTGATACTCCCTTCTCTGATGCCAGGCCAGCATGCGCAGATTTGGAGGTTATTAACCTGGCAGACCAGGACTTCTAATACTAGGGAGACAAAGATGAATTAGAAGTGTAGACCTTGCTGCCCTAACAGGGTACATGCCCGTGACAATCATTGTTTTTAATGGGCAAACTAAACGGCCGTAATAATGGCTGGATTAGACTGTTTCTTGTGTACTAAGGCGACCCCCTCATACTCTGTTGTCGCCATGCCCTATAACTACATTACCTGTACTCAATGGCATTTACAGCACTCTAGCTGACCTCTTAATCCGGATGATTCATCAAATTAAATTGCCTCCTTTTGTGTCATCTAATTCAAGCCTCTATGTTCTACCAGCAGGATGATGTGGGAAGGCAGCAACTCCAATAGTGTTGCAGCTATCGTATCCCAAGGTCCACCAGCAAGGCTAATTACACGTTCACCGTGGCTGCTTTCAGGATACGGCAAGGGTTAAGTTTTCAATGTTTAAATCAAAATGGTTTCACACCAGTATATTATTTTCAGAGTCTTTACGGGAATACGGTTCAACTCGAGGCAGACACCACATTTGGGGCTATCTAAAATTGTCAATTCGTCCCACTTGCATATACTTGGTGCATGTATGGTAGGAAAGGACGGTTGCTTGCGCTGCTGCCTGCTGAACGGTGTGGTAGCTGTACCTGTGATATGACGACCTCCAACACGAGGTAGTCATATCATCAAACGCACGCCTTTACGTTAGTCAGCTTTGCACCAAGCAAAGCGACGGAATGTCCCTGATACAATGATTCAGATTCATAGCATAGGACAGGCAGGAGGAATTCCTCATAAGTTAAATGCTCGCAATGAACTTGCCGCAGGCACTATTGCTGGTGGACCACGGGGTACTACAACAACAGCACCATTGGAGTTGTTGCCTTCCCATGTCATCCTGGGAGGCTCTCATCCCAGGGATAGAGGTTAGCAAGAATTGTGAATGGATTAATTACATTTATTACAACCAGGAGAGATTTATCAATTATACTGATGATGCCCTTGTGGTCTTGAATTAAATTGGATGCTTCTGAAAAAGTGACATGGCAAAACAGACAGGCCTCAGATTAGATATTGGCAGAAAAACCGGGGTGTGTCTGATGTTTGGGGATCATCACTGTATCTTTGTACCTAACAACACAAGCGCTGGGGTATCTTTGATTAAAACGATGGAAAAACTACAGAATCTAAGACAGGAGTTAGAAGACAACGCAGGGTTTCTTCATCAGGCATTTGATTGGTTGAATAATATACTAGGGTCTTGGGGAGCATGGTTTGTCCAGATTGGTTGGGCGGCACGGTGGCACAGTGGTTGGCACTGCTGCCTCACAGCGCCAGAGACCTGGGTTCAATTCCCGCCTCAGCCGACTGACTGTGTGGAGTTTGCACGTTCTCCCCGTGTCTGCGTGGGTTTCCTCCGGGTGCTCCGGTTTCCTCCCACAGTCCAAAGACCTGCAGGTCAGGTGAATTGGCCATGCTAAATTGCTCGTAGTATTAGGTAAGGGGTAGATGTAGGGGTATGGGTGGGTTACGCTTCGGCGCGGTGGTGTGGACTTGTTGGGCCGAAGGGCCTGTTTCCACACTGTAAGTAATCTAATCGGTCTTACTATACGAACGGTTTTACTTCTTGCTGCTTTCGTCTTTTGTTGTGCTTTACCTTTTATTAAGTCTTTTTTAGTTTGTGTCACTACATGGCAACTAGTGGTCAGTTCAACGAACCCAGGAAGTGCTTCGTCCTCTGACGGAACCCCACTGCTCTACTGTCATGATCTCACAACCAGCACGGTGCAAGGAAGATGTCCACATGAGGATATTGATTATACTTGTGATGAATGCGCGGGTCCTAGATTATGAGGGACCTTGGCCATTTTTCCGGTTCTGGTTATTCGAGGAGAGGTTTTGACGCAAGGGACTCCACGAACGGAGAAAGAACTCTGTCCGACTCGGACTCCGAAAATTATTTAGACCGTGTTGGGAACGACATTGCCTGTATTGTGCACCAGAATGGCTGAGCTTACTGTCTTCTTTCGCTCCGTGAGACCAGTTGGTCTCAAAGAGGGGAATACGCAAAAATAAAGAGCATAAAAGCATGGGAAGAGTTAAAACATGCAGACCACTGGTGGACTGTTGCAAAAGGTCTGTGGAATGTTACACTAATCAAAACATGTGAAGAGTAAGAGAATGATCAAAGAAAGAGTGGGGCCAATAAGGGATAGCATAGGGAAATTGTGTATAGAATCTGAGGATGTTGGGGACGCCCTAAATAAGATTTTTGCTTCTTTCTTTACGAAGGAAAAGAACCTTGTGGTGAATGAAACCATTGAGGAGCAGGTACGCATGCTGGAATTGATGGACATTGAGGAAACTGATGTGCTGAAGCTTTTGACAAACATGAAGATTGACAAGTCGCCAGGGCCAGACCAGATTTGTCCTCGGCTGCTTTGGGAAGCGAGAAATGTGATTACTTCCCCACTGGCGAAGATCTTTGCATCGTCGCTCTCCACCGGAGTCGTACCGGAGGAGTGGAGGGATCCAAATGTAATTCCACTCTTCAAGAAAGTAAATGGCGTCATCCTCGATAATTACAGACCAGTTAGTCTCACGTCTGCCGTCTTCGAGGTGTTAGAAACGATTCTGAGGATAAGGTTTATGACCATCTGGAAGAGCATGGCTTGATTAAAGATAGTCAATACGGCTTTGTGAGGGGACGGTCATGCCTCACAAATCTTATTGAGTTCTTTCAGGATGTTACCAGACAAGTTGAAGATGGTCGAGCAGTTGATGTGGTGTATATGGACTTCAGCAAGGCATTTGATAAGGTTCCCCATGGTACGTTCATTCCGAAGGTCAGGAGGAATGGGATACACGGAAATCTTGCTGTCTGGATACAGAATTGGCTGGTCGACAGAAGGCAGTGCGTGGTAGTGGAAGGAAAGTATTCTGTCTGGAAGTCAGTGGTGAGTGGCGTTCCACAGGGCTCTGTTCTTGGGTCTCTACTCTTTGTAATTTTTATTAATGGCTTAGATGAGGAGATTGAAGGATGGGTCAGCAAGTTTGCAGACGACACAAAGGTTGGAGGTGTCGTTGACAGTATAGAGGACTGTTGTAGTCTGTAGCGTGATATTGACAGGATGCAGAGATAGGCTGAGAGGTGGCAGATGGAGTTCAACCTGAATAAATGCGAGGTGATGCATTTTAGAAGTTCAAACTTGAAAGTTGAGTGCAGGATTTAAGACAGGTCTCTTGGCAGTGTAGTGAAACAGCGGGACCTTGGTGTGTAGCTACATAGATCCCTTAGAATTGCCACCCAAGTGGACAGGGTTGGTGGTATGGATTTATGAAAGCATATGGTGTGTGGGATTTAATTAACAGTGTGATTGAGTTGAAGAGCCGTGAGATATTGTTGCAGCTCTATAAAACTTTGGTTAGACCGCTCTTGGAATACTGTGTCCAGTTCTGGTCGCCCTATTATAGGAAAGATGTGGATTCTTTGGAGAGCGTTCAGAAGCGGTTGACCAGAATGCTGCCTGGAATGGAGGGCTTATCTTCCGAAGAGAGGTTGACTGAACTTGGCCCTTTTTAATTGGAAAAAAGAAGGAAGAGAGGGGTCCTAATTGAAGTGTACAAGAAAATGAGAGGCATAGATAGAGCTGACAGCCAGACACTTTTTTCGCAGGGGCAGAAATTGTTTACACGAGTGGTCATAGCTTTAAGCTGTTTCGAGGAAAGTATAGAGGGGATGTCAGAGGCGGGTTCTCTACGCAGAGAGTCGTGAGAGCATGGAATGCGTTGCTAGCAGCAGTTGTGGAAGTGAGGTCATTGGGGATATTTAAGAGACTGCTGGACATGCATATTGGCACTGAAATTTGAGGATTCGTACGTTAGCTGGTGTGAGGTAATTTTAATTAGCACCAGTCGGACATGCTGATAAGCTAACAAAAGCATGATAAGAATGATATGAAGAACCACCGATTCTGATGTTCGTGGAGATTCAAGAATCTGGTTTCTAAGTGTCACGGTTTTTTCTTTGCAAATAAAGACTTTCGCCTTGAAGTACTTTCTGCCTCTCCTGGTGATTCCCTACATTTTGTCCACGACAAGTACTCGTCCTGTATTCTCTGAAGATTGATTTGGAAGTTGAGTCCGTGATTAAGAAAGCAAATGTAATGTTGTCACATATCTCAAGAGGGTGTGAATTTTAAATAAAAAAGCAACGTGCTTCTGAGATATTATAAATCTCTAGTCAGGCCCCATTTAAAATATTGTGTTCAAGTTTGGGCACCACAGTTCAGGAAGGATATACTAGCACTTGGGCGTCTGCAGTAGAGATTCACAAGGATGATGCCTGGAATGGTGGCCCTAACATGTGATGGTTCGTTGACGATCCTGGGATTGCAATCATTAGAGTTTAGAAGGTTGCGGGAGATCTAATAGAAACGTACAAGTTAATGCATGGCTTGGAAAGGGAGGACGCTGGCAAGATGTTTCCATTCGGTGCGGAGGCTAGGACACGTGGGCAGTGACTTAAAACTAGAGGGGTTCAATTTAGTATGGAAATGAGGAGACAATTGTTCAACTAAAGAAAAGCGGGAATTCATTGCCATGGAGCGGAGCAGAGGCCAGGACGAGGGGTATCTTCAAGGCAGAGATTGATACATTCTTGATCTTACAAGAAATGAAGGGCAATGGAGAGACTGCATATAAGTGGAATTGAAACTCCCATTAGCCATGATTAAACGGCGGAGTGAAGTCGATCAGCCCAATGTCGTTGCTTCCACTCTTATGCCTTATGGTATTATGTTCCTATTTGGGAATTTAGAAGAGTGGGAATGGCTGTTAGGTCAATTGAATATTCCTCCTGCATTATGTGGAAGGCAAGAGTCACCTGTCGTGTTCCTACTGACTTCATTTTGGGAATTGCACTTAATTCCAGCTCCTCAAGAAAAGTGGCAAGGTTCGTGATGTCTTTGATGGAGTTTTTGGGATCCTTGAGGGGGACGGGACGGCAGCACCAAGTCGTGGGTTACATAGGCACTAACGAAACAGGTAGGAAGAAAGGTGGGGATCTAAAACAGAAATAAGGTGATCAAGGATTGAAACATTGAGCTAGAACAAACAGAGTTGTTATGTCAGTTTTATTGCCCGCGCCACGTCCTCGTAATTCGAGGAACAGAGAGAGAGTGGAGCTGAACACGTAACTGCAGGGATGAAGCAGGAGGGAGAACTTTGGATTCTTGGATAATTGGATTTCGTTCTGGGGAAGGTGGGTCATCGACAAACAGGATGATCTTCACCTGAACCAGAGGGATACCAAAACCGTTGGGGAGTGAACTTTGCTCATGCTGTTCGCGGGGTTTTAAGCTCATGCAACATGGAGATGCTAACCTGAATTTTAATTCCAGTGGAAAAGAGGTTGAGGGGAGTGAGATTAGGGACAGGTTTCCAACATCAGGAGAGTGCACCAATTTGAAATGTGTATGATTCAATGCCAGGATATGTTGGCTGAACATGCCCATAGGATTTCGACGTTATGGCGACCTCAGAGACATGGATATAGGAGGAAAATGAGTGGTTGTTTCATATTTCTGGATTTAGTTATTTTAATAAGAACAGAGAAGATAGTAAAACGGGGTGATGGCGTTAATCAAGTTAGTATTACAGCAGCTGCGATAACGTTTGACGACTAGTCTACTGAGAAAGATTGGGCTGAGGTCAGAGACAGAAAAGAATAGGTCTCTCTGTTGGAAGTTTTCTGTAGGCCTCCGAATTGTTTCAGTTATGTAGAGGATAGGAAAACAAAGATAATGATTGACAATTGTTTTGGGGGACTTTACCTTCCAATGTTGACTGTGAAAAATTTAGTTCGAGTAGTTTAGAAGCGTCAGTTTTTGTTCAGTGTGCAGGAGGGTTTTCTGACACAGTATGTCGACAGGCCAACAAAGGGTGATGCCAGATTGGATCTGGTATTGGGGAATGAACCTAGCCAGGTGTTAGATTTGGAGGTAGGTGGGCACGTTGGTGATATTGACCACAATTCAGTTATATTTACAACAGCAATGGGCAGGGATAGGTATATACGGCAGGGAAAGAGGTATAACTCGGGGAAAGGGAATTATGATGTGATTAGGCAAGATTTAGAATGCATAGGATCGGGAAGGAAATGTAAATGTGGATGTAAATAATTGAAATGTGGAGTTTATTCAATGAACAGCTAATGTGGGCCCTTGATAATTATATTCCTATCAGGCAGGGAGGTATTTGTTGATTTGTCGAGAGAGGGAGCCAAAATTTAATAAAGAAGTTGAAGCTCTTATTTAGAGGAAGAAAAACGCTTATGTGAGGAGGAGATGTGAAGGCTCATGGACGGGGGGGGGGGGGGGGGGGGGGGGAGGCGTGGGGTTGCAAATGACGAGAAATCTCGGTTACCAGGTGTATAAATCTCTGGGAGCTGCTACTCAGGTTGATAGAGATGTTCAGAAGGCATATGGTTCTTGAAATTCATTGGGAGGATGGATGGGGTTTCGTAGCCACGAGATGATGCTTCAGCTGAACAAGACACTGGTACGACCGCACCTGCAGTATTGTGTACAGTTCAGGTCACCATGTGAGAGGAAGATTGTGAAAGCTTTGGAAACAGGTCAGACGAGGTTTAATAGGATGTTGACTGGTATGAAAGACGGTCTTATGAAGAAAAGCTGAAGGAATTGGGGATGTTTTCGTTGGAGATAAGAATGTTGAGAGGTGACTAAATCGAAACGTATCAAAATATCAGGGGTTTAGACAGAATGGACAGTGAGACCGTTTTGTTTCCTCGAATTGTGAAGGCTAATACGATGGGACATAACTTTCAGGTGAGGGATAATGGATTTAGGATACATAACAGAAGTATCTTTATGCACAGAATAAGAGGCTCATGGAATGGCCTGTTTGCAACAACAGTACACTGGCTAGCGTTAAGGGTATTTAATGTTCATTAGGCATACATATGGATAATAATGGAATTTTGTAGGTTAGATGGACATCAGATTAATTTCACATGTCGCTGCAACTTCGAGGTCTGAAGGGCCTGCACTGCGCTGTAATGTTCTATGTTCTATGTTATATGAAATAAATTATAGCGGTATCCTGTTCCAGTACACCTAAGTAGGAATATAATTATAAATTAAAACTTAGAATCTCAAATTCCAAACTGGATATGTCTTCTGGAATGTTTCTCTGTCTCTCCAGTCATAAACACTTCTCTTTCAGCTGATTCATCCTTCATGGATATTCTCTATGGGACATTTTTTTCTGTTGTGGAATCGTATCTCATTGAATATTATCTATATGTCAGGAATATTATCTATATGTACCATACACCTTCATGACCGGATGTTCACTTTTTAGAGAGATTGGAGATTTCTGTCAGAACGAGATGTTCTCTTTTTTTTACCTCAGGTGGCAGTTGGCATTCCCTCTTATTTTCAAATTCCACTTTCGTTCAACAGCTAACATATTAATTTATTTAAAAGCAGATTGCTTCAGGCAGTGATAACTAACAGATTTAAATATAAAAGTGTTTTGGTTTCGAGATCCTCGTTTAAATTAGTTGGCTAATATTCAAACTAGTTGCCGGCACACCAAAACAAGCTGAGGTTGCCAAGCACTCAGCCAATTGATACATACGTTTCATTTTGGAAATGCCAGTTGCTTGTTTTTAAAAGAGTTGCTTTTAAAAAAATCTCCAACTATTGAAAAGTTCATCTCCTCTTTTCCTGACAGTGCACTCTTCCCTTCCATTCATTTTTACTAACAAATTCTGGCTTACAGCCTGCCACTTCAAACACACGCCACACAATTTTGTAACATACTTCCATTTCTTATTTCCTTAACAACGGTACCACTTCATAAATTAATCAGTCTTTCTTAAAACTTATGTCTTCCTAGGAAGTAAATACACTTGCCTCATCGCCTCTTGCCTTTCTTTACAAACATATGCCCACAAGATTTTAACACCTCCCTGAATAACTAATCAAACTTCCATTCCACCCCGTTCATTTGATCCATCATCCTTTCTTTACGATGATTTTTAACATTTAAAAGCACTGTGCAAACAATGGTAAAAGGCTGGAAATTCGCCACAGTGGCGCAGTGAGCAGCCTTCTGCCTCACAGCGCCAGTAACTCGGGTTCAATTCCAGCCTTGGGCGACTGTCCATATCGAGTTTGCACATTCTCCCGGTGTCTTCGTGGGTTTCCGTCCAGTGCTCTGCTTTCTCCCACAGTACATGTTAAGTGAATTGGATGAGCTAAATTGCCCGTAATGTTCAGGATGTGTAGGTTTGCTGCCTTCGTCAGTGATAGGTGTAGAGTGATGGGAGTCTTTGTAGTTTGGGATTTGGAGGCTCAATGCGGACTTGTGGGGCCGACCCGACTGTCTCCAGCCTGTATGGATTCTTTGAATTTACAATTAATTAACTAACTTACAGTCCGAGCATGTCTTTATATCACAAAAATTGTGATCGTCCTTCGTGACTACTGGTTGACATGTAGTGAAAGATTGAATGGCGCCGTGACCCTGCGACTCCTTGCTGCCATATGTAAAGTTAATGGAAGGAGCATAGATGATCCTGAAATACCATAGCAGATTTAAAATAGATTCAATGCGTTAAGGCAAACGCGATGAAGAAGTAGCTGGAAGGTATTTGCACATTTACCGATAACACATTTCATGGATCCATGACAATATGTATAGAGCTCATCGAAAAGAAAACTGGCAAGGATGTTATTTGTTAATTGAAGAAATAAGGAAGACCAGCTGGGGAGTTGAATACAACTGAAGATAACTTTATAACTATCTTTGGAAGAATATTTTGTTCAACTAGAAAGTTATGCTAGTAACAGTATGATGAGAGTCTCTGGAAATTCAAAATGACAACTGATGATACACAGAACGCAAAAGTCCTGAAAAGCTATTTCTGCAACTACTTTTACGAAAAAATAGATTGAGTTACAATTGTAGAAAATGAAAGCGAAGAATTTCTTTTTCAGGTGGTTCAAATAACACTATTTGTGAAACACCAATTTTATTTGTGAATGGAAATTTCAGATGAATCAGTACAAAATGGCTGTATACCATGCTTGCGAAAAAAACAAAAGAAAGTCAGAATATGTGTAATGTAAAACATTTTACACAAAGATGGGACCGTTTGATAAGGTTCCCCAGGTAGACTAAAGGAGAAAGTGAAGTTACATGGTGTGCAGGGTGTTCTAGCTAGGTGAATAAAGAACTGGTTGAGCCACAAGGGACAGAGAGTAGCAGTTGAAGGGAGTTTCTTGAAATGGAGAAATGTCAGAAGTGGTGTTCCACAGGGGTCAGTGTTGGGGCCACTGTTGTTTGTGATATAGATAAATGATCTGGAAGAGGGCACTGTTGACATGATCAGCAAGTTTGCAGATGACACGAAGATTGGTGGAGTAGCAAAGAACATAAGAGACTGTCAAAGACTACAGGAGGGTACAGATAGACTGGAGATTTGGGTAGAAAAGTGGCAGATGGACTCCAATCCAGACAAATGTGAGGTGATGCATTTAGGCAAGACTAGTTCTCGAGCGAATTATACAATGAACGGCAGAGCCTTGTGAAAAGTTAATGGGCAGAGAGATCTTGGAGTGCAGGTCCATTGTACCCTGGAGGTTGCTGCACAGGTGGATAGAGTGATCAAGAAGGCATATAGTATGTTTGCCTTCATTGGACGGGGTATAATATCTAGCAAGTCATCTTTAAATTTTACAGGACATTGGTTCGGCAGCATTTGGAATACTGTGTACAGTTCTGGTCGCCACATTACCAAAAGTATGTGGACGCTTTGGAGACGGTGCAGAGAAGGATTACAAGGATGTTGCCTGGTGGAGAAGGTGTAAGGGCGACAGGTTGAGTGGGTTAGGTTTATTCTCATTAAAAAAGCGGAGATTGATAAGGGACCTGATTGAGGTTCACAAAAATCATGAAGGGTATAGACTTGATGGATAGAGTCAAGGATTTTATTCCCAGGGTGAAGAATTCCATAACAAGAAGTCACGCTTTCAAGGTGAGAGCTGGGAAGCTTAAGGGGGATAAACGAAGCAAGTACTTCTCGCAGACGGTGTCGGGCATTTGGAACGTGTTGCCAGCACAGGTGGCAGAAGCAGGCACGGTAGGTTCTGGATATATGCATGGGTAGCTGGGGAACAGATGGATACAGAAGCTTAGGAATTGACCGATAGGATTAGACAGTAATTTTGGATCGTTCCTGGGCTGTAAATTTTCTTTGTTCTTTGTATTGTATATTGTATGGATTTGATGACGCAAGTTAGTTGCTAAATCAGAACAGGAAACTTCAACGTAGTATTTTTTACACCAATTGCTGATAGTGTTACTTTAACCCGTGTCAGAAAATAAGACAATCAAAATCAGATATAACTGTCCCCTCAATATTCAAGCCGTATCTTGTAAATGAAGGCTACCAGTTATGTTTGATGGTATGGTGGATGGTATTTATTTGCCCGAAAAAAAATACGTCTGAGAGGAAATTGGATTTCTCACCATTTCTTCGGTGATTACTCTGGCATTGTCGCTGTTGAAATGTATTTGCATTGAACAGTATAAATATTTCCCAATTTCTAAAATATGCAATTTTTAAAATTAATCCCTGGGAAATGTAGTAAAGCAATTGTTATAAGAGGATTTTTTTTTCATTGACTCGCATAAACAGTTATTTTGACTTTCCTCTGTCATATTTCAAACATCCAATTTCCGTGCATGATCACAGCATTTACTTTCAAATTACGTTGTTGGACTGTAACAAGTTGTCGTATTGTGTGAAGAGATAACAAAATATATTTTACTTTTCACAACATGCAACACATCGCTCTGGAATTTAAAAAACAACAAAAAGAATATCATTCATGTAGCAACACATGAAATTTCCAGTTCAATGAAGAGAACAAACTCTTCAAATAATTATTTTGGAACTAATCTGTCGATTTAACAAGTTGCAGGATGGTCCGATATATATTTCTGCGATTAATGCACTGGAAGTTCCTTGCGAAGGGACTTGTTGATCTAATACAGCAAGGGAGCTGCAGCAGTTCAAAAGGGCAGCTCATCGCCACCATCGCATGGACAACTTGGTCCAGGTAATAAATTTTGGCCAGCCAGTGACGACAACAAGTGAAGATTTTATTTTACAAAACTTACAATGACATTGTCAGCATTGATCAGTTTTCACATCTTTTTTTTTGTTATCAGCTTAGAAACTTTGACAGCAGGTTGAAACTGATTCGTTGCAGGCTGGACATTCACCTTCAGCATTTTTAATGAATGGCAGCAGGAAATGCAGGAAGCAGTAGACTGCAGGAAAAAATACATCAGGGCAGCGTTCCTGCAAGCATGCGATTTTTCAGATTCGTTCTCCATGGCTTATTCTCTCTGCAGTAGAAGAGTCCTGCATGACTTTCAGTCGGTTGTTATCATGGCTCCTTCAGAAATGTCAGATGGGCAGCAACTGGGCAGAACTGCTAGAAAAATCAATTCATTTCCACTATTTTACTGCAGTGAATTGTCATTTTCTATAATTTAAATATCAAACATCGCAGGCACATAATTTGACAGCTTTTTCCAAACATTAAGGGGTAGAGTAAGAGCGACGTTACGCAATGAGGAGTGAAGGAATCTAAAATGATCGTGGTTTAGGATGCCAGGTAAGTATGGCGGTCGTTTGATAAAGTGTAACGAGGGAGAGGATACGGTACAAACCAGTAGAATGTACGGTGATTATTAATCCCAGGGCAGGAGGCTAGGTTGCATACATTTTAACGTTCCGTATGGTCAGTCCCCGAGGACGTCAGGGTGCAGGGTTACAATGTGGCCAGGTATGTGATGGACTCTGTAAAGAATATCACAATGCAATGGAGAATCAGAGTTGCTGAAGTAAGGGAGAGAGCTTGTGGCTGTTACGTGGGTTCAGGTCCTCATGTGTGCAAAATTGTTGATGCAGGTGGCATACTTTTTTTGATCACAGAAAGAGTAAGTGAGCTTGGG
The DNA here is from genome assembly GCF_047496795.1 of Chiloscyllium punctatum. NCBI lineage: Eukaryota > Metazoa > Chordata > Chondrichthyes > Orectolobiformes > Hemiscylliidae > Chiloscyllium > Chiloscyllium punctatum. The sequence continues at coordinate 52,154,107 of NC_092773.1, forward strand.
CAGGGAAGAGTGCCGATTCAGGAATGGAACAGAGTCAGGAGACCCGTTTTATTGATGGGTGTGTCACGTTTGTTTGCGCTGAGTTGTGAAAGCACGAGATAACGCCGATTCTATCATTGATGTAGCAGCACACAAGGTTGGAAATGATGCCAGTGTTGCTGTGGAAGGTGGACTGTTCCGCTTTTTCGACAAAGAGGCAGGCTTCGCTTCGACCCATGCGTGTGTCCATGGCTACCCCTTTTGATTGGAGGAAGTGGGAAGATTGTAATGAGAAACCTTTATGGCTGAGAACCAGTTCAGCCATGTAGATCAGTGGAAGATTACTGGTTAGGACAGAGTGAAAGGAAGAAATGGAAGGCTTGCAGGCTTTCGTCGTGGTGGTTAGGTGTGTGCAGGGGAGGGATGTCCATGGTGAAGATGGGGCCACGGAAAGGAAAGTATTGGAAGAGGTGAAAGGCGTTCATGGTGTCCCGAATATCGGTGAGGAAATCCTGGACTAAGGTGGACAGGATTGCATCAAGGTAGGCAGAGATGAATTCAGTGGGACAGGAGCAGGCCGAGACAATGAGTCAGCTGGGGCAGTCATGTTCGTGAATCATCATCGGAGGTAGAATCAGGCAGTGTGTAGTTCTTGGACTATGATGCTGGAGGCTTTGGATTGAAGATCCCTGGAAGTTTTGAGGTTGTGGATAGTTTGGGAGACGATGGTTTGGTGATGGGAGTTGAGATCATGGTCGAGTGGGCAAAAGAAGGAGCTGTCAGCGAGTTGGCACCTGACTTCAGTGGTGTAGAAGTCAATGCTCCCAACTGCCACTGCACCCCGTCCCCACTGTCAGTTGGTTTGCTCGCGAGCTTGGGGTTGGAGTGGAGGTCGTGAAGTGCTGCTCGTTGCACGAGCGGGACATTGGAGTTGGTGAAGGGGTGAACCAGCCGAGATGGTCAACGTCATGGCAGCAGTTAGAAATGGAAGCGTAACAGGCCAGCACGGGGTGTTCAGGTAGGATGGCGGTGTTGGAGATGAGAGAGGGCGTCTGCGGAGTGTGGGCAAGAGTTTGGATTGAATAAGTGGGCCGGAAGGGAGAAGCAGTAAAATAAATGTTCCATGTAACAACGTGTGTGGAACTCATTAATCTGGGAGAATAGAATGATGAAGGTGAGGCCATTGCTAAGGACTGAACTTTCATCCGCAGTTAGTGAGAGGTCTGGGGAAATAGTGAAAATGCAGCAGGGCAGGGAGACAGGACCTGGAGTCTGGCTGGAGCTGGGACTGGGGGCAGAGACTGCCAAGGGTATTGGCCCGCCAAGGTGTTGGGGTGACATCACCAACGTCAATGACACTGAACATAGAGGCGGAAATGGGGCCGATTGCAGGACATGCGGGACAAAGTGATATAACGCGTGATGACAACGTCGTCAGCTGAGCTCTGGTGAGTGACATCACTGATGCCAGAATTGATGTCATGCTTTAGCCGTTGGTGAGTGATTCATCTTGGGGTGGAAGTGACTGCGGTGGCGGCATTTGCGATGGCAGAAGTGACATTCAGGTTAGGTATCTCATCGGTACTGGCGATCACGGCAGCAGTAGATCCTGCGACGTTCGCGGAGGGGGTCATCTTCCCAGGGATAATGAAGTTTGTTGTCTGGATGGCGATCGTGAAGGAGGCGCAGTTGGCAGTAGCTGTGATCTTTTGTTCAGTGGGTGTGGAAGAGGCTCATAATTCTCCACGGCGTCGTGCCTGAAGTGGCTGAGTCGCTAATTGCATCAGAACGGTTCAAGAGCCCAAGAGAAGGTTCTGGGATGGTCGAGCAAATCCTCCGAGTTTTGATTTAAGTACATGAACGTTTGTTTAACGTACGTTCTTTTATGGCGGATATGGTAAAGATAAAAACATTTATTTAGCGTGTGAATACTTCTGAGAATGTGAAACAACAGCGGTCATTTGCATGTCTGTGATACTGTGGCCCTGAGGGGAGACAGTAATGATCGTAAGGAGGGGAATTGCAGCATATAGTTACGAGTGTAGAATGGAGGATCCAAAAGGAAAACTATTTCTGAATGTTTCAGATTTGACATATGTTCTTGTTGTCCTGTTGAACTCCAAATCGTACATTTCCAGAGTACATGCATGACTCTGTCGGCAAGGACTGGGGAAGGAGATGTGGCTATCGTATCGAGTCTGCTTGAAAAGATGCCTGAAGAACTTCAAGGTAGAGAGCGATTCACTGGGATCCTTGTGGAGAGGGAGGAGAACTTCCATAAGGTAGGCATCATTGGAAGGGGCTTCGCAGGAGTTTTAAAATCAACTGGGAGAAAGTAAGGACTCCATATGCTGGAGAACATGGTGGAGGATTGTGGCTGCAAAGGATCCAATAGAGGTTTTAGTCGTCGTGTGTTAGATTAGGTAGGGGCGTGTTTAATAAATGTTTAATATATGTTTAATAATGTTGTTAAGTATCTACCTTTTTCTGAATAACAATTTATTTCATTTCAATAGACCCCGTGGGATTTACGATTGATATGAATTTTTCATACAACTTCAGGCGAAGAAAAATCGCATGGGAAATATTCAATTTCATGTGCAATTTCTTCCGAGTTTGCATACTGTTGGAATTCCAAAGATGCACTTTTGCACCAGCGTAAGCCGAATTCAGACTTGTGTTTCAGAGACAGTTGTCTGGGTTCGGAAATTCCAGACCACAGGCTGGGATGCATTCCTGCAAGTCATTGTGTGCCCTTGATTTCCACCCCTGTATATTTCTTGTACCGTTCACTGCGAATAAATTTAAAACTAATTATAGAAATGTATTGTGCTTTTAATGATCGCCCAATTTTCAATTGTACTTTGCCATATTTCAACATAATTAACTATATATTGGGAACCGTTTGATTGTCCAATGAATTACTGTGAATTGACTGCAATCAGTGACAAATAAAATGCCTGGTAATTACTTTCCGCAACGCTCCACACTCCACCTCTGGCTTCTTCTTTGCAATAAGTTATGGTGATAGATACGTGATTTTTGGACCTTACATATTGAACAACGCACATAATTTTTAAAAAAAGTTTCGCATAGAGATAAAAATAGGACACAAATATGTACTAATTGGATGTTTATGGAGATAGAAATAGAGATCCTTCATTAGCCAAAGGTTTTTGTTATTTCATTATAGATTAAAGGTCAGACTGCGAGTGGAAAGCATAACTTTTACGGCAATGAACATCAAGCATGCTGTCAGCAACATGGTTGAAACTTGAAATTAATTGATTTGAAGTTATGGGTCTACATTGTGTTTAGACTACGCGATTGCTCTGCATTGTTAAATTCAGGGCACTAAAGATCGCAAAGCAATTCATTACACATGTTGCAATATGAGCCATTTCTGAGACCTATACGAAACACGGGACACAGAAATTAGGAGAGAATTAATCTTTTGTGTAACAATTTTAATTTTTACTGAACTGTTTCAAACGTCTGAGTGGATATTTTAACCCATGTTTTAATTCGTCCCTGAATTTGCTCTGTGTTCCTCCATAAATAAATGGGTTAATGCAGGAACTCAAAAATTGAAGCATATATCCGTTTTCTTCCAAAAGGAATGTTGTGTCACTGAAATTAGCCCCTGAGAAATAAGTAACATCAACAACCCGAACATAGACAATTGTTATAAAATATAACAGATATAACAAGATGAAACTGCCAGTGATAGCAAAAAGTAAAACAATTGACTTTCTCCTCTTCTGCACCTCTGGGTCATTCTCAGTTCCTCCATTTATTTGGAACTGGAGTCTCCTGCGAGCTCTGTTGGCTAACAGAATGTGCTTGACGGTCAGGGCATTGAGTAACAATATTAGAATGAAAGGGAGACAAGGAGTAAAAATAACAAGAACCCAGTTGAATGTGGCCCATGCAGCTGACGTATAATATATTAACTTAATGGCACAGAACCAGGGAACATTGTCAATGATGTATAAAGGTTCATATATAAAATACAAAAACGTATTCCTCAGACAGCTAAGAATATAAATGATTCCTATGACGCGCTGAGCCGTCTTCATGGTGCAGTATTTTGCTTTCAGCTTCTGACAAGAAATGGCAACAAATCGATCAAAGGTAAAAGCAACTGTTAACCAGGCAGAGCAGTCGATGACTGCATAGGTAAATGCAATACGGACTCTGCATTATGGTGTTAGAGATAAGAAGCTAAATGGCCAGAAAATCCCAGAAATCCGATTCATTACGACAGCGGTGATAATGAGTAACAGATCTGACACTGCCATGGACACCAGATAGGAGGTAATACATTTGGAGAGTCCGCATCTTCCTCTCACCAGGATCACAATAACAGCAATGTTTGCTGGAGAACAGATTGGAAGAGAGAAGAGGGAATGTTGTAATAACATATATCTGTATGCATTAAGGTGAAAGAGGAAGTGATAACAGTGAAAAAATGAAACATGAAGACATGGAATTTGAGACAGCAATTGGCCATTCAATCCATCAAGCCAGTTCTATCATCCAATCAGAACATATTTCCATTTTCACTGCATATCTTTGATCTATTTTTCGTTAGGTACTCATCTATTTCGTCTTCTACATAGAACGGAGAATACAAAATAGTACAGCACAGTACAGGCACTTCGGCTCTCGATATTGTACTGAATGTTATGCTACGCTGAGACCAAACTAACTTTCATGCGCTTAATTTTTCTATCAGCTCTGTGAAGATTAAATTGCTCTAATGTATCTGACTCTCATAGCAATGCTGGCAGTGCATTCCACGCACCCACAACTCTCTGTATCAAGAACTTACCTCAGACATTTCTCCTACACCTTCCTTCAATAATCTTAAGATCGTACCCCTTCAGGATAGACAATTCTGCCATAGGAAGAAGTTTGTGGCTATTCACTTTGTCTATGCTACTCATCATGCAATACACCTTTATCATATCGTCGCTCACCCTTCTTTGTTCCATTGCGAAAAGGTCTAGCGCCCTCAGCATTTCTCCTTAATTCATACCATCCAGTCCATTGGGAATCCTGATGAATCACGTCTGTAGCCTCTCGAAAATTTCTACATCCTTCTACATTGCGGCGAGCAGAACTTAACACAATATTCTAAATGCGGTCTAATTAGGGCTTTATCGAACTGCAGCATAATCTCCCGGCTCTTAAATTCAAGCCCCCTGTTAACGAAACCCAAAACACCATACGCCTTCTTTACAATTTGTTTGGTAACTTTGAGAGATCTATGGGCATGGAACCCAATATCGCTCTGTCCCTCAACACTGCTAAGAAACATGTGTTTTAACTCTGTATTCTGCATTCAAATTCGAAAGTCTAAAATTAATCACTTTTCAATTTTTCAAGCTTAAATGCATCAACCAGTTCTCAGACGTTCTCTGCTTCCTGTCACTTCTTGCCCCAGTGCAACCGAGAATAGCCCTCCACACTATGCACAACTGCAACATCGACAAACATACACAAACAGACTGACACTTCCTCATCCAACTCATTTATAAAAATCATAAAGAGCAGAGGTCCGAGAACAGATCCCGACAGAACACCACTGATCATCGAACTTCAGGGTGAATACTTTCCATCCACTCTCACTCTCTGTCGGCTATGGTCCTATCCTCTCTGTCGTCTATAGTTCTGTATCCAGACCGACAGACTTGACTGTGTCCCACTCTTCCTAAAGTTCTGGATGAGTGTATCATGGGATACCTTATCAAATCTTTTGCTAAAATCCATGTGCACAACATCCACTGCTCCACCCTGTTCAATGTGTTGGCCTCTTCCATTCTCTTGCCAGAGAATGTCAACAGTCAGCTTAACACGTTCTGAATGAAGAAATTATCCTCATCTGTTTCCTGTATGCTTGATCTTGTATCCCTAGACTGTGACATCTCGTTCTGTAACGCCTGAATTTGAAATACAACATTCCTGTTTTTATACTCTCTCGGCCTTGTTAAGTATTATAGTTTACTGTGAGTTTTCTCTCGTTCTTCTCTACTCTAGTGAACATCGTTTGCACCTCACCCTACTCACCCCCACTCCAGAACAAACAATCAAGGAACTGCGTATGCTGGAAAAATTGAAACCGCTGATGAATCTCAACAGCTTTCGCTGTAACTGTGCTAAGAAAATAGATTTTATTTTTCATGTCCAGAGACCTTCCACAGATCGAAAATCGGACATTTTAGTGGATGGTTAACCATTCTGAACCGGTCCATTTTCTCGTCAAATATCAGTCCTTCCATCACAAAAATGAGCCTGGTAAAGCTTTGCTGCTGTGCAGACATGACCATATCACGTTTGTTAGGGTTAGAAAACCAAAACGGTAAGCAATTGACCAGGTATTGTCTCAGTAAGGCTCTGTTTATCGAAAAAAGAAACCTTAGATCCTGAAATTGAAAGGGATGTTAATACTTTAAAACATCTGTCTTTCTACTAAATTTGTATCAGGTTTACTGCTTTCAGACGAATACTTGTGTTTGTACACTCTGAACATTTATATTTCTCAAAATAATTTGATTGGAAAATAACATAAACTAATCAAACAACATTATGCAGGAGCTTCAATGGCGTTTTATTCCAGAGGCATTGATTTAGTCAAAGTGATAAATCCAAAGTAGTTTGAGAGTTAACTTGCCCATCTGGCACAAGCAAGATTGAGATCGTTGAAGATTTACACAGATAAACGTTTCCTTCCAAATAGCATAGTCCCTCAGTACTGCCCGCTCTTTCGGAATGAAAACTAATTGTGGATAGAAAGTGGATACTTAGTGGTGAATATTACACCTCAAATGCGAGTGACATCACAAATATCGATGTTACTTCACAAATGTTGAAGAAACTAAGATACATGTATTGGCAGATTGCAGGTGAAGAAGGTAAAAAAGACAGATGCAAATAATGAGAATTATTAAATTGTTTTTCATCAAATAATGTGAAGGAGGAGAAACTGGGAATTCAATGTCTCATAATCTTACAGTAGAAAGGTTATATTCTTTGTCACAAATAAATTACTGCTTTTATGTGAAAGGGATTCGATGCATATTATGCATTCACTTAATTAATTTAGTAAATCCATGAAAAAAATCATCTAATCGCTGAAGCATCTAATTAATTAACCGTTTTCAGAAATTAATCCATCAGGTAACTATTCAAATGAGAATAGGTCTGAAATAGGCTGTGGTACCAGAGGTAAATTCGCCAACCCAAAACGACAGCAAAATTCAAACCTGTCGGACAATCTGACACTGCATACACGGAAAATGCTAATTCCCACAATTGTCAAACTTCTACACCGTTTTAGAATGTGAGAAGAGCGGAGACCGCAGAGGAGAATAGCACAATAAAGACCCTTCGGCCCTCGATGTTTTGCCAGCTTCTTTTACCACGCCAAGATCGGACTAAACTACATAACCTACATTGTACTCTATTCCACATATCAATCCAAGAGTCGCTTAAATGTCCCTAATGTTTCTGAAACGAGTCCCACTCCAGCAGTGCATTCCTTGCACCCACCACTCTCTCTGCAAAGAACCTGACTCTGACATCTCCAATCAACCTTTCTACAATTGCTTTAAAATTATGCCCGCTTCCGATAGACATTCCCACTATGGGAAAATAAAATCGCTGACTATCCACTCTAGATATGCCTCTCAACATCTTGCACACTTCTATCAACTCACGTCTCGTCCTTTTTCCTTCCAAACAGGAAATCCCTCGCTCCCTCAACAATTCTTCACAAGACAAACACTCCAATCCAGGCAACATCTTCGTAAATTTCCTCTGTACCCTCTCTAAAGCTTCAGAATCTTTCCTCTAACGAGGCGACCAGAACTGGACACAATATCCCGAGTGGCGTCAAACCAGGGTTGTTTTGAGCTGCAGCATAACCTCCCAGCTCTTAAATTCAATCCCTCTGCAAATGAAAGCCAACACACCACGTACCTTTTTGACAACAGTCTCAACTTTAGTGGAAAATATGGACGCAAGGATCCCTTTGTTCCTCCACACTACCAAACATCCTCAGAGTGACAGTGACAAAAACACTGTACACTTCGGTTTACACCATGAACATTTTCGAGGGAGAATTAATTTCAATAACACTAAATAACATGCACTGGGGGATCGATGTCTGAGTGGCATTATCACTGAGGTATTAGCACAGCGGTTGAGGTATCAATCTTGAGACTCAGTTTCAAATCCAATCAAAGCAGATAGTGGAATGTAATTTCACCAAATATCTGGAATCACGGATCGAGTGATAAGCGTGAATCAATTGTTAATGTCGGCTCCCCCAGCTGGTCTATTTCCATCTTTTAAAGAAGAAAACTGCTATTCTTACCATACCAAGTGTTTGGAGTCTGCATGTGACTCCAAATCCAAGCAACGTGTTTCACTGTTCACTGTCTTCTGGACAATTAAGGACTGGCCGAGCCAGCATTGTCCTTATCGGGTGATTTTTTTTTGAAAAATTAACAGTGACATAGTCGGGAACACTATGCGATTTCATGCAGATTCCGAAAATCCAGCATACATAGTTACAAGACCAAATAATGCCATCGTAAGCGGGAACCTTTTCCATGAATTTGGAGGTTAGAAATTCTTCAGAACACAAAGTTCATTTGAGAAATTGGAACATTGATACAGATCATCATGATTCAATGTAATATCAAAAAGTGTGTTTACCTGGAACACCAATAGCTGCAATGATTGGATAGTAAATTGCGTAGAGCAAACCCTTTGGTGTTCCGTGCATTTCGTTTAGATAGTGTGAATCCGTTTTGCGTTGCACTGAATGATTGTCAAATTTGTACTGTTTGTCGGGCTCCAGGGAGATAATTAGCTTTTTTCGTCTTGCTATATTCAGTAATTATCCTAATGATTGCAATTGTTATGGCCTGTTTTCACAGAGGTCAAGGTACCTCGTGGCGTTATATTCAGTTGTAAGATGAGACATAAAGAAAACAATGAATTATGGAATGATGCATATTTCAGACAATGAAAACAAAAACAGCTGCATATGAGGAATTGCTCGTTTTCACCTGCTCAGTGATCTTTTTCATTATTTCCAGGAAAAGATATGAACCGTCTAAGGCTTTTTTTATGCTTCAAAAGGCAAACATAAACAAGCTACCTCCTCAGATTAATATTCAATCCATGTAAAGATGATTCATATGGAACATGGCTTCAAACTACGCGATACCATGGTCTTTGCTTTCAGAGGCAGTAGTTTAAACTGATAATGCAAAGATCTAGCTATGAACCTTTATGACCCTTATGAAGACGTGCATTTCAGACTACTAATATATCGTGTGAATTTTTCCTGTTCAGCATTCTTACATTGATTCCAAAATGTATTATTTCAATTGTACAGTTTCAGATCAGTATGTTTATATTATCAGTGTGAACATTACCTGCAGGAATTCGGAATATATTCCTGGACAATTTAACTTCAACCTGCTAATAATTAGTACAGACATTCAGTAAAGACATATTTTATCTCTTGGGGTTTTTCTGATTTCTTGATCATCATCTTCTCATTTTGTCATTGTCTTGCAATGTATCTGTTTACTCAACTCACAGTCATAGAGTTTGAGTAATTTAATTTGTGTGTGTGTGAAAGTCAAATCAATGCCTTTCGTCCATTACCCAATTGCACATGGCTGAACTCATTAGCACAACGAAAAAATTCTTCTTTGTCTGAACGGATGTTTTTGAAATGAGTTGCTGAGTTGACAACGTTATGATTATACTTATTTATGACTTTGTTTGAGTTAAATGACCATTATTGTCTCGTTCCAATGACCATCTCGGATATATGTTGTTGTTTTGGTTTGGATCGGCGCTCTGTAACCAGAAGCATCAGACAAGTGCTGACCCAGATAAAGTAATTAGGAGTCTTCACAGCAGCCTTCCAAAAGGTACTGCATTAATTTTATAAGCTTCTCAATCTATAGTATTCGACTATTGATGTTATAGGTTTTCATCATAACTTTATCTGCAGGTCACTATTTCCTCTGAAGTTATCACGCACATGAAAACCCTTTTTCCATGTTTTCTTCCACCTTGTACATCTTTGCCCACTTTCGTCTTCCGTCCATTTCCATTTGAAGCTTACCTGCTTTCTCAACACTATCTGTCTCTCCACTCATCTTTGTTTTCTCTGTATTCACAGTAACAATGCGCTGAGTTCCGTCATCCAGATCATGAATGTATATCATGAAGAATTATGATCCGAACCTGAATTCCCACAGAACTCCAAGAGTAACTGGCTTCAATTCTGAAAAGAAATGGCTTGAAGTCCCGTCTCTGCCCTCAACATTTCAACCAAATCTCCATCAATGGAAGTACCTTGCGCCGAACTCGATAGACTATTAAATTATTCAGCATTCTCCTGGGAAGGACATTATCAAATTCTTCTGGAGATCCGATGAGATCACATTCAGTCGCCATTTTTACGTAAAATGCAAGTTACCTCCTCGAAAACATTTGTCATGCTTCACTTTCCATTGACAAAGCCATGATATGTCACCCATATTTAACCATACACTTCGAAATTACTTCAAATGTCATACTCAATAATGCACTCTGAAATCGTGTCAATGGCGACAGTAAGGCTTACTGGCAAGTACTTTCCTGTCTTCAACCTCCTGCGCTTCTTAACCAGAGTTATGAATTTCGCTATTTTACAGTTGGAATGATCACATGTTATGTCTACTTATAACGAGCCAGAGCATGATGGCGGCAGACTGCCCTGGCAAAAGCAGTCGAAACATGACTGACAGTACTCTTATTAAGTGTGGAAACACATGTGCTTTATATAGCCTGCATAAGTTACGACAACAGTACCACTTAGGGCGAAATGGATTAGAGGTCTTGGGGAGAAAGCAGCATTCGGCTCTTGAGTTGAATGGTTAGCCATTATGGGGATGAATGAAGGAGAAGGCCGAAAGGGCCAAATTACCGACTCCCGCTCCTATCGTCGGTGTTTCATTGTTTCTTTATCCTTCTGCAGGCTCAAAGTCATAGAATAAAGGGGGGAAATCATAAAGAATTGCATGAACAAGCCAGACTCAGACTGTAAAAGCAGTCTCCAGATCATTTTTTGTGATAATTTAATCATAGGTATAGAAACTAGCAGACAGTGGAATGTGGATTTAATGGTTACATTTTGTGGTACACGATAATAAAAATAGAGCGTTTCTATTAAAAACGGCAATAAAGAACGGCGCATAACTTGTTAGCTGCAGAATTCTAACGTCAGTTCTAACTATACATTTATTGGAACTGATGTCACAATTTCTATAACAATTTGTAAAAATGAAATCCTTTTGCAGATATTGTAATTACATTATTAAGCAATGCGAAGGAATTAAAAGTCATGAAGTGATGGGCAACTATTCAATTTGTTGGCACTTAACATAGTGAAGGTGGCAAATAACAGGGAAGGAATGTACTTAAATGGAGTGTCCATTGTGAAAATCCCCAAAAAGTGAAAGGAGGGAGTCTGGGAAACATCATGACACCATGCAATGTCGTTCTTCACCACAAGCCTGTCCGTATCTATCCGTGCAGTCATATGATTAACTCAGTTGGAAGTGTATGGAACTATATAATATTATGCTTGTTCTGTAATTTTTAGAAGTGGGCAGTAATATAGGTTTTTCTTTCTTCATTGCAGATTGATCAGGATTTTTAGAGGATCTCACACCACTGCTATCATGATAATAAACTGTTTGATGCTCGAAGTGAATTCCAGGTACTTGGCTGGATTTTTCAGCATTCCATCCTAACACCCGCCCTGACTCAACTGGTTCTTCAAAGATCAGCAAAAATGCATCTTGAGTCTCCTCAGGATTGCCCTTCAGAACTCTGGAATATTGTGCTTCTCATGTGGATGATCGATCCGCCTACCAAACGTCTCCAGCATCTTTTCATTTGGGATGGCCACTGCACTCACGTGAACCGCAGCTTCTCGTGACGTTCTCATGCATTACTGGGGTCTTCTGCCATGACGGCCAACTCAAACGAGCAACTGATTTCCTACGCCATTTATTTGCTTTCCGTTATTAAATCTGCGAACTCAAATTTCAGTGGACCAATGTCTATCCGTGCTTCTCTCATTTTTACATAACTTTAAAGGAAAAGAAAGTCTTTCAATCTGTTATAGTAATTGCTGTTTTACCCACATGTTTCATCCTCACTCCACTCCCGTACGCCCTTATCGCATTGTGTTTTCTGGCCTTCTGTTGTATTACCAGATGATTGGAAGGTGGTAAATTCTCGTCCCCTGTTTAAGGAAGGGAGGAAGGATAACGAAGTGAATTGCAGACGAGTCAGTCTTACCTCAGTTGTGGGCAAATTATTGGACAGGATTCTGCGAAACAGGATTTATGATTATTTGGAATTTGATTAGAGGTAATCGACATGGCTTTGTGAGGGTGTGACAAAACACATTGATGAAGTTAGAGTAGTGAAGTGCTGTATAATGGATTTTAACAAGGCATTTGACAAGTTTCTCCATGGTACACTCATTCAGAAAATAAGAGGGCATGGAATACAGTGAAATCTGGTTGTCTGCATACAGAACTGGCTGGCTCATAGAAGACAAAGTGTGGTGTGGATGGGAAATATTCAGATTGGAGCTCAGTGGCTAGTGATGTTCTGCAGGGATCCGTTCTGCAACTTCTGCTCATTGTAATTTTATAGATTACTGAAATGAGGAAGTGGAAGAGTGGTTTAGGAAGTTTGCCGATAAAACGAAGGTTGGTGGAGTTGTGGTAAGTGTGGAGAGGTGTTAAAGATGGCAACCGTACAAGGCAGGATACAGAACTGGGCTGATAATTGGCAGTTGAAGATCAACTTGGATAGTGATTCACTTTGAAAGGTTAAGTTTCAATGCAGTTTGCAAGGCTAAAGGCAGGATCGTTGGCAGTGTAGAGGAACCGGGAAACGATGGGATCCATGTTTATAGATAGGTCAAATTTACCGGAAAGTTGCTAGAGTTGTTCAGAAGGCATTATGGTGTGAAAGCGTTGATTTGCAGGGGTTTGAGGTTAAGAACCATGAGGTTTTGCTGCAGGTCTACAGGGCCCTGGTAAGACCACACTTGGAAATTTGTGTTCAGTTGTGGTCGCCTGATTATAGAAAGGATGTGGAAGTTTTGGAGAGGTTGCAGAGGAGATTTTCCAGGATGCTGCCTTGAGTGGAGGGCATGCTCTATGAAAAAATGTTGAGGGAGCTGGGGCTTTTCTCACTGGAGCGAAGAAGGATGAGTGGTGAGTTGATAGCGGTGTACAAGATCATGAGGGTCATGGCGAGAGTAGATAACAAGGAAATTTTTCTCATGGCGGAAATATCTGAGCATACATGTGCATAATTTAAAGGAGGAAAGTTTAGAGGAGATTTCAGACATAGCATGTTTGCGCAGAGAGTGTTGGCGACACTTTAGTTGCTCTTCAATAGGCACATGGAAGATAGAAATAAAGGGGATGTGATGTAGTCAGATCCCAGAGTCTGACAAATGGTCAGTACAATATCGAGGGTCGAAGGGCCTATACTGTATTATACTGTTCTATGTTCTATGGTCCATTAACAACTGCAGATGCTTGAGTATAACTTTCAGTGTAAATGGCTATGTTCTGTAAACTGAAATATTAAGGAAACAAATACTTCAGACACATTCTGTGGTTTGAAGGATCTCGAATAAATATTATTACTGAACACAACGGAAAACCGAAGAGAATAATTTCTGGCCTCAAACACTGATCACAACTTCATACCACTGAAGTGTGAACGCCCTCTTTCTGAAACGTTGAAGTGATACAAGGTAGCTGATTTCTTTCCAGCCTCTCCTCCCCACTGACTGCACAAGCTATGCCATGCTCAAAGTCTTCACATAATCAAGGCAAGAGTGTGTAAGTCTCCTGCAGAGAGAGAGAGTCGATGAAAACTGAATGGAGAGGATGAGGGGCTGAAACGGCACTCACTGGGCTGAGGTGTGACAGAGGCGTTTCGTGTAAATGATCGCCAGGTAGTCGATTTTGTAAAATAAACAAGGGGCAGGACTTATACAATTAAAATTAGGCTTTGGTCATATGGAACAGATAGTTAATTTGTCAGGTAGAATTCTTTGATGTTTGCGTCACATACAGAAGTGTGCTGTAGAAGTTTAGTAAACTTAGCACACTTGCCTTCATTACTCAGACCTTTAAATATAGGAGTTGTGAAGTTGTGTTGAAATGTTACAGGACATTGGTGAGTTCTCTTCTGACGACTGTGTCCAACTCAGCTTGCCCTGTTATAGGAACGATACTATTAAGGTGGAGACGATTCAAAATTGTTTTAACAGGACGTTACTGAGAATGGAGGGTTTGAGGTATAAGGAGAGGCTGGATAGGCTGGAACGTTTTCATTGGAGAGTAGAAGGTTAAAGAGTTTTATAATATCAGGAAGGGTATAGATATGCTGAATGACAGGTGTCTTTTACCGAGGGTTGGCGATTCAATATGGCGCAGATATTTTACGATTAAAGGACTAAAGATTAGAACAAGTCGTAAGGGTCATTTATTATACACAGGAACAGGCTTGTGTGAGGAATGAACTTCCAGAGGAAGTGGTGGGAGCGGGTGCAGTTACAACGTTTAAAAGACATTTCGCCCAGTACATGGATAAGAAATCAGGTTGGAACGTTTTGTGAGTTGCTGCCCTCACCCTGTCGCTTTCTGAATGAATTTCTGATGGTTTTCGCTGTCTCTTTAATCGCCTTCTGCAACACGGTGCCATCGTCAGCTGGCTCATGCTCCCCGCAGCCCTTTTCTTCATCCACACAGGGACCAAGCATCTCATACCTGTTGGATAAGGTCAAAAACTGAGGTAGCTTCATTTCTGAATTCTTTAATGGCCCTCCATGCCTCACTTGCAATCACACTCTTTTGGCCCTGAGAGCGAACTGAATTTGAATTACTTAATCAACCAGGTGTCACTGCCGACAGAAACAAAGCATCCAGGTTACTCTCCCCTCTTGGATGTACCGACAGGTTTAAACTCAGATTCCTGACCATCATCTCTGAGCGGGACCTCATCCAGTAACCAACACTTGCTGCAGATGTGGTCACTGCCGTTCACAAAGGGATTGGCCAATTCCCACTTCATACAGCGACACACATCACCTGCCCAGTTTTTTCTACTTATGTCAATATTTTATTTGAATAAATGTATGAGTTAATACTTTTCTGCTATGGCCTATTTCAAATACTCAAGTCGGATATAAATGATAGAAGAAAACAAAAGTAAATCTTCCGCAATCATGCAATATAAAAGAAATGGAAATCCTTACCTCATCAGCACATCAGTCTTTTTGATTGGAGGAGGAGGGCGGATGGAGGTATTACACACGTCATGTCTCGGTTGTAGCCTTTGCTCAAATATAGTTCACCTAACTTCTCAGCAACCCCGATCCTCGATCTCACCAATCCCACTGCTACTGTAAAATGAAGGCCTGTTCATTGTACAGCTCCTTAACCTTGCCCGTGTTTATAGAGCAAGACATTGGTGTGGTCTGTGTATCTCTTCACGCTGGACGAAGCGTTTCGTTCGGGTTTATAAATCAATGCACCGTTCTTGTCTGCATTGCTCCCCATGATGGAAACATGACTAGTGGTCAGATGACTTGCACAGTGTTCTATCCTGGACAGATTGCTGGGTTGTTCTGAGCCTGGTCTGCACAGTGCTCCATGCTGAGCAGGTATCTCATCTGGGCTTATACATGTCCGGGCTGGATCTCTGAGGTGGAATGAGTATCTGTTATGACTCTTCCAGCTGCAGTCCAATCGCGTATTTCTGCAATATGTTGTCCATTAAGTGCAGATCCATTTAAAACGTAGATATGTAGCCCTCTTATTATAGATCAGACAGACCTCCTCAAAATACACAAAGAAGGCAGCCTCGACCAAGGCGTTTTCTTCTTTAATGGTAAATGTGAGGTGCTGTGTTGGAGATACAATTCGCTTTGTCAAAATATTTGACAATAACAAAACACAATTTATTCATACACCGTTGACAAAACACAACTAAAGGAAGAGGAACTTGGAATAACTTGTTTCTGCTGGAAAACTTAACGGACAAATAGGCTTATTTAAGAAATTTCTCCAAATGGGGACATCACATAGACACACACTTGTCAAAAAGCAATTCAGGAGACAGATTTTCTCGGAAGCAGTTCTCCAAACCGGGAGGAAACAACATCAAAAGGTCATTCTGAGATAAATCATAAAGAGAGTGTGCAGCGGACCGGAGATATTTACTGCCACACAACCCTGCTGATACGGCAGCGATAGCTGGCGATCTGTCAAACTAAGAATTCTGTGTGAGTCAGTTTGACCATCTCTCCACTGAAGCTGCGCACCACTCCACAGACCATAATGCCCATAAGGAAGGGAACGTACTCACCCCGCCTACGCCACTAATGGAGCTTCGAAAAAATGTCCTATGCCCACTCAAGCCGTTAAATGATAGGAAAATAAATGTTGAAGTGAAATATAAAGAAATTAAACACAAAGACTCAGAAAGCTTGTTGATCAGTAGCAAGCAGCCTCGGGAGCCCAGCACTTCCTAGCCTGCAAAAACACACTAGAATCATCGTAGTGTGAAGTGAAAGCATCAGCTCTCTCCCTCACCTCTGACTTCACGATTGGGACGTGCCATTAAACCCTGACGTCATGTTACTATGATGAGAGAGTGCAGTAACAATGTGTTGAATCTGTAGAGCTGTGAGAGAAAAAGTAGTTAACAACTGATGGTTATGGAAACTTACTCATTACGTCTGAAACAGTCATTAATAAAGTGTGAAATTCCATACTTCCTATAGGATGTTTTCTTCCCGAGAATGTATGTGCCTGTCAGAGATCTCATGTCGATTGACAGAGAGATACAGGCTCTGAATGAAGTTTGAACACTTTAATGCAGAGTTACTGTGGGACCTGCACTTAACGTTATACCATTCACAATCCGCCAAGGCCCCAAGTGATACTTCCATATCCACCACAAATTCACCTGCACCTCCACACACATCATCTATTGCATCCGCTGCACCCGATGTGGCCTCCTCTATATTGGGGAGACAGGCCGCCTACTTGCGGAACGTTTCAGAGAACACCTCTGGGACACCGGGACCAACCAACCCAAACACCCCATAGCTAAACACTTCAAATCCCCCTCCCACTCCACCAAGGACATGTAGGTCCTTGGACTCCTCCATGGCCAGACCATAGCAATACGACGGTTGGAGGAAGAGTGTCTCATCTTCCGCCTAGGAAGCCTCGAACCACAACGGATGAACTCAGATTTCTCCAGTTTCCTCATTTCCCCTGCCCCCACCTTGTCTCAGTCACATCCCTCAAACTCAGCACCGCCTTCCTAACCTGAAATCTTCTTCCTGACTTCTCCACCCTCACCCCACTCCGGCCTATCACCCTCACCTTGACCTCCTTCCACCTATCGCATTTCCAACGCCCATCCCCCAAGTCCATCCTCCCTCCCTTTTATCCTAGCCTAATAAACGCACTTTCCTCATCCCTGAAGAAGGGCTTATGCCGGACACGTCGATTTTCCTGTTCCTTGGATGCTGCCTGACCTGCTGCGCTTTTCCAGCAACACATTTTCAGCTCTGATCGTCAGCATCTGCAGTCCTCACTTTCTCCTCCTTTACAGAAAATCATGCAATATAAATCATGGGGCCGGTGTAAGAGCAGGTTTCTCGACGAAATTCCAAAAAAAAATCAGTAAAAAGCAGAACAAAATTAATAGTTCGCCGAATACGACGGACAGCACAGTCTAAGTCAACCTCATAATTTCTTAAATTATCCTGAAATAGTACAGCAAATCTATATTTTTAACACAGCGTTCTCTGACTACAGCAGTTTACCTTTTATCAAGCTCTTCACAAATAAGCGCGTCAGCTGATTGAACACCTAATGCTGACGTGGTACTCCAGTTGTCCCAAAGATTCTCCTCCTGGTTTGAAATAACGTTCCTTCTAAGTGTAGACTACAATTCACAGTTCAGGCTCAATTTCAAGCCTCACAGAACGGATTGTTGGAACTGAACATACTGACTGTACACTTTGCTGACCGAGGATCCTGAGGCTGGGTTTTGCTGTTCAGCTGGCATCAGGGATGGAATCGCATAACAGTGAACGGGCGTTTTCTTTATAAAAATAAGATCCACAATTTACTAATCACGTTACAACCAAATCTGTTTAATAAACTCGCTTCATTTGAGAACCATCTGTTATTGAATGGGGAGAAAAATCGATGGAGAAAAGGGACTATTGCAATTCATATCCTGTATTTCACGATGGTTGATACATTAAGGGATATGGCTATTAAGGGATAAGTGCATTTTCGAGATTTCCAGCCATGAACCAGCATGGGGGAGATTCTCTGTGTTGAATGGCATACCCCGTTCCCTATGTTTTTGTGCAGTCTGTGGGAAAGCTCTGTAAATGTTGTCACAAGCTCTCAGGTGTGAGGAAGGAAGTCTCTGCAGGGTCGAAAGGGCTGTATTGCCCATTCCTTTTTCGATACCAAGGTTGGTGCCAGTATTCTGTCCGGATTTATTCTTAAAGACCTCGGAGCAGTTTGATAGAATTAAGTGTCTTGCTTGGCTGTTTGAGGGACCATTGAACAGATTATCACATGGCTGTGAGTCTGGAATGACTTTTCGGCCTGACCTGGAAACCACCGGAGATTTGCTTTCTTTAAGTACATTGGGAAAGTAAACCGTTGTTTGAAATCGACATTGGCTTCAAGGGCACTATTACATCATATTTTAGATCTTGATATTTTATTAATTGATTTAACTCGCACCATCTGCCCGAGCATCAGCCTGTTCTGGATTAGTAATCCAGTGACATTTCCACAACGGCACCATCTTTTCATGGGGACCTATCAGAAACCACACTGACTAGATTATTTCTGTGCTGCCTGACAGCTCCGTCAAAAAAGAACTTCCACCAATTTGACTATCATGATGAGGATAACGGGTCACTAATTGGACAGATTTTAATTATTCTCTTGTTGTACGACTGGATATAGTTGAGTAATTGCCCACTTCCCAGATAGATGTCAGAGTTGGAGCTGGAATGATACAGCTTCACCATGGACCCTGCTTGTTGGATAGCACATATTTTCAGTGCTGTTGCAGGAATACTGTCAGGGATCATTGCCTTTATCTTAATAACTGTGTTCAGCTGTTTTTTTTGTGTCATGTGCTTTGAATCAAATCTGTGATTCTGCGGGTATCATGACAAGTGTGAGATGGATCAACAACTCAACATTTCTGTCTGAGGATAATGCAGATACTGCATACTTGTCTTTTACCATCATGTGCAGGGCTATTCAATAATTTAAGATGGGGTTAGTTATGGAGTCAACTCCTCCAGTGAGTTGTTCAATCGTACATTGTCATTGAAGACTGGATGAGGCGGGACATCAGAGATTTGAGCTGATCTTGGGATTATGTCGCCCTCTCCATTAGATGTTAATCCTGAAAATTGAAATGTAACCATTCAAGTGCAGTATCTTTAACGTTTTGTGTTCAGTTTTAGGTCCACATGTTTCTGACTCTGACACTTTCACCCTCACTCGTCTCTGAACGATAGATCAGCTTGATACAAACGATAAACTAAGGAATCATACTCGGCAAAAAGTTACAAACTGTGGTTGATGAGATATCTGCTTCAGCTATGCTCTGCAGGGCCATGTTATTTTAGGAATTCTCTGGTAAAACAAAATCAGAAAACTAGATCATTGGAAGTATCCACATAGTGTTTGTTACCTGGAAATAAATTGAGGGTAATGACGGAGATGCGAGGGGTGTGAAAGAGTCATAAGCTCTTTGAGTCATATATTATGCAAACAGACCATTTGGCTCAACACGTCCATGCTCACCAGGTCTCCTAAACTGAACTAGATCTAGTTTTCTGCTTTGGGAAAATATCCCTAAAAACCTTTCCTATTCATGTACCCATCAAATTGTCTTTTAAATGTTGTAATTGTGCTTGCTGCTACCACTTCCTCTGATCGCGCGCGACATATTCACAATATATGAGAAACCACTACCTCTTAGATCCCTCTTAAACCTCTTCCCTTTCTCCTGAAACCGATACTCTCTGGTTTTGGACACCCCAACATGCGGAAAAGACCTTGGCTATGCATCATATTCATGCCCATCATGGCTTGATGTAACTGTATAAAGTCTTCAAAGGGAACAGGTTCCCAGCCTTGTCTTGTATCTCAAAACATCCTCTCTCTCTCTCCAATCATGTTAAATATTTCGTACCCTTGCCAATTCATAATATCATTCCTAAAGCAGTGTGACAAGATTTGTAGTGCTCCAAGTGCGGCTTTTGAACACGATGTCCAAGCTCATATACTCAATGCTCTGATCAATGAACGTAGGCATTCCTCACCTGCGACTCCACTTTCAAGGAGGTTTCTACCTACAATCCTGGGTCAGTCTATTAAACAACATTCTGCAGAGCCCTGCTTTTAACTGTACAGACCCTGCCCTGGTTTGTCTCACAAAATGCAACACCTAACATTTATCTGCATGAAGCTCCATCTGCCATTCCTTAGCCCGCTGAACCAGTTGTTCAAGATCTCACTGTCCTTTTAAGTGACCTTCTTCACAGTCCACTATAAAACCAATTTTGGTTTCGTCTTCGAAATTACTATTCATCATTCCTATGTTTTGATACAAATCACGAATAAAAATAACGAAAAATGGCAGAATTGGCCTTTGGCATATGACGTATCATAGACAACAAATTGTGGCAACAAACCTCTACCACTACCCTCTGCCTCATTCGGTCAAACCACCTTTGCACCTAATTAACTAGGCCTCCCTAATCCCCTGTGTTATCACCTTCTTAACCAGACTACCATGTCGAATGATTGCTGAGCCTTACTAAGTCCACGTAGATTGCCTTCATCCGACTTCATTCACACCTTCTGAAAAATTTCAACCAAGATGGTGAGACACGTTTTACCCTACACAAAGCCCCTAATCAGTCCCTGCCTTTCCCAATGCTGATCAATCCTGTCTCATGAAATCTCCCCCAAACACTTGTACACCCCGACATCAACCTCAACGTTCAGTAGCTCCCTAGTTTTTCCTTGCAGTCACTTTTAAAAAAAAAACATGTGATTACATTAGCAGTCTTCCAGTCCTCCAGCAGCTCATTTGTGGTTGTCAATTATACAAATAAAACACTAAAAGAGCTGAGGATGCGGTAAATTAATAACAAAGACAGCAAATGCTGGGAAAGCTCAGCAGGGTTGGCCGCATTTGTGCAGTGAAATCACAGTTAATGTTTTGGATTCAGTGATGCATCCTCATAGCTCTAAGCGATGATTCGATATCTCAGCTCGGGGCCCTAGAGTTTCTTTCTCAGCTTCAGGCAAAGATCTGGGATACAACGGAATCCGTGTTGGGTGTTTACCAACGGTTATGCATTTTATCACCTGCATCAATTCCTTATTTAAATTGAGGACTCGTTTCAAAACCTCACCTTCTTTTTGGTATCCACAAGTTCCCTCGCTTCCATGACTTTCTCCGCAGTAAATACTGACGCGATTTATTCATGTAGAATCTTATGGAATGAGCAGGAATTGCCTGTAAAGCAGCGGAGTGGAAGGAGGTCGAGTCTTTGTGAGGAGTATGAGCCCAGCATGGCAACACACATATGGGCTGTGTTGTTGGAAGATAAACAGCCAAAGCTATGGCCTACCTCATTTCCCCCTCCTGATTTCCCTCGGGTTTTCTCCTACACCGCCCATGTTCCTTGAAGAATTCCCTTGGTCCCCAACTGCCTGTATCTGACATAAACCTCCTTGTTCTTTCTTTGCCTCAATATCTCCTGTCATGACCTGTTCCCTCCTACTGCTAGCATTCCTCTTCACACGAACAGAAACATGTTGTCTCTGAACGCTATCGCTTTTGAAAATCTCGCACTTGCCTGACGTCCCTTTACCTGTGACCAGCTTTCCCGCAAACGTCTTTCGAAAGTTCCTGTCTAATACCATCACAGTTGGCCTTGCCCCACTTTATAACCTAACCTTGTCGAAAAGGCTTATCCTTTTCTGGAACTATTTTCAAACTCATAAACTTTCACTCACAGGTTCCAATGTGCACAAATTGTAACAGGTCAGTCACTTGCCTTGCCTTATTCCTCAAGTGGAAATAAAGGCGAGGCCAGGATCAGATCAGCTGTGATCTTATTAATTGGGAAGGCAGGCATGAGTGGCGAATGGCTGCATATACCTGTGTTTTTATGGTTGTGTGTATGTGTCTCTATCTGTGTATGGGTGTGTATAGTTGAGTGTGTGTATGTCTGTGTGTGTCTGTGTGTGTGTGTGTGTGTGTGTGTGTGTGTTTTCATGTGTCTTTGTGTCAGTGCTTCAATGTATTAATGCATCTACGTCTCGGTGCGTTTGGATTCCTGTTGTTTTGGGAGTGAATCCATTGAAATGGGGATGAAAATCTTCGCCCTCTCACTTTTTCTCAATCTATCTCCCGTGTATTTGAAGTGATTTAATGCCACCCACTGCACGCTGCTCCAGGCCACTGCAGAAGGAGCAGCTTTGTTGGGAAAAACATCAAAGACGGCATTTGAGTTGAATTGGCTTCATTGATACGTGCACTCTAATAAATGCAGTGAAAACCATGCAATGTCCTCGCTTATGGCGTCATCTTATTTACAAGGCACGTCGGTAAAGATTCTTGAGTAATTGGTACAAAATTGAAAGAATAATAAATGTAAGTCCAGCAGAAGAATAAAAATGAAAAATGAACACAATCAAATTAAAGTTGCTGACATCCCAATCTGTGTGAGCAGCGGGTCTCCAGGCTGCACTGGGCCCAATCTACAGACGACATCGGACCCCGTCTCCAGACCTCACTGGGACAAGTCTCCAGACTGCGCCGGGCGCAGTTTCCAGACAGCATGGGGCCCAGTCTCCAGACCTAAGCGAGCCATGTCTCCAGGCGACACTGGACCCAGTCTGCAGGCCAAACTGTTCCCAGCTTCCAGGCCGCACACGTCCCAGTCTTCAGACTGCGCAAGGCCCAGTATCTTGCTGCAAAAGGCCAGTCTACCAATCGCATCGAGCCCATTATCCACGATATGCACACTCGAGTCTTCAGACGACAATGAGCCCAAGCTCCAAGCACCACAATGTCCAGGCTGCACACAGCCCAGTCTGCAGACAGTGCCTGGCTCAGTCGACAGCCCACAATGGGCACAGTCTACAGAAAATGCGGGCTCAGTCTACACACCGCGCCCGGCCCAGTCCCCAGTCAGCACCACACTCAGTCTCCAAGCCGCACCGGCCCCAGTCTTCAGACCTTACCCGGCCTTGTCTCCAGACTGCACGATGCACAGCTTCAGATCTTACACGTCCGATCTCCTGGACGCACCGGGCCCATTCCCAGATCGTGCCAGCCCAGTCTCCAA
This sequence comes from Chiloscyllium punctatum, assembly GCF_047496795.1. Lineage (NCBI taxonomy): Eukaryota > Metazoa > Chordata > Chondrichthyes > Orectolobiformes > Hemiscylliidae > Chiloscyllium > Chiloscyllium punctatum. The sequence continues at coordinate 52,177,640 of NC_092773.1, forward strand.
GCCGCACTGGCTCAATCTCCAGACCATGCCGGGCCCCATTTCCAGACCATGCCAGGCCCACGCTCCAGACTGCTCTGTGCTTCAAATCTCACGACCTGCCCTCCCAACACCAACCTCCGTCCTGAGACTCAACTCCTCCATTCCTGTCGGAGTAACTTCAACAAATTTAACGTTTGTGGAAAAAAAGAACCTCAAGAATAAAGAATTAAATAAAGGAGACACACAATGAGTGAGTGGATGAAGCAGTGGAGCGCCGCCTGGAAGGTTTCTGACCCTGCCGCCATCTTTCAGACAATTCATGACTGTTTCCTTCTTTGAAGAATTTTTTTTGGTGTCTCAGACATATTTTGTCTGGTTCCTTGCAATTCAGTCCCGAAGATATTAACAGAAGGAGATGAATATGCCCATTGCTGCCATTTCATTTGGTTCAAGTCTTTACAAACTATTGTCACTATAATTTGGAAGAGTGCATTAAAAAAATTGAAAAAGGGAGAAAATGAAACAAAATTTATTTCAACCTCATACAAAGTTCTTCGCTCAGAGTGGCCTGAATACAATTGTACTGCTGTTCTCTGCATAGCTCCCAGTGATGAACAAATATTCAGTCTGGGTTCATTGGTCAATGCACTTCTATGTTCTGCCTAGCTCCCCGTGTAGGACTGATATCTAGACCAGATTTAAAGATCAATGCACTGCTGTGGTCTGCATAGCTCCCAGTGATGAACAGAGATCCAGTCCATGTTTATAGACCAATACATGCCTGTGGTCTGCACAGTTTCCTGTGCCGGACAGATATCTAGACTGGGTTCATAGATCAACGTACCGCAATGGTCTGCACATTTTCTGCACCAAACTGATTGTTGGGTTGGACCAAGCACGGGCTGATCTGTGCTGACCAGATATCTCCTCTGGGTTAATGCACATCTGTGGTGGATTGAGAATGTGATATAACTAACTAATTCAGCTGTTCTGTCAATGCTATTTTTAAACAATATTCACATTCTTATGATAGGGCACTCCATTTTTCACGTCATTAATATCATAGAACATTGAACATAGAAAAATACAGCTCCGTACAGGCCCTTCAGCCCTCGATGTTGCACCGATCCAAGCCCACCTAACCTACACTCGCCCACTGTCCTCCATATGCCTATCCAATGCCCGTTTAAAAGCCCATAAAGAGGGAGTGTCCACCACTGCTACTGGCAGGGCATTCCATGAACTCACGACTCTCTGAGTAAAGAATCTACCCCTAACATCTATCCTATGCCTACCACCCCTAATTTTAAAGCTATGCCCCCATTTAATAGCTGACTCCATACGTGGAAAAAGGTTCTCATGGTCAACCCTATCTAAACCCCAAACACCTTGTACACCTCTATCAAGTTACTCCTAAACCTTCTTTTCTCCAATGAGAACAGCCCCAAGTGCCTCAGCCTCTCCTCATGCGATCTTCCTACCATGCCAGGCAACATCCTGGTAAACCTCCTCTGCACCCGTTCCAGTGCCTCCACATCCTTCCTATAGTATGGCGACCAAAACTGCAAATAATTCTCCAGATGCGGCCCCACCAGAGTCTTATACAACTGCAACATGACCTCAGGACTCCGGAACTCAATTCCTCTACCAATAAAAGCCAGTACACCATATGTCTTCTTCACCACACTATTTACCTGGGTGGCAACTTTCAGAGATCTGTGTACATGGACACCAAGATCCCTCTGCTCATCCACACTACCAGGTATCCGACCATTAGCCCAGGATCCCATCTTCTTGTTACTATTACCAAAGTGAATACTTCACACCTACCTATATTTAGCTCCATTTACCACATTTCTGCCCAGCTCTGCAGCTTATCTATATCCCGCTGTAAGCTTCCACATCCTTCCTCACTGTCAACAACTCCACCGATTTTCGTATCATCCGCAAACTTGCTCACTCAACCTTATAGCCCGTCGTCCAGGTCATTTAAAAAACTGACAAACAGCAATGGTACCAAAACAGATCCTTGTGGAACACCGCTAGTAACTGCACTCCAAGATGAACCTTTACCATCAACTACTATCCTCTGTCTTCTTCCAGCCAGCCAATTCCTAATCCAAGCCTCCAACTCACCCTCAATGCCATGCCTCCGTATTTTCTGCAGTAGCCTACCATGGGGAACCTTATCAAATGCCTTATTAAAATCCATATACGCCACATCTACCGCTTTACCCTCGTCCACCTCCTTAGTCACCTTCTCAAAGAATTCAATAAGGTTTGTGAGGCACGACCTGCCCTTCACAAAATCATGCTGACTATCCTTGATCACATTACTCCTATCCAGATGTTCATAAATCCTAACCCTTACAATTCCCTCTGAGACTTTGCCCACAACAGAATTTTGACTTACCGGCCTATAGTTATTAGTGTTATCCCTACTCCCCTTCTTGAACAAGGGAACCACATTTGTCATCCTCCAGTTTTCTGGCACTATTCCTGCAGAAAACGAGGACATAAAAATCAACATTAATGGGTCTGCAATCTCCTCCCTTGCTTCCCAGAGAATCCTAGGATAAATGCCATCATGCCCAGGACACTTATCTATTTTCACCCTTTCCAGAATTTCCAACACCTCTTCCCTACATACCTCAAAGCCATACATTCTAATCCGTGTGCAACCATGCTCAGTATATCATTTTAGTTAATACAGTCTCCTGGCAACAGCCACTGCATCTTCATTTAGAAGCAGTTAGACATTCCCATCATTTTCGGGTCTCCACGTAGAAAGAAACGATGCCCTCTTGGATAAACGCCATCCACTTGATCCACAATTCAAAACACCCTCCCCGTCACCACTCCCCACCGCCAACCAACAACATCAGAAACTTCCGAGTGTACTGTAAGAAAGGGACCACTGGAACCATCAGGGAGCAGACCATCAGGGAGATGGAACAACACTTACCACTTCTGAATGGGTCAGAGTGAATTCTCCAATACTCACCGGGCCAGTAAGTACTGTAATCTCTCTTCGTTTATATAATAAACAGCCTTCTATTCTTCCTGAAAAATTCAAAGGTCCACAGTTACCCACGTTATATTACAGCTGCTGAATTGTTGTCCATTTCTTGCCCAATATACCTCCTCTCGATACTGTAATGTCCAGCCGATCCTCGTTACAATAAATTTGTTCCAATTATCTAAAAATTTGCTCTTGGTTGCCAATGGTTAAGGCCTCAGCACTAGTCACTGTGTCAGTGCAGTGGTCAATTTGTGTTAAACTGTTAAAAACTGATTTATCCCGAATTTATTCCCGCTCGCTGCTCAGTAACCAGTCTTACCTGCATATCTGTGCAGCAGCTTTGAAAATTTGAATGCTCCCTTCCATTTCCTGTGTTACAGGCATAAGAAATTAAAAGATCGACTTCTCTCGTTGAGTAAAAGCATCGAATGTCTGAATGGCCTCATTTGTTCCTATCCAAAACTCTTGATGGGCTGAATAGTCTGCTTCAATGTTCGTGTTGGGCTGAAACGTTTGGAACCATCAGTGAGAAGCCCTTGGATTCATGTCACACTGCAGGTGAACACGCTGTACTGTACACACACAGACACAGACACACAAATACACTGACAGAAAAGGACATTACTACACACACAGTCCGACACACAGGTACTCCGGCGCATACACGCATTCGTACAGGCACACACGCCCCTTCAGAGCCATACACTAATGCAGAGCTCTCTCAAACGCTGACACATACACACCCACACTCACACACACCCTCTCACAGAAGTGTACACTTTACAATCATTCTCAGACACATATGCACACGCTCTCACATACACTCATAACCATCAACACTGACACCCCCGACAGACGCACACACATACATGCGCACAAGCAAAAAAACACTTATAAGTTTTTTGCCTGAACGTGTATTTGCTTAATTACATTTTATTTTGCTCAGAAATGTGCACGAATCCGTTTAAGGTTCTGAAAACTCGTTGTTTTTTTTAAATAGAATCAATCTGAACATTGTGGCCCAAACAATCTCACACAGTGCAACTCACACCTTAAACGCATTATCTGGGCCGACATGCCACCAATTCAAGTTCATTTAAGAATGTAACTTTTAAAAAGGTTCTCCAATTTACATAAAAAAGAAATGAAAACAACATGTTCATTTTAAATGATGAGAGATTTAACGAACAATCCAGGTCTTTTTCAAAATCTAATGACAGTTACATCACACTGTACATTCTGCTATAAATTCTGTGTCTTACGACCTTGTATTCAACAACCACCTGATGATGGAGCAGTACTCCTTAGGTTGGTGCTTCGAAATAAACCTGTTGAGCTATAACCTGGTGTTGTGTAATTTTTTAACTTTGCACTTCACACCGGCATCTCCAAATCACTTCTGAATTTATGATGGTGGGAGGGCCATTGATGTTACAGCTGCTGATAGCCCACCGTGTCTCATGGATGTCCAGTTTCTACTTGGTCGGTCATTTACAAGCATGTCCTACCTCAGAGTGCGTAGTACCACATAACACAGTGGATAGTTTCTTTAACATGAGGCTGAGACTTGTCCTCTGCAGGAGAGTGTGCTGTGTGCTCCGACAGATGCTTTGAGGGACAGATCCATGTATGACGATGGGTTTGGTGAGAATGTTTCCCTTGGTTCATCCATCACTTCCCACAGTCTGGGTACTGTGTATTTGAGGCCTCGCCCTGCTGAGTCAGTGCTGGGCCTGTGGAGACAATCTTGATGATGGACATTGTGGAACCACACCCATAGTACATTCGGTGTCCTTATCAAACTCATTTGTTTTCAAAATCGGGGTAACTGAGTTATCATCAAGGCATGCGGCGGAGGGCAGTCGATGTCCATCAGGCCATTTCCTTGAACATTTTTGTCCTGTTCCCATGGGAATTCCCGTGTTCTGGAATCAATGTTGGCCAATTCCAGGGTAAGTCCTTCCCTGAGAGTATTGAAGGATTTCGCTAACATGAGTCGGGCTCTCCTGGCAGCGGGACAAGATAGAGCCAGGTACGGTGATAGGGCTTCATGAAACATTACCCCTCAGGTCTGCGTCTGTGAGTATGATTGTGTCAGATAATTTCCTGACAGAGAGTGCTGTACTGTAAAAACACAGCAGGTCAGGCAGCATCCGAGCAGCAGGAGAATCAATGTTTCAGGCAAAAGTCCTTCATCAGGAATGAGGTCCGTGTGCCAAGAGGCTGAGAGATAAATGAAAGGGGAGTGGGGCTTGGAGGAAGCTAGCTGGTAATGGGGTAGGGCGATGAATATGGGCAGTAAGGTGATAGGTCTCAAAGGAGGGTGTTGCTTATGTATGGGAAAGGCTAATGTATGGATTGTTCAAGAGGTTCGAGCTGAGTTGGTCGCTTGCACCTCTGATAATGTGGAAGGAGCGGAATGAGGAAACTTGTTTAATCCACATTGACACCACGTGGTTGGAGGGTCCAAAGCCAGAATATAAGGTGTTCTTCCTCCAGGCATCGGATGGTTCTTGTGTGGCGATGCAGGATGCCCAGGACCTGCAGGATCTTGATGGATTAGGAGGGGGATTTGAAGTGTGCAGTCATAGGGTGGTGGGGTTGGTTTGTGCGGTTGTCCCAGAGATGTTGTCTGAAACAATCAGCAAGTTGGTGTCCGATCTCCCCGATGTAGAGAAGACCATAACAGATACAGTAGATGATATGAGTGAAAGTACAGGTAAATTTCTGTCGGACGTGGAAGTTTCCTTTTGGGCCCTGTACGATGGTGAGGGGTGTTTTGGGCGGTGTTGGTGGGGTAGATTCGTAGTTGGCGCTGGATGATGGGATGTATATGGATGTTGGTGAGCTGGAAGTTGAGGAACAGGGAGATTGTGTCATTGTTGTGGTTGAAGGGAAGGAGTGTGAGGACGGAGGTCTGGGAAATGGGTAAAATGGGCTGAAGGGCATCATCGACTACATTGGAGGGGAAATTGTGGGTCTTTGAAGAAGGAAGTCATCTGACTTTTTTTAATTGGAATTGTTCATCCTGGGAAAAGATGCAGCGGAGGTGGTAGGATTGCGAATACGGGATGGCGTTTTTACAGGAGGCAGGTTGGGAGGAGGTGTAGTCTCGGTACCTGTCGGAGTTTGCGGGTTTGTATTAAATGTCCGTGTTTAGTCAGTCGCTGGAGATGGAGATGAAGCGGCCCAGGAAAGGGAGGGACGTGACTAAGATGGTCCTGGTCAAATTGAAGTCGGGATGTAATGTGCTGGTGAAGTGATGAATTATTCAAACACCCCGTGGCAGGGAGAGGTCATCAATACAGCAGAGGAAATATTGGGGAATGGTGCCGGTCTAGTTGGGACACAATTATGGATGTGTCTCTGTGTGTTTGAGGAGGGAGGGGTTCTTGTGTTTCATGACACATTTTTTTAAGCAGTTCAGACCTTGACATTTCTTATTCCAGTTCCAATTATTTGAATAAATCTCTGACGACTGTGACACATTCGAATATTTCACTGGCTCCACAGTCAAACTGGTCATTATGTCTCCAGGCAGATGGAAAATATGTTTGGTTTCTGTCCAAAAGTTGATGTCGTGACAAGCTATGTCATGCTTTGCAAAGATTGTGGACTGTCTCCATGTGTCAGACGTTACCTGAGGGCCATTATATCGGAGGATCTACTCGTCATTATCGTCGAACTGATATTGAGACACATTTCCATTGTTATCCGCAACAGTTTTATTTCTCAAGGGATTCTATCCCCGTGTGTAATATCCACGCCGTCCTGCTTTATGCAGCCATTGACTTTCATTTTCACCTTTGATCGGTTTGTGGCTATTTGTTGCAAGAAGCTGAAAAGTAAATATTGCATTGAGAAAAATGCGGCGGTGGTTCTGGGAGTAGCGAATATGCTGAGCTATTTAAAGACTATTTCCTGGTAGTTTATGTTCATAGCTTGGTATTGGATGTGGAAGACGCCCTGGTTTTGTCAGGAAACGGACAGTGTTCTATTCTCTTGCGTCTGGGTCACAATCGAGATCCTCCAACACATTCTAACACCGACTCTCCCGTTTCTCCTGAATCTGCTGCTCAATGTTTTCTCAGTTAGATACATTTTTAGTGACAAGTACAGCCCGCAGGAGACACCGGGTTCAAACAAATGGAGACGCTCAGTCTGACACAGAAAATAGACATTGAAAAAGGGTCCATCATTTTACAGTTCGTGATCTCGGCCAAGTTCATCCTGTTATGGTCAACGTTAATGGTTTATTCCATATGATAGCGGATGTACTGGGTTGTGGATACCCCTGGCTTTCGAGATTGTTATGTGCAGGCATTGGGCTTCAGGCTGCTGCTCCTCAGTTGCTGCACAAACACCACGATTTATGTTGTGACCCAGACTAATTTCAGATAGCAGCTGAAGAATGTGCCGAAATATCTCTTCAGCGAAACTCATTAATCAATCAAATTCACTCATTAATAATTTCATCCGAAATTTTCTTACCTCAGTTCAGTTTTTCAGCGATGAAGCAGCCTGCCTCTATGGTAAAAGACTGAGGACATTGCTTGTTCGTAAAACATTATCCCACAGGGAGTCATTGCAATGTTCCTCAAACCTCAGTGGCCAGCGACAAAAGGCATCCATCCCACTGACTGCATCAGTTACTTTAATTTGTAAAGATTAAAACTTTCCATCTAAATGTGCCGAGCAGCAGATTGAAAGATGTTGTTTTAATTTATGTTGAGGAAGCTGAGCCGGAGAGAGACAGACTCAGCTCCAAGTCGTGGTTCTTAGTCAAGGTGAGTGGACAGTGGCCTAAGTTCAATCTTTGCAGGAAATTCGTTCTGTCCTAGCTCTCACCTCTGCGTCCCCCACACCGATTTGGCCTCAGGAAAATTCATCTCTGAGACCCCGTTCAACAAATCTCCACCCCACCACATCTGTCTCTCTCTCTTTCCCCCTCCCCCACTCTCCCTCCATCCATTCCTCGCTATTTGTCCTCTCAGTCACTCTCTCTTGAAATCTCTCCCCATTTCCTCTCCCTGCTCTTCCTTCTCATTTTCTCCCCGCCACTGCACAATCTCTCTTTCTTACCGCCTTTCCCTTTCACTGCCTCACTTCCCACTCTCTCACTCTCTCACCCCCGTTGCTCCATCTGGCTCCACTCTTCTCTCTCTTTCCCTCCCCTTCTCTCTGACCTCTTCTGCTTTCTCTGTTTCCCACCCTCTTTCTATCTCACTGCTCCAACCACACCCTTCATATTCAAACTCACACAAACCCCCTCACCCCGCAGCTTCTCTCACGTCTCCCGTCTCTGGGTCAGGTGGAGAGCCAAGGACCAGCGATAGAGAGTATGTCAGACAGCGAGGGAGGAGGAAGATTCAGTCAGATGGAAAGGGAGTGAGGAAACAGTGAGTCTTTGGGAGTGGGATGGAGAGAGAGTGAGCGGGGAGAGATAAAGAGAGAGGGAGGAAGAAGGGTAGACAGAGAAAGAGAAAGAGTTGGAGGGGTAGACATCGAGTGCGAGGGGTATAGACTGAAATTCTGAAATTCCATCATTGTGTCAATGCCCTTCCATGTCTGGGCAAGACTGGATGTGGTGATGGGCCTGTCATCATCATTAAGTCACTAGGAATTTAGAGGTCATCTAGTAAATGAAGTTCAAATCTTTTCAAAGTAAAAAGAGACAGTGTCTGAACAACAGGAGGAAAGAAAAAGAGAAGGCTAAATAGATTGTGCAGTAAGAACGGACACATTAATCAACACTGGCTGAGCCAAATGCCGGCGCAAGGGTTGGCCTTGGAGTTCCTGAATCTACCAAGTTCAGAATGGACAAAGAGTTGGCCAAACTCTGTAAGCTTAGTTGTTCCAGTTGCTTGTGACAAATGTTAACCACACCAGAAAAATGGCAATCGTCTCGACACAAATTGACTGTGGAAACCCGCAGATTTTTGCCCGTTGCTGAGGCCAGGTTGGAAACCCACAGAGCCTGTAAGTAGTATAGAAACTGATATTAACCTTTCGGGTTCAGCTGCCACAAGTTCAAGACTCAAATATTCTACACAGTACATATAAGGATGTTTTCAGTGAAATTTTAAATAAGACATCTTTCGAGCAGAACGTGACCAAAGAGTCACCAATCATGTTAAGTTCCATACTGCCTTCTCAGGATCGAAATTTGAAGACCGTGTAATCAAGAATGACTGAATAGATGGAATGTACTGTTATACATGTCAGACAGTATTCATTCCATCGGAAGCTTTCAGCTGTCGTGTGCAACGCTTGGGATTAAAAATATTTAGACTGGATACTCCATTTTTTTTATTCATTCACAGGATGAGCGCATCGCTAGTCAAGTCAATATTTATTGTTCATTCCTAACTGCTCATATCGCAGGTTAGAGTGAACCACATTTCGGACGAATCAGGTAATGATGCCACTTTCTTTAACTAAAGGACGTTCGTGAGCCATGTGTGTTTCTCAGCAATTGACAAAAGACTCATGGTTAACATTGGACTCTTACTTCCAGAATTTACTGATTTCAAATTCCACCATCTGCCATGGTGCGATTCGAACAGGGATCAAAAGAACATTACTTAGGTTTTAGCTAACTTACCTACACCCCCAGGCCACTCCCAATTATCTGTCCACTTTCTCGTCTCACAGCCTAATTCCTGATGAATGTTTTGTTTTGGCCTGAAACTTCGCCTCTCCTGCTGCTCTGATTCTGACTGTCCTGCTGTGCTTTTCGAATACTGCACTCTCGACTTTCTGCATTAACAGACTAATGAGACCACCACGAGGCAATTGCTTCCACTAAAGGCGATTTGTTGACTGTCCTGCCACAACACGTCACTATAGCAACGGTAGAATAAATTGTAAGGAGATTGAAAATACAGGATTTAAATGTTCCTGTGGTGACTTCAGTTGTAGCACTAAAATGAGTTAAGGCCAACAACAGACATTCGTAATCAAAAACGTATTGACGTGGCTCAGAAGAAAAAAGGGGGGAAGAAACAGGGTCTGTTGTTCGTGAACAGATGTACTTAACAGCTGATTGACACAAAGATACTTGCCTACTTTTATCTTTACTCACATCCTTAAGGAATATAAACAAGGATGAGTAAGGGCGACGTGCAATCATAATGGTTGGAATGAGGATTTGCAGAAGAAGCCCATTTTCGAAGAACATAGCAGTTGTGTAAAACTAAATACTCATAAATAACCTATATCTTCCATACTACTGACGTTAGGCTCAACAGTCTATAATTACCTGGATTAGCCCCGCTGCCCTCATTAAGCACGGGCATAACATTAACAATTCTCCAGTCCTGCGAGGTTTTATCCATGTTCAAGGATTCTTCAACGTTACCTGCGAAGTCCCAAGCTATTTCCCCGCCTCCGTCCCTCAGTAACCTGGGATAGATCTTATCCGGAACCTGGGACTTGTCCAATTCAATGTTTGCGAGAATATCCAACACTTCCTCCCTCGTTCTGCCAACTTGCGCGACACTAAGCCATCATAAATCTCTGACCGGAAAATTCATCATGTCCCTCTCCTCGGTGAATAGCGATGGAAAGTACTAGTTAAGAATCACGTCCATTTTCTCTGACTCCACGCAAAACGTTCCTCCTTTACACTTGAATGGGCCAACCCTTTCCCTGGTTACTCTCTTGCCCCTTAATATAGAAATAAAAGGCTTTGGAGTCTTTTTTTTTTGTTATGCTGTTTGGTGAACATATCTCATGATCCATTTCAGTACTCTTAATGCCTTATTTGAGAATGGTCCTTCATTCCTGAAATTCTTCTAAACGTTCGTCTATTTTCAATTGTTTAGAGCTTATGGATGCATCTTTTTTTCCTTACAGCTAGTCTCTAAACTTAACCTGTCATCCCTGGTTCCTTAATTTTGCCATTTCCATCCCACATTTTCACAGGAAAATGTCTCTCCTGCACTCTAATCAATCTTTTTTAACAGTCTCCCAGGTATAACATGTGGATTTACCGGAAAACAGCTGCTCCAAATTTACATTCCCTAACTCCTGCTGAAATATTGTATTCGAAAAATGACGGAAGTGTGTTCACTCTGCGCAAATTTATCCGATACTGAAACGTCAACCACCGGGTCGTGCTGATTCCCCAACAGCAAGTCTATTATTCCCAAATTGGTCCATTTCCTGCGTTTGAAAACACCACTGGATGTGCCTTCCACATTCTGCTTCATGTAGACATCTAACACGAAGTGGATCCCGGTAATGATGGGAAAATTAAAACCTCCTATCTTCACAACCCTGTCGATCCTCCATCTTTTCAGAATGTGTTTATGTATTTGTACCTCAGTGTCACGGTCTCCATTGCAAGGCCTGCAGGACAGCTCCAAATTTCGTTCTGCACGTTTCCTATTTCTGACCACTGCACAACTTCCCTCACTACTCGAGTCTCCACGATGCCCTCTTTTATCACAGCTGTAAAATTCTCTTTGATCACTAATGCAACTCTTCCAAACATTTAGTCCCCTCTGTTTCCGCCGTGATGCCTCGATATCCTGAGATATTTAGCTGCTAATCATAACTGTTCTCTCAACCAGGTCCCAGTGATACCAATGAAGTCATACTCCCAGGTATTAACCCACACCTAAGTTCATCTGCCTTAGCTAATACAATTCATGCATAAATGCAAATACACTTCAAACTTCCAAACATTTGCGTTAATTATCTGCTGACTCCCTACTCTTCCCCTTTATCACGCTGACTTCATTATCTAATTATTTACGGGTTTTAATTGCTCCCTATTGCTGTCCATTAAGCTTCTCATTTGGTTCACATCCCCCTTCCACATTAGTTTACAACGTTGCCAGCAACGTCAGCAAATGAACCCGCAAGGACATTTGTTTCAGTCGAGTCCATGTGTAGACGATGCAATTTGCAATATTCACATCTTTCCCAGAATCGGTCTTAAAGGTCCAGAAGTCTGAAAGCCTTTCTCTTGCACCATCGCTCAAGCCTCCCGTTCGTTGTGGCTATTCGTTCATTTCGACTCTGTTTAACATGTGGAACTGGTTGCAGAGATTATGAACTCTGAGTTCTTAATTTTTAACATATCTTAAAATCACTAAATTCTGCTTGTCGGACATTATCCCTTTCTTCCCTCCATTACTGGTGTTGATAAGCATCGCAACAACTGGCTGTTCACCTTCTAACCCAGACCCAACCGCCGATGATATCCCAGTAACAATGGCAATCCAAAGAACCCGCACTTCGCTGTACACTATGGGAAATGTAGCTCACTAACCTGTGCTTGTATGGACTTTGGGAGGAAAGCGCAGCACCCGGGGGAAACCCACGCAAATGCTGTGAAAATATGCAACCTGAACAAAGACAGTCGCCCAACGGTGGAATCGTGCCCGAGTGTCCGGCGATGTGAGGCATCACTGCTAATGAGAGTGTCAGTTTCAGAATGGGCTACCAGCCAGGGGAGCATTCAGACAAAGTCTTTTCGATTTGACCAACTGTTTACAGTGAAGCCCAACAGTCTCAAGGAACTTAACATAAATCAACCTGTCATTTCTTTGAATTGGCATTGAATCTACATTGACAGGTAATGGAAAGAAGGTGATCGTTTTGACACAGTTACAGTGGTGCTTTCCATTTCGCAGGCATTGTGGACAATTATCAGTCGTTACGGGGCACTGGGGTAATGTCAGTGTTTCTCTGGACGAAAGTGCAGTGCTTGATTATTATCAGACGGTGTCAAGTTGATTATTGATTTTGAAAGTTTGCAATTTCATCGGTCCCTTGTTGGTGTAATTGAAAAGTTTCCTTGCAACATTTTGCATCAGTAAACGGAAAGATTTCCAGGGTCAAGTCTGTGTGTCAACGTTTACTTCGGTTAACAGCTTTATTGCCAAAAGTTACAGGAATACCAGCGAAGTGGAGCAATACATAAGCAGGGTTCAGTGCAATATATCAAAATTTGCAAGGAAACCCAAAGGACGACATCGGTTTGAATAATAAACCATAATAATGGACATAATTAATCAGTAGTTTTACTGGCCTTTCGGAGTCAAACTGCCAGTCGTAGCGCAGAAACACACTGTATAAAGGATGACCTGCTATCCAACATTTCTATCCCGCTGAAACAACTCTGCCACCAATATTAGCTCCACTGCCTTGCATGTTACGTCGCGTTCACCGCTCCTCCAATAACTTTAGTAGAAGCTGTGAGGATTCAAGTCTGAGCTGTCCTTATTGGCTGCGTAGTCGAGACGCCTCCATTCTTTTGGTGCAGAAGACTGATTCTGAATTCAATCTAAATATCCTGCCTTTCAAGTTATATGGATGCCCATTTTAATGACAATTCAATTAGGGTAAAATCTGCATTCTATTAACAGTATCCGTACCTCTTCTAACGTCATACATCATTATGAGGTCTGTCTTAACTTTTTATTCTTCGAATTATCTTTCCAAACATATCCAACTTCAGTTCATAACTGAAAATTTCCTTCAACCTCGTGATGAATCTCGGAGGCACTCGCTAAAATGACAGTCAATTACTTTCTGTAATGTGCTAACCACAGCTACAGAGTTTAAATGGACTCGTATCAAGGTTGGTCGCTGCAAATTCAGCTCCAACAAAAGCTGTTAACCGAAGTAATCTCAGAGGAGAAAGTGAGGACAGCAGAAGCTGGAGATCACAGCGGAAAATGTGTTGCTGGAAAAGCGCAGCAGGTCAGGCAGCATCCAAGGAAGAAGGGCTTATGCCCGAAATGTCGATTCTCCTGTTCATGGGCAAACCTCCTGTTATTATGTTTGCCATGATATAATGAAATGTTGACCAATGTACATTATAAGCTCTTCGATACTATGAGCAGAAACATGATGCAAAGCAAGTTTGTTGACCACAATGAGGAGACAAATGAATTGATCAAATGAGCAGATAAATGGTCTGTGCTGTGTAATGCAAATAAACGTGGGGTAGTGTAGTTTTGAAGAAGGAAATTTTCAGGGGAGTATTATATGGTAATAAAGCATAGAAAGTGCAGAACATCCCTCAAGGCAGCACGACAAGATAATAGGTCCGTTAAGAAGAACACACAGAACATTTCTCTTTGTCAGTCATGGCTGAGATTATAAGCTGAAAATGTGTAGCTGGAAAAGCGCACCAGATCAGGCAGCATCCAAGGAAGAAGGGCTGATGCCCGAAATGTCGATTCTCCTGTTCCTGACCTGCTGCGCTTTTCCAGCTACACAATTTCAGCTTATCATGTCAGCCATGACTGACAAAGAGAAATGTTCTGTGTGTCTTCTTAACGGACCTATTATCTTGTCGTGCTGCCTTGAGGGATGTTCTGCACTTTCTATGCTTTATTACCATATAATACTCCCGTGAACATTTCCGTCTTCAAAACTACACCACCCCACGTTTATTTGCATTACACAGCACAGACCATTTATCTGCTCATTTGATCAATTCATTTGTCTCCTCATTGTGGTCTACCAACTTGCTTTGCATCATGCTTCTGCTCATATTATCGAAGAGCTTATAATGTACGTTGGTCAACATTTCATTATATCATGGCAAACATAATCACAGGAGGTTTGCCCAATGACCTAACTCTGATTGAAATGCAAGTTTATTCATTCCCCGTGTGCGTTGTGGTCCGGACACTGGGGAAACTGCACATAGCTCTGGTCTGAAACTTCAATAAACGAGTCTTCCAGCTCAGCGAACAATAATACGTCCTAAACCTCAAGCTGAGAGAATTATCTTCTCAAAACTCAAAAGCTCTGGACTTCATAATACCTTTCAAGAAGAAAGCATAGGAGAACAACGCATTGATTAGAGTCCTCATTCACTCTGATGTAATACAATTGGTGCCTGGCGCAAATTCGCTTGTGTGCACGCGACTGTGCACTGATCTTATCACTGTGTACTTAGTTTAAATAACACTTGGATCTCTGTGCCCGTTTCTCACCAAAATGCACCTTGAATGGAGGACAACGTGCATTTGTCTAAATTTAATGTGTGATGAGGCGATGTTTGAAGCTTTATGCATATTTCCAAAATTCGCAGACATTGGAAAACCTGTGCTTCAACCAACAATTTCCATGACTTGACTTCAGTATAGGTCGTCTAGGCTATTTTTGGTGCAATTAGTTCAGTTAAATTCTACACTTATCATCACTACATCAGATCTGTATATTCACGGTTCTATACTACTGACGTTATTGCATTTGTGTGTTTTTATTCACAAATTCTTCACTTATGTTTCGTTCGGAGAATTGACCAAACCAATTGACAAAAATGTTACAGGCTCAAAGCATACTTCACAAGCAGCTATTCTCCTTGAAGAGAAAAAAAAGAATCAACGATAGCGAAATTGGTATAACTGTCACCCCTGTCTCACTATTTGACTGAAGTAAATGTAAATTTCTATAATTTAGCCATACTCGATGGCTTAGCCAGATGACCCCAGGTGCACTATTTAATTTATTAAGGATATGGGTAACAAACAAATGCATAATATGGAGTTCTGCGCCAAACTACTTACGGTTCAGTTTGGAAGTGCAATTACTTCCTTTCAGTTTTAATTTGTTTTTACTCAATCTGCCATTAACGTCTCGATTACACACAGTTCTTGCATGCTTGGAGGATGGATAATTGCAGTTGCTGTTAGCGTGTAGTTATCTCTTCCTTCGCTTTGCCCACACCCTTTCATCCTCAAAACCCCACCTACTCATCTAATTTCCATTCATCAAATCAACTTTGTGCTCTAATGTAAAATGAGTTTAGGCTTGCTCATTTTAGTCGCTGCAATTTTATGACTGTGCTCAAATCCTCTTTCACTAGAAATGATTCGTGGCATACTGGCGTATTTGAGCTGAGTGAACAGCGGTAAAATGGCTCCATGCAATTGTTCAACAGATCCACCAAACGAAGTTGAATCTCAAAACGGAACTAATATATTTCTCTGCACAGATGTTATGTAATTTGATGAGACTGGATCAGATATTTCTGCCTTTGTTTCTAATTTCCAGTGCTCGCAGTTCTTTTGGATTTTTCTTTATTTGCTATTCGACACGTTTAGCAGGAGACGTGCGGGAACACATGTATTCAGGGCACTCCAGTGTGATGTGAATGAAAGAGACAGCACGGGGCTGCTTTTGTTTGGCAGATGGAACCTCCAGACAGAGGTGAAAAGGGCATTATGCGAATCGTGCGCATTAGTAAGTAATTTGCTGTCGTTATTTCACCTATGGGAATGGCATTAAAAATGTTACAACTGATTTATGTCGATTTCTTCAGACTTGCAGAGAGAGAAAGATGATTGGTGGTCATGGGCAGAGGCAGCGGTCATGAAGGCGCATTAGCCATTCTGGTTGACTGACTGGCTGAAATACTGCCAGGTTCATAACCCCAAAATGATAATGAGCGACCATGGTCCACAGAGTATGAGTCAAGATTTATCGTAGTACCGAAAAATTATATTTCAGATTTGTGAACTCAGCTGTGGGGCGTCCAGTGACTACTGACGTGGAGAAGAGCATAGTCCACCTTGAAGCAGGCCTCAATGGTTTCACAAGGTGATTGGGAGCCAGGGTGTCGATTCAACTATATGGTACATTGCAGCAATGAATAAGACTGCATTGCAGCGGGTGTGTCCTCGTGATATTATCATTGAATGCGAATTCAGAGACCGAGAGAATTTCCTGTGGACCCGGTTTCAAAACCTACAATAGCAGACTGTGAAATTGAATTTCAATAAAGAAATTCTGGAAGACAGAGTCAAATTTCGACCAATGGTCCACTGCCAATGGTAAGTAAAATACATTTAGGTACAGTTAGGTTCGTTTCGGTTCCGCTGTAGGGAAGGAGAGCACCATCCTGATCTGGTCCAGCGTACAGAAGAATCCAGACCGAGAGCAATGTGTTTGACTCTTAGCAGCCCTCACGCAATCAGGGATGTTGAATAAACTCTGGCCATCTAACAATATCCACTGACCATGAATGGATTAGAAATAAATATTCTTACACAGCGCGTTCAGCCTGAACTAACTAAATGAACATGAGCATTATATATTAACGCCTACTCTCTGTCAGGCTCCTCCAAGTCCCTCATATGAAATTGCGGTTATACGTATTCTCGCTGACTCAAACAACTGTTCCTCCATATAAACAGCACTCATGCTACATTACAGTTAACTCATAACATCAAACGAACTTATGGTAGACAATAAAAGTTGGCCACATCAACAGAAAAAAAGATTTTTGTCTTTCAGGATATGGCACACAGCTGCCTAGTAAATCCATTGATGTTGATCCAAAGAACGACAATTTGATGAATGGACCATGGATAATTTAATTTCAGACATCAACGCCCAACCACCTTCCGACTCCACGAGACCACATTCCCACAGACAAACAGATGAATTAATGTTTGCTCATGAACATTAAAGTACATAACGTCGTAGCGACTTTCTGTTCTTGAAATCTGAAATATGCTACATAATGGAATATAATCATAACTGATGTTACTAACTTACATTCTTGCCAAAATAATAACATTGCACGTGCTTGTTTGGAGCTTTCGGAGATAATATTGAATCATTTCTGAAAACATCGCCTTCGATCGTTTTACTGTTTCCAGTTTTATTGGCGGTATCGAGGTGGCTCAGGACTGATGGGATCTCTTTGACTCCGTTATTCATCCCCTTATTCTTACATTAGGACTACAGATGCTGGAGACCAGAGTGGAAAAAATGTGGTGCTGGAAAAACACAGCAGGCCAGGCAGCATTCGAGGCGCAGGAGAATCGAATTTTCGGGCATAATCCCTTCTTCAGGCATGAGGCTGGTGTGACAAGCGGGTCCTGGGAATACAGTAGGTGGAAGGAGGTGAGGGTGACAGGCCAGAGAGGGGATGGGGCGGAGAGGTCGGGAAGAAGATTGCAGATCAAGAGGGCGGTGCTGAATCCGGGTTGTCGGACAGAGATAAGGTGGGGGTAGGGGAAATGAGGAATCTGGAGAAACCTACATTCATTCCATGTCGTTGGAGGGTCTTTAGGCGGAAGATGAGACGCTCTTCCTCCAGGCGTCGTGTGGCCAGAGTCTGGCGATGGAAGAGGCCAAGGAACTGCATGTCCTTGGCGGAGTGGGAGAGGGATTAAAGGGTTCAGCCACGGGACGGTTGAGTAAGTTGTTGCGAGTATTACAGAGGTGTTCCCTGAAACGTTCCACAAGTAGGCGGCCTGTCTTCCCAATGTCGACGAGACCACATCTGTTGCAGTGTATACAGTAAATGATGTGTGTGGATGTGCAGGTGAATAACGGCGTTTCTTGCGAAAATGAATGCTTTTCACTGTATTTTAATGTTTTCCTATTGTAAAATAAACTTGACAACAAAATGATATCAAATTTCATGCAAGCATGCAAGGCAAGTTTGCGTGCAATCACCAACCGCTTCTATTTATACCGTCAGCTGGGTGGATCACATCCACCTTTGGCTGCCTTATTAGCAACTAAAGCGTCCGTCATGTTGTAAACACAGAACCCATCATGATATTTTACTTTATTCTACCATATAACAGCGATGTTTGACTGGAACCACGAATATATTCCATTTGAACTTTTCAAGAATGGGATTTTTTGTGAATAAACCAACAAATAAACTCTGTACTCTGCTGTACTCTGACTTTAACTTTCAATAAGCCAATTGAAAGCTACTTTATGGATTAATCGCTGCCTATCTCTGAAATTGTCCAACCATATCGCATCTTTAGAACCTCATGTCGAATTACGATGGCTGTGACATGCTCAACCTGAGAACCCTTACCATTGATCCACGTATACATTGCATTAAATAGTATATACACGAAACACGAAGTTTCAGTTGAATCCAGTTTTGAATTATTTGTCTCTTACTCTCCTCAAAAATATTAGAACACATTTCAATTTTGTGTTCATTCAAGTCTGTTCTTGCAATCACAGATGGGCAGCCAGAATCCAAAATCTTTCTCACTTTCAATTCAAACTAACGAAGACATTATTTCCACAGAACAACTCCAGCCTCCAATTCAGGACATAAAGTTGAATCTTCAAGATGTTGACATTTTAAATGGAAGGAAGTTTGGATCAAGGGCATGAACAAACTAGATAGCATTTAATTCCATCAGAGTAAATAAGCACGCATGTCGGAGGTTTGTATCAACAATGTGGGCATTTCATTGATTCAATTTTAAAATAAGGATATTTGGATTTTTAGCTTTAGTTTAATTCAGGTAAGTGCAACAATGTTTTAATGCAGGATGATATAACTTAAGATTAAGAGTTATATCAAAATAGTCCCACGACTAAAACGGTAGAAATTGAAATAGTAGTGAAAACTATTTCCAAATGGACTATCAGCGAGTGTGACACATTCTGTGGGATGTATATGAAATCACGGTAAAACTTTTAAATGGTATCACTGTTCAGTTGTGCTTCTATTGTTGAATTTCCCCAGTACCAACAATGTGAGGTTTATTATAGTGCAGAAAATGAACTGGGTTCTCCACATTAAAAAGGTGGCTGCAAGAACAGGACTGATGTCTGGAAATCTGCGACGGGCAACTCATATCCTGACTCATCAAAGCGAGTTCACCCTCCACAAGGCAAAAGTCAATAGTGCATTGGTGCACTCCTCGACAAATCTGGCTTGACACCATCCGGAAGAAAA
The DNA here is from genome assembly GCF_047496795.1 of Chiloscyllium punctatum. NCBI lineage: Eukaryota > Metazoa > Chordata > Chondrichthyes > Orectolobiformes > Hemiscylliidae > Chiloscyllium > Chiloscyllium punctatum. The sequence continues at coordinate 52,197,343 of NC_092773.1, forward strand.
CAAATCAAAAGGATTAGATAATTGGAGAAGAGCCAACGCTGTATCTTTGTTAAACAAATGTAAATGGGATAATCCGGGCATTACGTTCTGGCAACCTACTGCAATTGGTCGGCAAGTTATTGCAGCAGAATCTTAAGGACAGGGGTTGATCACACTTTGAGAAGAATTGAGTCAGTAACGATAGACGGCATGGCTTTTTACCGAGAAGTTTCAGCCTCACACACTTGATAAAGGTGCTGACGAAGTGACAAAGGATGAATGAATGATTATGCTGTCTGTATGGAATTTTACAAGTCCATTCATAATTTTACTCATGGCAAGCTGAAACGAAATGTGAAGTTATGTGAGACCAGCACCTTGGTTGTAAGAATGTTGCAGTACTGGCTTCGCCATAGATTGCAACGACTATTGGTACAAACGTGAGAGTCTGACTGAAGACATGATGGTACAACTGTATGGGGAACCTGGGCAGTGAGAACAATTGGCACAGGATACATACTATCTGCAACAGACTGCATATTGTGCAAGAAATTGCAGATGCAGTTTAATCTGCACAATTGTCATACGATGGATTTTGGAAGATCTAATGCAAGAGGAAAGTGCAGAGTCATTGACAAGTTATGATGTAAATATGTGGAACTTTATACGAGCCATATTAGGAATATGGTCGGCGTTTCTCTTCGTTATGGAACCAAAATCATATGGACGATTTGGAAACTGTAAACGACGATGTAGCCTATTTTGAATGGCATTAGGTATAGGAAGAGATTAGCCAAACGTGCCTTGTTTTCACGTGGAATTTAGAATCATGATCGGCGTTTGCAAATTTCTGAGCGACAGGAATTTAATGGATAGTCGTCGTTATTTATCCCAGGGTAGATGTGTCAATTATAACAGAACATAGGTTTAAGATAAAAGTGGATATGTCGAAAATGGTGTGAAATAGGCTATCATATTTTTTTCCTTCAAAATAAAAGCTGATAAGTGCCCTGGATTTGTTGTGATCGGAAGTGACAAAAGCGATGACATGACAATGTTTAAGAGATGACTTGACCGATACGTGAAATGGCTGGAAAGAAACGGGTAGATGCTACATAGAAGGAAAAGCCCTCCTCTCATTTATCTCTCCACCCTTCAGGAACTCTGCCTGTATTCCTGATGAAGGGCTTTTGCCTGAAACGTCGATTTTACTGCTCCTCGGATGCTGCCTGACCTGCTCTACTTTTCCAGCACTACTAATCCAGAACAACGTTTAAGAGACTACTTGACTGATTCGTGACATGGCTGGAAAGAGACAGGGAGATACCACATAGAAAGAAAACGTTTTCCTTCAGAAAGGCCTCAGGTGCACGTGAAAAACTGGCGCACTGCAGGGTATATTGCTGTGCTGTACTTTTGTTTGCCTTCACTTCATTTCGCCACATTAAGCCACTTGATTGGCATCACATCTGAAGGCAGCCACGCCCTCCACTAGCGACATTTTGAAGCAGAATTGTACACTATCGACAAGACGTCTCAGGAATGAATACATTACAAGTGTGAGGTAGACAGAGGCAGGGGAGAACTAAATTTAACATGAAATTTGAAAACGATGGAATGACGCAGACATAAATCCACTGAAGGAAGAGAAAGAAAGTGTTGGAGATTTGGAACAGGGCTCAATCTGCAACAGAACAAAAACGAAAGAGCATTGAAATGTGGAAATGAATTTTGTAGGCAACACGAACCTGGTGGTGTGGTTGTCAAAGAGAAGGAATGAATGTCTGAACGGAATACCGGGACTAAGAGCAAGGTTTATTAGTAATCTGGAACGAAAAGCGAGAGATATCATTTAACACCGTGACCAGACAGGACATGTAAAACACAGTGACAACTGCAAAGAAAGGTTGGCGACGTCTGGGCGCAGCAATTCACGACAAGCAAACTTCACCATGTTACTTTTTTACATGATGACTACTGATCATAACAGAAGAAAACCTTTAATCGGACAATGCCTCAAGACTCTGACCTACTTTTGTCTCTGTCAGAAAATAAATGCTTGATTGAGAAGGTGGAGATGCAATTAAGACAATGAGAACTATTTTAAAAGAAACCCAAAGTACAGAAAAATACATTTGCAATCGAATGTTAGGTTCAGATAAAATGGAAGATATTGAATACAAAATGATCAGGGGATTGAGGAATGGGCGGCAGGAATAAATCAATGAATGATAAGTTACTGTCTTCTACATGAAAAAGAAATGTACATTTATTGCGATGCTCTCAAGTAAGACAAATGCAGATGATATAATTAAATTTATAACGAAACAAGAATTTAGAAAGCTTCCTCCTTAAAGCTAATTAGAATTCAGAACCTGAGGAGTTTCATTCAGCAAAACTGGAAATGGAATTGCACAGTTTATGGTCTTACCTCCAGCACTTCCTCACTGACCACAACTATCTGATGGATTAGAGAATTTTGCAAGATATACTTGATTCAACAATGTCAATTCGAAAGCCATACCAAAAGGCAATTTGATTTGAGTTCTGGATTGACCAGCATTATTAATAGTTCGCCCAAAGTGAGTGATTGTATGTGGTTTGTGTTTCGGCATCTTGGGAAGAGTATGAAATAACAGAAAATTAAATGAGCTCAGAATGTAACGTGTTGCCTCAATCTTGCCAGGTATATAATCTGCTGTCTTGTTAGAGAGAAGCGACTTTTGGTAATGTGGGCCACTAGACCTCCAACTGGGGAAGAGGTGGAGAAACACTATCCTCCCTTTTAACCCCAAACTGATGCTGGGCACTGAACCCTTGCTGTTGATGTTGGACCGCTGTATAATCCAGTAATCCATCCAGCTCAGCTGGATACGTGGCCTTCTTTTCGGGGATGAAAGACTTGAATTATGAACATTGGAAGACCTTCCATTCGTTCACCGTTCGAGAGTCCTGGGACAAACATTTGACCACATGAGAAAACAAGAATGGTTACATAATGACAAATTACTTATATGAGAAGGGAATGTCTAAAACGACTTGCGCGTTACTGGAGAACATTAACATTGTATGTTAAATCATGACATAGAAGCCAAATTTAATCAATAGCTTAAATGTACAGATATACAGAGCAAACTTAAGGAAGAACAATCGATGGATTGCCTACTCCATTCCATCCTTCAGTCAACATTCGCAGTTGTTCTGTTTGAAAGCAGACTAGGAGAATGCATGGCCACAGCTGATGTTAACCCATTGTGCTCATTCTAAATTTATTCGCCCATCGTGTTTTGGGAATGGTCACAGAGAGGTAACGGCACACCTCTCCACTCACTGTGCTATCAGTGATCAAGAACATTACAGTGGATGAAACTCAGACAGAATTATCATCACCATGGAAACAGGCCTCAAAATATTATATGATTGCCATCGCAATGACAACCCAAAATGACACCAACTTCCGATGAAGAAGATCCTCACAAGTACGCTTTACCATGTGGAGAACACAACATCTTCCGATTCAATGTACCGACGATGAAATGCACTGAAATGAAGAGACCTTCTTTCTACTCAGTGCTTCATTAATTTGCCTCGGTGAGTGAATTGTAAAATTGAAGTGAAGGGATATTTCAGGATTTTCTTCAACTCTTCTCTGAATTTTGATTGTATAACAGCATACGTGCAAGTGTTTGTACAGCAGCCTGATATTTGCAACATGAAGCTCATTTCAAGTACAAAGTAAGGAATTTCTACAGTCATATAACCCAAGTTATAAATTCGCCTCCACAAACAAAATATCATGAATAATGCACGTAAGAGGACAAAATTTCCTGAAATTAAAAATAGGAAAATAACGGATTGTCTTCGGCTCTCTGTCTCTGAATCCCTGTGAGACTTACAAGCTCGATGAGCCTGGAGCCTATTGCGGGCTCGGCTGCTGATTAAAACCTGTTTGACTGTGAAAATATTGAGCAGCAGAATTAGCACAAATGGAAGGACCAATGCGAAAATATGTTGCAAAAACCCGACTGCTGTCCAGACCAGAGACAATTGAACTTCCTTTGCCATAATACAAAACCAGGGGTTGCTCCACATTTTATAGAATTCTGTTAACATGAAATACCAACTGACGTTTTTTAAACAACATAGGACTGCAGTTGATCCAAGAACCACATTTGCTGTCTCCACGACACAATATTTTCTTTTCCACTTCCTAGAGCAGATGGTGACATATCGGTCAAATGTGAAAGCGACAGTAAACCAGACAGATGCATCAGTGGCTGCATGAAGCAGTACAGCATGTATATTGCACATGGGAATATGCAATATGAAACGAAAATGCTCTCTAAAGATGAACAGGATGTGTCTTAGAAACAAGTCCAGGAGAATGACAAGAAGATCCGTCATTGCCATGGCAACCATGTATCGTGTGACGCATTTGGACAGACCACACTTGTTCTGACTCAGTATCACTATCGTCAGTATGTTAGCTGTGATGGAGGGAATGAAGAGAGAAATTGTAAGCGCGAATTGCATTAACTATGGCTGAGTATCCTGAGATGTTGAAACATGTCACGCTGTGAAGCATTGAAAAAAAATTGAATATGACAGGGTTTTTTTGGAATTACGTGCTCTGATGGAAAACAGCATGACTTCCATTTTTAAAAAACATCAGACTGAATACTGATATTGTTCAAGCATAATTTCGAGATATTTAAAAATTTCCTTTCATTTCTTTTCGTGCTCCATAAATGTTTCACTGCTAAAGAACAAAGTGCCTGGTTACTGGTCAGTTAACAGACAGAAACAATATTTGAGATGGTCTGATTAGCAGCGAGTGGAATTTCCTCTCATATGTATTCTGTAGCTACGCTATCGCTTTAAATAAGTTAATTTGCCTTTCTTTTATTTGAACATAGGTCATAAATTCAGAAACGTAGAAATGTCTAAATACTAATGGAAGAGGAGTGGCCAATTTTCCCAGTTTAAATTTTATCCAGTCTGTTTTAACAATAGCAGTCACACAATGTGTCAGTACAAAGGAGTTGCAAGCTTCAGTAAAGAATTCAAAGATCTCTTTCGATATGCTGCTCCCCCCTACTTGGAAGAATCTGTGTCGAAATTTACCGTTTACCTCAGGGTGTCCTTATTGGATTTTACTGTATTGGAAGAGTTACGTAGTAGTAATAAGAGCAGAGGGTCGTTTAAGTTTTCCAGTAGTTAAGTTACTCTAATTTCGGCTTTGTTTTGCCCGAAGTTTAACTGTGTTGTTTGAATAAATTCTGTTTTTCATGAAGCTGAATGGTTTATCAGGGGCATAACACCAGGAATACACACTTCACAGCTCTCTATAAAATATCGAAAATATGTGTCTAGGCTGTTAGAAAAACATTTTGAGGAGTTTCATCTCGTCCATACCAGTACTGCCTTGCACGTTAGAAGAAGAAGTAAGAAGTGGTAAAGTAACTGAATAACAATACACATTTGCTCCGATGAATCCAGGTACCTTAGAGTGCTTCTCCACAGACCCATGAACGTGGTATGACAGGTTAACAGTGAAGTTAAGTAGGCACATGGAACATTTAGTTTTATCAGAAGTGCTGCAGGTTGTAAGAGTAGGAACCTCGTAATGTAGCTGTACAGAACTTTCGTTTGGCTATAGGAGGAGATCTGTGCACACTTCTGGATACCACACTTAAGGAAGTATGTAAATATCCAGCATCGTGTACAAAGGTGATTCAACAGGACAAAGCCTGGAATTGAAGTTGTCGACTATGAAGAAGGACTTGATAACCTCTGGTGTTTGAAAATGTTGTAGAGGAAGTCAAGTGGTCAATGAGAAAAAGTCAGACCTGGTTTTGAATAGAATGACACGATGAAGTCGAAGCTATTCTCATTGATCGCCTTTCCAATAACATGTGGGCTTCATTTTAAAATGAAAGACTTTTTTTGTCTATGAGCAACATTTTCATTTAAAATGAACCAAAGAAGGCACGCACACATACAGAGGAAGCTGTATGATTATGTCGGATATTACAGGGAAAGCGAAACGCTTTGCTCGCATTTATTTTTTGCAGATGAAATAGGTGGAACAAAAATGGACATTGATGAAGAAACTCAGGAGGTCTAGACATGTCTGGGGAGTGAATGCAGAATTATTTTTTCGATGCTGTAGACACGACTTCAGAATATATGAGACAGAATCAAGAGCATCAGTCTAGTCCCACACCGAATGAGTGATCCGTGAACTATGCTGAGAGATTCTCCTACTTACATGTCCCCAGATAAACACGAATAGAATATAAAAATCCGCTTTGGATAGGCATGCATTGGAATGGAAACTGAGTGGGCAAAGCAACTTGTAATAACACAGTATCTTCCCAAATGGGAATGGTGTATTACTAGTATTCCGCCAGCTCAGGCAGGACAACTGCATGCATGTCCCAGTTCCTGCAGAGGAAAGTTATTACACCTCTGAGCAGTTTAAATAGGAATGTCTGGATATGTTCAGAAAACATCCCGTGGTTTGAGGGTTTAACCTTGGACAGAGATTCATGAGCAACGTTGAATCTGCAAATAACAAAGAACATTTAAAACCAGGACTGGAATCACTGGATTGTCACTGGGCATTTTCTTTTCCTTTTGTGGGCAAACACTGGGAGAAAGAGAGGACTGCAGATGCTGGAGATCAGAGCTGACAAATCTGTTGCTGGAAAAGTGCAGCAGGTCAAGAAGCATCAAAGGAGCAGGAGAATCGACGTTTTGGGCGTAAGCCAAAGGGTTTATGCCCGAAATATCGATTCTCCTGCGCCTTTGATGCTGCCTGACTTGCTGAGCTTTTCAAGCAACACATTTTCAGGTCACACACATATCACCTGTTAATTTAAGGAAGTAATTCGATAGAGTTACTCACCAGGGACACCAATAGCAACTAGCAGTGGATAATAGCCTGCTTGGACAATTCGAAGTCTGTAATAGATCCGCCAACTAATCGGTAGTTTGTCATAACATATGGAAAGACTGTAAAGCGCATACTGCAAGCTCCTATTGATTGCTATCGCGTTCTGACTTCTTGTTATCGCAGTCATATCCATCCTTATCAGATTCCAGTTGACTGTTGTTGGTATATCCTCCACTGTTTTCGTATTCCAAGGTAGATTCCGATCGATTGATTGACAATTCAGTCTCGAGTATTCGGATTTATTGAATGATGTAACCTTGCAACTTATTACACTCACATTTCGAAGTGTGCCTCTCTGCACACTCAGATTTCACGGTTTGCTCCATAAAACCAAACCGTGAAATGGATACTTTATAAAGGCTCCAGAATGGCAATTAAGGTTTTTCGAGCATGACGCTCAAGCCTCCAGTGAGACAATTAGCGTCCATGGAGGCTAACAAATTATTACTGGCATTTAACAAACTGGTTCAGTTAACCACTTATACACCAATACTCAGCACACCACAATAGCATTGCAAATAGTATAAGCGTACAACCAGTTTGGATGACATACGTGACTTTTTTTGACAAATGATTTCTTCACAGTTTGGCACAGTGGCTCAGTATTGAGAACTGCTGGCTGATAGCGTCATGAGCCATAAATGACTGTGTATCTTGCACATTCTCCCTGCCTCCGTGTGGGTTTCTGCCAGTTGCTCTGCTTTCCTGCTGCATTCCAAATATCTGCAGCTTCGGTGTGTTAGCCACTGTAAATGTGGAGTCAGACCGGTAGGGTCTTGGACTGGGTGTGGATCGATTGTCTTTGGAGGGTCAGGTTTATCACGATACTCCAAATGGCCTCTCTTCTGTCAGCACATGATAAAGTTGAGAATATGGCCACTTGGGGATTTTTAGCGAACACAAAAGCCCAAATTGTTTGATACTTATGTGAAAGGGAAGCTGGCAACTAGTAAGGAGTCTACATATTCTTATAATGGATAAGATCAGACTTTCTGTCAGAAGAAATTTTGAGACAATTTACGGAGGTTTCTGTTAGTAGCTAGTTCCAGAGAAGCAAGTATTCTAATTACGGGCACTTATGTAAGGACAAGTCTAGGCACAGTCTGAAATTTGCTATTTCGTGAAACGTAGGAAACTTCTGATCCTAAACAGGCAAAGTGATAATTTGTGAGAAATGGTTATCTGCCTTCCTTCTGCAAATATTGATATGCCATGTCAAAGTGCAATGGTGTAAATATAACTGGATTGAGTTTTTTCTGTTGAAGAAGTAAGAAAGAAGATTAATGAGGGCAGAGCACTAGATGTGATCTACATGGACTTCAGTAAGGCCTTTCAGTAAGGTTTCCCATGGTAAACTGATTACCGAGATCAGATCACATGGAATGCAGAGGGAACTTGCAATTTGCATGCAGAACTAGCTCGAAGGTAGAAAACAGAGAATTGTGGTCAAAGGTTGCTTTTCACAATGGAAGCTTGTTACCAGTGGTGTGCCACAAGGATCAGTGCTGACTTCAATGCTTTTCGTCATTTGAATAAACGGGTTGGATACGAAAATTGCAGTTGACACCAAAGTAGGAGGTACACTGGACAATGAAGCTACTAAGTTTAGAGTACATCAGGATCTTGATCTAATAGGTCAGTTTGTTGAAGGAGTGTGAGGTGGAGCTTAGTTTTGGTAAATGTGATGTGCTGCATTTTGTAAAGTCAATTCAAGGCAGGACGAACACACTTATTGCTAAGGCTTTTTGTGTGTTCCTGAACAGTGACTTTGGAATGCAGATTAATATTCCCTTAAAAGTGAAGTCTAAGGGAAATAGGATAGTGAAGGAGGGGTTTAGTATGCTGTCCTTTTTTGTACAGAGCATTGAATATAGATGATGTGAGGTCATGTTGCATCTTTACGGGACATTGTGTACGCCACTTGTGTGCAATTCTGGTCTCCCTACAATAGGAAATGTGTTATGAAACTTGCAAGGCTTAAGAAAAGACATGCAAAAAAGTTACTTTCTCAGATATGCATAATTTTGCTTACCCAACCCTCAAACTCTCGAACACGATTCTGTTTTCACTCCAGTATGTTGTGGTGATTTCCTCCAAGTAGATTTGAAACGACTGGATCATTAATCAAACTTTTCTCAATACATATTATCAAATTGAAAGCGACAGATCTCTGGTTGACTTCATGACATATTGTTTTAAGAAATGATACCCCTTACACTTCTTCAACATAACTTCGAGGCCACCCTTACGGAGTGAACTACTCTAATCAATACATATGTTTAAATCATGCATTAATGCCATTGCGCCTTTCTCACTAGCTTTCCTTTTCTCCTGGTTTATGATATGATCTACTTCGGAAGTACTGCTCGGTGTCCTGTCAATTATTTCTTGAAAGCGGCTTCTTCTCTTGGTTTTCACTTCCACCCAGACAGTTAAAAAAATTTGACCCTCGTACAAATATCAATTCTCAACATAGACTTCATGACATTCTTAACTGGTAAAATAATTCCAGCTCCTGCTCCTTCCTGTCTATTCTTTCAGAATGTTGCATTCAATTGGATAGTTAACTCGCACCAGGTCTTCCTGACACCACCTTTCAGGAATCCCCAATAGGTCACCCCTGTCTGTCTCCAGTTGTCTCGTCAGCTCAAATGTCTCCTGTGCTGCATTTAAAAAAAGGTCTGAGTCGTTCCCGCTTTGAGTACTGTGATCAGAACTGGTCAGCACACTTTGTGAAGGATGTAACGAATTTTTAGGGAGTATGGTACACACATATTTGTAGTTCGGAACGTGCCATCCAACTTGTCAAATCCCTTATTCCAGTCAGTGGCCCAAGTCCTTGGTATTGTAAGCACACATCTGAATACTTCCTCAATGATACCACACTCAAAGGCGTTGGAATAGTACAGCATAGATTGACGACAATGTCTTCTGAACTTCATGGATCAGGTCTTTCACAAAACAGATTGGAATTGTGGTGAGCCTTCCTCAGAATTTAGAAAGTTATTTTGTGTTCAGTTGTGCTGTAAATCTTGAAGATATTATCACGAAAAGGCAAGGTTTTTAAAGAGAGCATGTCCACATGTTGGTGATTTAAGAAGTTGGAGGCGGGGTCTGAGTGTTCGGACGACACCATTCTGGGGACATTTTGGGAAGGACTATTACACACAAAAACTGATAAATGTTCGGAATTGCACTCCACAAATAGCAGTGGATGTTGTATGTTGCCAACGATCCATTAATCTCAAATTTGTTTAACGTACTAATCAGCATGCCACGTGACACTCCATCAAAATTCTGCTGAAAGCTTAAGTATTCATCATTCACAGCACTACCCCATCCATTGTCTCCATTACTTCGTCGTGGACTTAAATAATTTTGTCAGGCACGACTTGCTCTTGACAAAGCCATGTCTACTGTCTAGTATTAACATACCATTTTCCAATATATACCTTACCCGCATGAATTTCTCAGTCAGTATTCCTACTATCGATGTGAAGCATTCACGACTGCAATGTAAATGGTTATTCGTCTCTTTATGAAACAACGTCGCCACATTTGCAATTCTCGCATTTTCTGGGTTTTCTCCTGTGTTCTGAGACTTTTGAAACATTTCCGCGAAAATTTTTATCATTTGCTCCTCGACATCTCTCTGTAATTTTGCTGCACTTCATCTGGGTTTGACGAATTCCTGACGAGGTGCTTCCGTTCGTATAAGCACTACATTCGTTTTATTTGTCAACATAGATCTCTGTTACTTAACATCCACATTTTCAATGAGACCATTGTCACCAGGTTGTATGTACATCAAGCCAAACACAATGCACTCACTTTGTACCTCCACCATAACCTTTGCTTCAGTGAGCAGGTTATTCCACTTGTTCCTGATGTCTTCAATATGATTAACATATTTGAAAAACATTTTGCCACTTCTATATGTGCAGCTCGCCATCCTTTCCTTATGCAACATCTTAACCTTCCAACTTCGGGCATTCGCCTCTCTTCTCCACTTGAGATGCTCTTCCTCATTCTGATAAGTATTAAAATCATGACATGCAGTATATTCCACTTACTCATGTCCTGATGCTCGCATCAGTATCCTTGGCGATGCAGATAACTGCAGTTTTGGATGCCAGAGTTTATTTCTGTTGGGAGTGTAGCAAGTAGTCACCCTCTTCACGTATATTTCAAAGTTCTCTCATTTTCCATCCACTGCTTTATCCAGCAAGTGCGTTTAAAATCAACGTGCTCAAATTAAGATTTAACGTTCATAAAATGACTGATTTTCCGGTTGGGATCTTCATCAGTGAGTGATTTTTATCCATAGGTTGTGATCCCTATTTCCCAAAAGATTTTCCATCCTGATTCTCTTCACTTGTCCTGCCTCAAATTGTAGGACCAGATACCGCACAGTTCCTTCCTTCTAGTGCTAGAAATTCTAGTGTTCTAAGACGTTCTGCCCTGCACGTTACAGAATTTCACACGTCTCGCCGAACATAATTGAAAACTCTAAGCACAACAATCATGCCAATCACCACGGAGAGGAAGTGCTGCAGTTATGCATTATCTAATGAAAAATTGCCTCTTCTACGTCGTCCGTATTATTTGGAGATTATACTAATTAGCCAAGAGGATGACGTTCCGTTCCTGTCTCCCACTTCCAACTGGATAGAGTCGAATGATGAGCAATGGCACTATATGTTTAGCAAGTGTGCCATATACCACCTCCATTGTTATCCATATTGATTCTACTGGAAGACTTATGACGGGGACATTAGTTATCTCGTACTGTTTTGGAATCAACGACATTTCGTTCTGTGCGACTATGTCACTTCCCCCGGTGTAATTTCTGAAAATATTTCACCAATTCTCTTCTCAATGCTCTATATACATGTCTACAATTTAATCCCACTTTTATTTTACCGTTTTTACCCATTCTAAAGTAACCATTTGGTTGTGGAGCATCAACGTATGTTGTTGAAATAAGTAGAGAGGATGTGTTGGGTAGGCTGAAGGATTTTAAGGTGGACAATCTTCAGGACCGGATGGGATCTATCCCAGGTTGCCGAGGGATGCGAGAGAGGAAATAGCTAGGGCCTGACAGATACCTTTGTGGCATCCTTAAACACGGGTGAGGTTTCAGAGGACTGGAAGGCTGCTCATGTTGTCCTCCTGTAGAAGAAGGCTAGTAGGGATATTCCTGGTAACTACAGGCAAGTGAGCCTAATGTCAGTTTACGGGAAGTTTCTGGAGAAGGTACTGAAGGATCGAATCTATTTATATTTAGAACATAATGGGCTGATTAGTGACAGGCAACACTGTTTTGTGCGGGGGAGACCGTGCATTACCATATTAATAGAGTTCTTTGAGGAAGTGACAAAGCTGATAGATGAAGGAAGGGTTGTAGACGTCATATTAATGTACTTTAGTAAGGCGTTTGATCAGGTCCACTGTGGTAAACTTACAGAGAATTTATAGTCCATGTTGTGCAGCTTGGTTAGGATAGGTGGATAAAGAACTCGTTGATGAACAGGAGACAGAGAGGTGTATTCGAAGGGAGTTTCTCGAAACGGTGAAAGGTGACCAGTTTTGTTCCACAGGGATCACTGTTGGAGCCACTGTTGTTTGCGATATTCGTAAATGATCTGGAAAAGGGCACTGTTGGAATGATCAGCAAGTTTGCAGATGAAATGAAGATTGGTGGAAAAGCAGAAATCATAAGGGATTGTCAAAGAATGCAGGAGAATATTGATCGACTGGAAAGTCGCTTGGAAAAGTGGGAGATGGTGTTCAATCCAGACAAATGTGAGGTGATGCATTTAGGTAAGTCTAATTCTCGAGCAACTTATACAATGAACGGATAGGCCTTTGGTCAAATTGATGAACAGAGAGATCTGGGAGGGCAGGTACATTGTACCCTGAAATTTGCTGCACATGTGGATAGAGTGGTCAAGAAGGCATATGTCTTTTTTGCCTTGTATGGAAAGCATATTGAGTATAAGAGTTGGCAGGTCATGTTAAACTTGTACGAGACATTGGTTCGTCTGAATTTAGAATATTGTGTGCAGTTCTGGTCGCCGCATTACGGAAAGTATGTGGACGCTTTGGAGAGGGTGCAGAGAAGGTATGCGACGGATTTGCGTGATATGGGAGGTGCTAGCTTTGAAGAGAAAGTGAATAGAAAAGAAAGGAGATTGAGGGGGACCTGATTGAGGTTTACAAAATCATGAAAGGTATCGGCAGGGTAGATAGTGATAAGCTTTTTTCCAGGGTTAAGGATTCAATAACGAGAGATCACGCTTTTAGCGTGAGCGGTGAAAAGGTTAAGGGGGATATAACCCGCAAGTACTTTTCAACGATGTTGATGTGTTCCTGGAATGCGTTGCCAGCAGAGGAGGTAGAGGCAGGAACGGCAGATTCATTTAAGATGCATCTGGGCAGATGCATGAGTAGCTGGGAGGTAGAGAGATACAGATGCTTCAGAATTGTGCGACAGGTTTAGACAGAAGATTTGCATCGGCACAAGCCGAAGGGCCTCTTACTGGGCTGTAAGTTTTCTTTGCTCTTCGTTCTAACTCTTCCGTCTCCCGTCACGTATCTTCCATGTTCAAAAAGATCTCTCTTGCTTTCTCTGAAACTTGCGAAAAGCAATAAAGTCTTCAGTTTACACACAACACCTCCCCAACATCCGTTCACCACACACACACACACACACACACACACACACACACACACACACACACCACACACACACACACACACACACACACACACACACACACACCACACACACACCACACACACACACACACACACACACCACACACACACACACACACACACACACACACACACCACACACCACACACACACCACACACACACACACACACACACACCACACACACACACACACACACACACACACACACACCACACACACACCACACACACACACACACACACACACACACACACACACCACACACACACACACACACACATACACACACACACACACACACACACCACACACACACACACACACACACACACACACACACACACACACACACACACCACACACACACCACACACACACACACACACACACACCACACACACACACACACACACACACACACACACACACACACCACACACACACCACACACACACACACACACACACACACACACACACACACACCACACACACACACACACACACATACACACACACACACACACACACACACACACACACACACCACACACACACACACACACACACACACACACACACACACACACACACACCACACACACACCACACACACACACACACACACACACCACACACACACACACCACACACACACACCACACACACACACACACACACACACACACACACACACACACACACACACACACACCACACACACACCACACACACACACACACACACCCACACACACACACACACACACACACACACACACACACACACACACACACACACACACACACACACACACACACACACACACACACACACACACACCACACACACACACACACACACACACACACACACACACACACACACACACACACACACACACCACACACACACACACACACACACACACACACACACACACCACACACACACACACACACACACACACCACACACACACACACCACACACACACACACACACACACACACCACACACACACACACACACACACACCACACACACACACACACACACACACAGAGTCGATAAGTTTACTATTTACTCTATTTAATCTCTCAGTCATCAGCATAATTCAATTTCGGCTGAGGGGACACCATGTGTTCTGATCAGATTTATCATTCACAAAAGCGATTCAAAAAGCCCCAAGTATCTTAAGCCCTCCTTTTGCACGATCCTGAAAGTTTGGCATTTACCTTGCTGGCATCCCTTTAACTAAATGATGAGAATCATGGCAAAGACAGTATTTCTGAGATTACTACCCAAAGATGCTGAATTTTATGCTCCAAACTCTTTCAGCAATCGAATTTCGGTGAAGGTCTTGTTGGGACTCCACGACTGTCCCAACCCAACACCATTCAGATAACATTCGCCCTTCTTGTTTCTGTTCCCAAAGCAGATGATCCTCCGTCCATTTCAACAAACTCCATCTTCTATTGATCTGTCCACTGTCATGACATGTCCAAATCACAACTACGAATTTCTGCATGCAACTCACCCACCGCCCACCCCCCCTCCACTGCAAGCAGACGCTCCCACCCAGGTTAATGTTATACACAAATGCGGAGATATTATGTTTATTTTCAACCTCTAAATCACTGACATATTGTGTATGACTGAGGTCCAAGTTCTGATCTCTGCAGTACCCTATTCGACATGTGGACGCAGTGGGACATCGAGCTTTGCACTTATCCTCTCGGTATCCTATCTGTTAATCTTTCTCCATTGTTATCAGAATATTCCCATGATTACATTAACTTCAATTTGAAACACAACATTCTAGTGTGGTCCGATCAGAAAGACATCTGAAAGGTCACGTTACACACGCTCACGCGTCCACCTCTTCTGAAAAGTAACAGCTGGATTTTCATAGAACTCAAATAGACATGCCAAGCATGATTTTCTTGCTGTTCCTGTCACTTTCCTGACACGAACTAAAGTAATGTGCAGCTTAATCCTACATTTCATGCTTCTGCATACAATAGCTTGACAGTTAAAGATTACACCTTATAAACATAGGCACCAACGTATTCAAGTTCTGTGGAAATATGCTCTAATCTCCTCCTGAGTTTTTACACTTTCTGACCTCCAATCCGCGTTTGTGAACAGTGCTGCAATGAAACATCAATTTATTTGCAACTGTATAAATAAATAAGTAAATGGAAAGATAGGCAGACAAATAATCGGAAGGCAGACAGACAGATAGATTGACAGACCGATCGTTGTATGTATAGATACATAGGTAGGTAGGTAGATGGTAGGTAGATAGATAGATAGATAGATAGATCGATCGATAGATAGATAGATAGATAGATAGATAGATAGATAGATAGATAGATAGATAGATAGATAGATAGATAGATAGATCGATAGATCGATAGATCGATAGATCGATAGATCGATAGATAGATAGATAGATAGATAGATAGATAGATAGATAGATAGATAGATAGATAGATAGATAGATAGATAGATAGATAGATAGATAGATAGATAGATAGATAGATCGATAGATAGATAGATCGATAGATCGATAGATCGATAGATCGATAGATCGATAGATCGATAGATAAATAGATAGATAGACAGAAAGAGAGGCAGGCAGTCAGACAGAAAGTGAGATAACCAGACGAACAGCCAAATAACGGACAGGAATCATTTCACATGTCATTCCCTACCATCCTGGATAGTGCAGTATCAGTCTGCAGAATCGCTATCAAATCTACAATTTGTCACTCCCTCAGACAATCTTGTTCAATGGTAGCAATACGTTCCATCTATGGGATGCAAGCCAAAATTCAGAATGGCTACCTGTGCATGACATATCTTCGTACCCAAAAAGCCACCATTTGAAGATAGTGAGACCAGATTTTCCAAGCACAAAAACAAGCTAACTGTCCCTAATCAATTTATCTTCTCGAACTGTACATAAATATTTTATTTTATATTTATTGCCAGCAATTCACCCACAGCCGAAGTCAGACTCACGGGTTTACGTTTCCACGGTTTATCCTCACACACTTGATTAAACAAAGGTACATTATCCACATTTCAGTCATCAGCAACCTCATCTATGATTATCGATTATGCAAATGATTGTCTGAGAGACCAAGCAATTTGTTCCCAAAAACATCTCTGATGTATTAGATCATGTCCAGAAATATGTCCAACTGTATGTTCTCTCGGAATGCGCAAACGTCCTCTCCTGTAATTTGACCTTTTATTAAAATACCAGTTTATTTTCTTCTTTCTTTCGACTCAACTCCTCCTCTGACACCACCAAAATCCCATCCCAAAGCCCCACGCTCTACCTCCCGCCTCATAACTAAGCATGATTAGTCATTATTGAAGGAAGTCCATAAAATGCATTTGACTTGGCACCATCCATCGAACCCTTCTGAAAGAATCAACTTGCTGTTGAATGTCTGCATTACGTGTCAATTAATGCACTTCTAAGAAATATTAGTGATATAATGTGATCGTTTTTTGATCTATTATTGTGTTCTAGTGCTGGGAAGCAATCAGTGTCAGCACTGTTTAATTATTTTAGCAGTTCGAGGCAAGGGGTATTTCATTGAGTCCTTCATTTGTCGGCTGAATTTATCCTGAGTCACGACGCAAATCCCAGTGTTTGTGCAGCAACTCAGGAGTTGGAGAAAGAAACCAGATCTTGTATGCACAAATACACAGATGCAAACTCAGGCATATCAGTAATCTGGGACTCTTCCCCCTTACTGGGAACCCCGAGTTTACTATGTGCTGTACTGCTCAGAAAATGTGCCTGACAGTGAAAATGATCAGGAGCAGAATCAGCGCACATGGGACATGGGAATGAGTATGCCGTGAACAGATCCAATATCCCCCCAGAATGCCAGTTAGCATCATTCATGCGTTACCACAAAACATAGGCTGATTCAGTTAATAGTATAATTATTAGTATTATTATTATTATACATAAAATACCAGGAAGTGTTATTTGAAGATCTCAGCAAAGGTACTGTTACGAGAACCACAGCCGATGTTTTATCTGTGCAAAATTTGGTTTCAGTTTCTGGCAAGCAATGGCCACAAGTCGATCGAAGGTGAATGCGATGGTGAACCAGACAGAGCAGTCAGTTCCTGCAATCAACAGGTCAGCGTGAATGATTCAGACATCTACACACTCCAGGAATACGAAGTCTTCTGGAAAAGGAACAGATAATTTTCTCAAAATCAGTTCAAATAAAATCACTAGTAGATCTGCCGTTGTCATGGCCACGAGGTACTGTGTTGTACAAATGGAAAGTCCTTATTTTCCACGACACATAATGACAATAGTCACGAAGTTAACTGAGAAAAGTAGCATTGTTCTCTTACAAGACGATGCTAGTTGGTGCATCCCAACAGTCAGCATTCAATCTCTCAACAATTGACAGACAGTTGCAGCATTGTGAGCCAGCCAGAAGGTACGCTGCAGCTGTCTCCTACAGCAACTTTCAAATCCACATCCACCATGATATGCAATGCAGAGCGCAGCAAATACAAGGAAGTGAAACAACTGCACGTTTACCGCTGAGCCAGACAAAGGCCATTTACCTTAAAATAGAATTAATCATTGCTTTGTTTCGGTGGATCAAAATCCCGGAAACTCCTTCCCACTAGGATTGCAGTGGGCTCTCAAACAGATGGACTGCACCAGTAAATGAAGCATAATGACAGTGGTCGAGGAGAGTGTATGTGTCAAGAGAGTCAGTGAATGAATATGCATGTCTGATAGAGTGTGCACAAACGTTGTGAACATGGGTGAATTTGAGCGTACATTTGCGAGACTGTATGCATGATTGTTTACGTGAAGATATTGTGAAAGTGTATACAGGCGGAGGAGAATGCGCGGATGGTGATCCGTTCATTTACTTGTGTGAGAAAGATTGCACATCAGAGAGTGTGTAGCAATCTCAGATTGTGCTTCTGCCAGCGTGTGCGAGTGAGGGGGCTGTGTGTATCAGTGAGTTTGTGAGTTGCAAGAGTAGTGAGAGAGGGAGTATGTACGACATAGCATGTGTGTGAGAGAGATAGTTTTGAGTAAGACAGGGTGTGAGTGTGAAACTGAGTGTCGACGTCGACAAACAAAAAGGGTTCAGGTGTGAGATGGAGTACGTGTGGTAGTGACTGAGCGTGTAAGAGAAATTGTGTAAATGATAAACTGTGAGAGAATGAAAGCTTGTGTGTGTGTGTGTGTGTGTGTGTGGAAGGAGTGTGTGTGAGTCTCCGTGTGTGAGTCTCCGTGAGTGTGTGTGCCTGTCTGACAGAGAATGTATCATAAATACATAGCTAGTAAGAATCCCAGATTCATAGAGTCCTACAGTAAGGAGAAGGACCCTTTGGCCCAACCTGGCTCTTTCTGAAGAAAATCTCCATCCATGATAACAGCATTTCCCTGCTCTTAGTCCAATGACTGGGGGCGCTAATAGTAACAAGTACCGGGTAGTATATCATCTGGAAATACTTAAATATGTCCTGTATGCCAAACATTTCTTCAAACAATGACATCAGATCATGCAGAAACATGGTATCTCTTCCGTCAACTGAATATTAATTCTGTGGAATTCAATCTGCACGATTTGGTCCCAGTGAAGGCAAAGGGTTTCAGATTGCAGACGGCGTCCCTTAGAGATTTTTTATTCTTTTCTTGAGCTGACCTCAAATCATAGTGAACTGAAGTCTGTTAATACGATTGTTTGCTGTGTTTCCAGTCAATTGGAAAATGGCTTCCATTAGCCCCGTTTATCCAGTTAATTTACATTATAACTGAAATCCATGTGATGATAATGCTTTCCGAATCATTATTTTATCAACTTGAAAATTGGAGAGCATGTCTGTGGATATACCACACAATGGTATAACTGGAAATAAAATCTGTTTTTTTTTCAATGTGGACTGAAATGGGGAAATGATCATTTTAAACACAGAGTATTGCTTAAAAGGTTCCCACACCATAGAGAAGTCAGCTCAATCATTGTTCTTTGCAAGTGCTGTTTCCGCAGGTGTTGGATTAAGCAATGGATGAGGCACGTTTACAGATGGCCTGAAGCCAAGTGTTTTGCGACGGGTAAAAAGAGAACTGTTGCATCTTCCTGCAATATGCTCGGTCATGGAATTAGAGTCGTTGTGATGAACACCGTACAAAAAGACTCTGCACACCTAAATTTCCACAAAGATCAAAAGCCGTCAATGAACTATTTGAATGCAATTTTCCAGGACTTGGTCCGTCACCTTGCATGTGTTAGCATTTTAATAGCATGTCTCACATTTATACCAGACCGTATATCTGAAAACTTACGAAGATGACTACGTTATCGCTGGCCAACATGTCCTATTTCCAACACTAGTGTGTTTTGCTTGAGGATAACTGAACAGCTAGTCGATGGTGGTGTTGAATCATTGGTGGAAAGCGTGAGATCTCCAGAAGCTCTGAACCACTCTGCCGTAAAATAAGACTTTCGAGCGTCAACGTACTCAGTTTATTGCCCTCATCTATCGGCTGTAGGCCTGTCTTTTAGTTATAAAAATACTTTACAGATGTGAACTTGTCGACCTGTGTCTTCTGATAACAAATGAAAGAAACTGAGAAGGAAGGTTAAGAATAAGAATACTGATCAACAGAAGATTCACCTGAGTAAATCCTGTGGACAGCGATGGAAGTATTACTTTGTAATTATTGCGTCCTCTGCGGAAAACATACTGCTATCATCTTAGTGTGAAGTGCTATTTTCATCCATAGAGTTACATGTCGACGGCTCATGACTGCTTACCTGTTGTTGAAGCTGATTCGTAAAGTACAGTCATTCTCAGCAAGAACAGAAAATCTGCTCCTTTCTTTCTCCAGAATTCACTCTAACTAACCGGTCAATGGGAAAATGCTTTGTTCATTCTGAAATATTCAGCGGATTGATCGGGCATTGATATGAAAACTAATGCCCTTGTGACGCTTAACATCAGTACGTTACCAAAGATTCCCTCCAACTGCGCATGAATGAGACAGATGACAGGATCGACCAATTTCTGCACTTCTGCACTCAACACTTACCTTTTGTGCAGGTCTGAATGGGGAATCTTTGCATATTTGGATATCATTAATTCTTCTTTCTTGACTCTGAAAATAGGGAGGAACAGATAGAGATGCACTGGAAACAGAAGAGAAGAATGTGGAGTTATCCTCCATGCCACTCGAGACATAACGCTTGGCTAAGGAATGAGGTTGCTATCGAAAATAGAGTTATTGATAGGTGCAGCATACAACAGTTATGCTCCGCTTTCAAACGATGTTATTCAGGTCTATCACGATGCAAATTAAACAATGTGCGAGTTAATGCCTGAAATACAGATACAAATTGGATAGTCAGGGCAAAACAACATTGAGCCTGAAGTGGTTTAGCAAAACAATCTTCACAGGTGAGCATTTGAAGCCTGAACGATGCCTGGAACTCTCAAAGAGATTCAGCACTTCTGTCAGAATCTGTGGAGAGAGAAATAGAGTTAAGATTTTGGATGCATTGGTCTTTCTTCCGAAGTAGAATCAGCTAAGAAAAGTGGTATTTATAATGAAACATTGGCGGTTTTGAATAGGGAGAATGTGTGGAAAGGAGTGACATGACCAGTGGTTTGATTTAGTTTTGGCCGTCTGGCTGTTCACTGAAAGGAGGCAGTCAGTTTGAGGCTGCTCGTTCAAGTAACAGCTGCATGAATGAAGAAGGTCCATGCTAGTACCGTCTCTCTAACATCTGTGCTGTAAGACACTGTGAGTGATTTTCATTATTCCTTTTTTGCCAGGAACTGTTGATGGGGCTTCCTGCACGTATTGTGAACATCATCGTCAAGTTGTTATGATCTGTTGCGTTTTCAGATACGTCAGGTTATTCTGAATTCTGTACTCTTTTGTTTGGCATCATATTTGTCATATTTTAATTTATATGTTTAGCGTGTAAAACGAAGTGTTTTGAAGAGCTGCATCCCGTCTGGAATCTTCGCGTCACACAGGCACAAAATAACTGGAATAAAACAGTTTTTACAATTGGATTGAGAGGGTCTGGCCTTTTCCCCAAATATTGGGGTCTCTTTGCTGAATTAGTTCTGTAGTTCCATTTTGGGATTAAGGTTGACTGGACTCGAAGGCATCGCATTGTAATTGTTCGTCCTCTTTATTTCTCGGTGTTGAATTCATTTGCTTTCATCAGTGGTTATAAGAGCAATGGCACTTTCCATAACTATTAGCTTTCCGGAGGTTAATGGAGTATCGTTGGTTTTTTGCAAAAGGTGATTAAAGCCAAGCTGCTGGACTTCGCAGAGAAACTGGTGTTGGAGCTGTCTCCTTCCATTCGGAAAGGAGAAGTACTTATCGAAAAAAACTTAGTATTTAAATTTGCTGGAAATGCAACCAGACTATTCAGAGATGGCCAGAATTCAATTGAAAAGGAAATAGCTTTAAGTAGATTCAAAAGACAAGGAAAGGTCAACAGAAGTGGAACAGTTTGAATAATGGTTATTCAATAAAGTAGAGGAAGGAGCAAAAAGAATCATTCGCTTGGCTGAAGAAAGGAAAAGAGAGAGAAAGAGAAAGTGAAGGCAGAGAAAGAAAGAGAGAGTGGAGAGAGAAAAGGAGACAGACGAAAGGCGAAAGAAAATGAGTTTGAAAGTCCGAAATTGTCACTTAGACGGGAGTTCAAAAATTCACTTTTCGAAGTAATGATAACTCATGTGGAAGAGCAGAGGGTTAAACAGCAAGTGTAGCAGCTCAAATGGCGAGCGATTATTAGTTGATCTAAAAATCAAAGCTTGTCTTTCAAAATCGGTTTCAATCTTCGAAGCAGACACATTGGGAAAAGAGAAAGCCTCATGTGGAAAGGGAATGTAAATCTCGGTAAAGATAATAAGTATAAATTATCACAGGGTAAAAAGGAAAATCCTTGAAGATGACAGAGAAGTTAAGAAGCTTGGCGTTTTCACTGCAATAATGTCGGCTATATGAAATAGCAGTGTTTGTGGTTAGGGAATGCATTTGGAAGCCAGATATAGGGAAACAGTATATGCCACGGAATGTTGTTGGAGTAGTAATGCAAAACACAGTGGAGGCGGAAAAGCTGCACTGGGATATACAAAATGGTCCGAGGGTTGTTAAGGAGGAAGTACCAGATCATCTTCAACCATGTATCTGCCAAGGTACAGTTTTCTCACATAGACCAGGAACATCAGCTAAAGAGGTTAAAACATGACGATTCACAAGACCTTTGACGTTTCAATCTGTGAAAGTGAAAGATGAGGAGCTATGTACTTCTAAATGATGAATTCCAAAACAGATGCTAGTAACTGAAATTCACGGTGAGACAAGAAGTACCCAGTTGCGAAAAGTGAGCTGACAGCGTTCAGAGAAGAGGGGGGAGTAGATGTGATAGGAGTACTGGAAAAACTCTCCGCTCCATAAATACGATATATTTTACTAAAGATACAGAGGATTCGTAGGAGGGAGTGCTGCCTATTGTCCTTGTAAACCGAGTAGAGTGTCAGGCAACCGAACGAGTGCAAGGTCCATGTTCTGTGATTCGTTTTGACTGTGTGGTAACGAGGTAACAAAGTCACCAGTTGAAACAGGGAGATCATGGAGTACAGATTAGGGTGAAGTCGAACTAACAGAGACCTTTTTGATTAAATGATTGTGTCAATCCAGGTGTATATAGCTGTCGTAAAAGCCATCTTCAGAGCAACTAAATTAACGGAGTTAAAGGAGAAAAATGAAGATTTAAAGCAATTGTGTCAAGAGCATGCAGAGAAAACGAATCCGAATATATCCCTGAATTTTAACATTAAAAATGATGTCTTAATGAAGAAATGGAGATCATAACATATTAAAGCAGGTGGGAAATAAGTAGAAGTCCATCAAGTCTAATTGCCATTGGATTTCAGAAAGGATCTTTTGCAGGTAGCGCATGTGCGACCACGATGGAGTAACTGAGAAGAACCAACTGCAAAATCACTTTCACTGTCTTGGACTTCAGAAGGATACTGTCGATTTTTGCCACACATTGTATACATGTCAGGTAATTGCAAAGCAAAATATGTTTCCGGAAAAATACAGCAGGACAGACAGCATCTAAGGATAATGAGAATCGACATTTTATGAAGAAGCCCTTCATCAGGAATCAGGCTTGTGTGGGGCTGTAGCGAAGGTGCAGAGAATGCAATCGGTATATGAAGGATGGGAGAATTCGATAAGTCAGAGAGGAAGGTGAAGCTGATAGATAGGACAAACGATGGACAAGTCAAAAGGGCGATGTCCAATTGGAGCCCTAGGTCGGTGAAAAGGTTGGGAGATGGGCAACTAAGAAACTGTTAAAATACACATTCATCCCATGTGGTTTAGTGTTACAAGGCTGAAGATGAGTCGTTCTACCTCCAAGCGTCAGATATTCAGGTTTTGGCAATGGAGGAGGCCCAGGACCTGCATGTCATTGTGGTGTGGGATGGGAAATTGAAGTATTCAGCCACGGGGTGGTGGGATTAGTTGGTGTGGGTGTCCCAGAAATGTTCTCTGAAATGATCTGCAAGTTGGCGTCCTATCTCCCGATGTAGAGGAGACCATATTGAAGTCAATGGATTGAGTAAATAACATTTGAGAAAGTACACGTAAATTTCTGTCAGATGTCGAACGATCCTTGGACAGAGGTAAGTGAGAAGGTGTGCAGGTACGTTTTGCATTATTTGCGGTGGGAAGTAAAGATGCTGGAAGTTGGGTATTGGCTGGTGGTGGTTACGGATCTGACAAGGGAATTGCAGAAGGAATGGTTTGTACGAAACCCTGACAGGAAGGGAAATGTATCCGTAGTTATGGGGTCTGTTTGCAGGTGGTGGAAGTTGTGGAGGATTATGCGATGTATGCGGAGGTCTTTGGGGTAGGAAGTGGGGACGGGATGTACTTTCCTTTTTGCGTTAGGCGAGGTGGGGTTCAAGGGCACAGATGCGGTAAATGGTTGAGATGCACCATTGGTGGAGATGTTGGAGCATTTTGTCAAACACACGGGATAGAAAATTGTGGTATTTGAAGAAGGAGGCCAACTGGAATTTTCTATGGTTGAATTGGCCATCCTGGGAAGAGCTGTGGTGGCTGAGGAGTAATTAGGAACAAGGGAGGGTGTTTTTGTCGTCGGCAATTTGGGAGGGAGTGACGTCAAAATGGCTGTGGGATTCGATGAGTTTGTGGATGTCACTGGTTACTCCGTCGCCGGAGATGGAAGTGGAGGAATCCAGGAAGGGAAGAGAGTTTTCCAAGATAGTCAAGGTGAAGTTGAGGTCGACACGAAAGGTTTTTGTCAAGTTAATGTACTGTCTACACTCCTCGTGGGAGCGCGAGATGGCGCCAATGCAGTCATCGACATCTTGGAGGAAATGGTGGGGCATGGTACCGGTATTGTTGGAGAAGGTGGTATGTTCCACTCAACCGACAAAAAGGGAGACATAGCAGGGACACACGTGGGGGCTCAGGGTTACCCCTTTGGATTGGAGAAAGTGGGAAAATTAGGAGGATATTATTTAAGCGTGAGTACCAGTTTGGTCATTCAGATGTTGGTGTCAGTAGAAGGGTACTGGTTGGGACTGGATGAGAGGAAGAAACGGAAGGCTTGGAGCCCTTCTTCGTGGTGAACAGATGGGAATAGCGATTGGATGTCAATGGTGAAGATTATGCATAGGGGTTCGGGTAATCAAAGGTCGTACAGGAAGAAGCGAAGCACTTGGGTAGTGTCCTAAATGTAGGTGGTGAGTTCAGGGGGAAGAGAGTGGTTTCGAGTTACGCAGAGAAGCGTTTAGTGGAACAGGAGGAAGCTGAGACAATGGTTCGATTGGGGAAGTCAGGTTCTTGAATCTTAAGTATGAGGTAAATTCGGGAGGAGTGGTGTTGTTGGATTGTGAAGTCGGAGGCGATGAATGGAACATCCCCAGAGATGATGAGCTTTTGGATGGTCCTGGTCCTCACATTCAATCCCACCAAAATCCGTATACATCGCATCACCTCCGCCACCTCCGCCGCCTAGAAGCATGCCGAACCACTTTGGATATAGTACCCCCTCCACCACTATCAGTGTTTCTGATAGAGCAATCCCTCCACGAATCTGTTGTCACATCCAAGCTGCCCCTCGATCAGCCCACCCCACGAGCATCTTACCCGCCACCACAAGAAGGGTAAAACGTAGGGCCACACCTGCTCCCTCACATACATACAAGGTGCCAAAGGATCCATTCATATGCAACAGAAATTTACCTAAACTTCCTTAAATGTCATCTACAGTTTCCATTGTGTACGATGCAATCTCGACATCAGGGAAACTGCACACCAAATTTCCGATCATTTCTGAAAACATCTCTAGGACAACTGCTCCAACCAACCCCACTTCCTTGTGACTGAACACTTCAATGCCCCTCCCACTCAATGAAGAACATGCAGGTCCTGTGCCTCATTCATCGCTAAAACCCAACCACGGACCCCTTGAGGAAGAACGCCTCATCTTCTGCCTTCATGCCCTGCAACCACCCAGGATTAATGTGAATTTCACGGCGTTCCTCATTTGCCCTCCCCCAACCTCTCCCAGTCCCAAACCTCGAACTCGGCAGTGCTCTATTGACCTACCCATCACCTTTCACATTGTTCCATTCGAACTGCCTCTCCGACCCATCATCTTCTCTCGCACCTCAACTATATATTGCATTCTCAACTACCGTCCCCACCACTTTGCTGCTTCTCATTTATCTCTCAACCCCTCGGCCCAGAAGCCTCTTTCCTGATGAAGTATGTATGCCTGAAAAGTCGATTCTCCTGTTCCTCAGATGCAGCCTGACATGCTGTATCTTACTGGCACAGTAATGTCGACTCTGATCTCCAGCATCTGCAGTCCTCAAATTCTCCTCGGTAAGTTTAAAACCACAGGCCGTAATAAAACCTAAACTTCTAATGTATATTCCTGTATTTCAGAACGTTTTAGAAGAGGATTAAATGATTGTGTAGGATCCGTTCCAGAAACAAAAAAAGGATCAGAATTTTTAAACAATAATCAACGTGGCAATGTATTTCGGGACTCCATTCCATTTCGCTAAAATAAGTGGACAAGTGTCACTCAATTTATTTTCACGAGACATGGACAATCAAATCAAGTTTCAAACTTCACATCAAAATTATTCAACTTAGTTAAGAACAGCTTCGGAATAAAATAATTCAATTCTACTCTGCAACATCCAGAGTCGCAGGAAGCACCAGAAGGGAGGCATGAGAATTAAAGAAAATGTTGACGGCTTATCGTCAAGACTATCCAATTGAGAGGGCACGCATACTTCTGATTGCACATTTTGCGATCAGAGATGCACCAAGTGAATCAGCCAAATTCAGTCGATTGCATTGAATTTTTAAGATGAGGAGGAAAAGTCAACAAAATCTATTAACAGTAAGTGGTGGGAACTTTGAACTCCCTGCCGGTAAATGTCCTTGTAGTAGAATCATGCATTGTAGCCAAAGTGAACCTTGTGATGCCACACTGGACAAGGCAATGTACCAAGTACTGAAAAAATGGGATTAGAATCATTGGTGCTTGTTTATAAATGATGCTGCCAGTGTGACCAAAAGACGCCTTTCAACTGTACTGTACTATTCAATATATCAATCACAGCATGAAATATGGAAATAAAACAGGTTAAACATTAGCAAGAAAACCGAAAGCTGAATGCTACCTACTGTTCGAATTGCACTGAAATCCCTTCCCTTCTCACCAGTAAGCGTAATAACCTGAAGGTTTTCTTCTGTAATTCGAGAACCTCCATTTAAAACTTGAATTCCAGGAAGGACTGAGGCATAACATACACAATGGATCGAGAACGTCAATAACCAGAACTCATTGAGGGTGTGCAGCAACACCAAACCATAAAAACTGAACAGTTCTAAAAGGACTATATGACATTCTGTTTAATTAAAAAAAAACTGTGTTTTTAAAATAACAAGATGAATCAGAACATGATATAAGATTTGCTGGGAAATGAAGAAAATAAATTGCAGTGTGGAGAAGGTATAGTCCAGGACTATTTGAAGTTTACAGAGTGCAGCCAAGTCCCGGTGGTGAAATTGTGGTCCGGAACATGGTGCGGGAGGTACTCGGAGCGTGTGCAGATAATTCATGTAAACACAACCTGTTTGTCCGATTGGATGATTATCAGGAACTTGAGCTGCTTAAGCTGACTCAACTTCCTGAACGTACCATACGCCCAAGTAAATGAAGCGTCTGAGCGATCACACCTTGCCGGGAACGTGTGAAATTCAAGGAGAACATGTTCCTTCGTGGTATGCATACACTTCACGATGGGAGCAAGGAAATGTCCAAATGAAGTCACCAAAATACCGATTTTCGTCATAGTTTAACGATTGCAGTCTGTTAGATTATTCTAGTCCCGACCTTCACTTTCAAAATCAGAGCTCAGTGCAAAATGTAATGATCTAATGTTCTTTCCCTTTCTTTATCTGAGCATCGTCATCCATGTCTCATCATCACGAATATTAAGTAAACCTCCCTGTGGTTTCAAGTTTGTGCATGAATAGGATTGCAGTTTGGTTTGTCCTCTCATTTGCATTCATTAATTTTCATAACTGTTTACTCCACTGTTCAACGCAGTCAAAATGCTGTTTTGCGCATCAACTGCAGGCAATATGTAAACCGGTTTTCAACTGCTCCAGTGATTCATACAGTCTGACTAGCGTATCAGCAAAACGTTAAAATATTTCAACCAGATTGGTCGTGATGGGAAACAAATATCTCACTGCAGCCTAAGGTGTCCTGGCATAGTTCAACCACTAGCACATCACCAACAATGCAGAAAATTTTCAATGTCTAACTTTTACACAAAGACAGAACAAATCCAAGATAACCAATCACTACAAATCAGCCTCCTCTTGATCATCAGTGAAATGATATAATGTGTCATCAACAAGGCAACCAACCAACAGAAATTAAAGTAGTGCGGAGAAGATGTAATCCAGGAATACTTGAATATTTGAACGACACCCACTTTCGGTTCAACCAAGACCAATCAGTTCATAGATTCACGATAATCTTTGTTCAAATATGGCAAATGGAGTTAAATTCCAGTGGTGTGGGAAAATCAGCCCTTGACATCAAGGCCGCATTCGACCAGGTGAGGCATTAGGGAGCGCTGTTATAACTGGACTCAATGGTTATTAGGAGAAAACATTTCCAGTGATTGAAGACATACCTCGTACAGAAGATTAGAGTCTCGATCGTTGGCGGTCAAGCATCGCATCTCCAGGTCACCTCTGCAGAAATTCATCAGGGAAGTGTCCTAGGCCAAATAAGCATCAGTTGCTTCATAAGTGGCCTTCACTTCGTCGCAGGCTCAGAAGTGGGGATGCTCACTGGTACCAGCACAATTTTTAACACAATTCACCAATCCTTGTATGCTGAAACAGTCCATGCTCAAATGCAATGAAACCTGGACAATATCGAGGGCTGGTCTGACACATGACAGGCAACATTTGTGCAACAGAAATGCCAGACGCTGATGATCAGTGCCAAAATGTTTGGTGCTGGAAAATTACAGCCAGTCTGACCGCATCCGAGGAATAGGAAATTTGATGATACAAGTGTAAGATCTTCATCATGAATGTGAGGGGGTGAGGGGGGGGGGGTGGGCAACAAAGCTGAGAGATCGATGGGAGGGTTTGCACTGGGGGTGAAGTAGCCTGAAATGCATTAGGTCGAAGAAGCTGGTGGGGTTGGAGCATTGGGTGGAGCGGAGGGGTGAGAAGGAAGATGCAAAGGTAGGTCAGTTAAAAATGGTAGTAACGACTTGCAGTGGTGAATTTTCGGATAAGGTGGGGGAGGACAGATGAGGAAAACGATGCAATTGACATTCCTCCCATGTTATTGAATGGTCCCAAGGCGGACGATGAGGTATTCTTCCTCCAGTCGTCGAGTGGCTGGAATTTGGCCGATGAGGAGGCCAGGGAATTGCATGCCCTCGGCACGGTGGAAGATGGGGTGAAACATATCGGCCACAGGGCGGTGGGGTTGTTTATTTTGTGTCCCCGAGATCTTCTCTGGAGCATTCAGCAAGTTGGCGGCCCGTGTCCAAAATGTTGAGGAGATCACATTGAAAACAACGGACTCAGTAGGTTACGTGTGGTTTGGTACAGGAAAAATGGCCTCGAATGCAAAAAGATCTTTTGGGCCTTGGATGGCGATGAGAGCTGCAGTTTTATGCACAGACTGCACAAATTATGTGGAGTTAAGTGAAAGTGCCAAGTGTGGAGCATGTGTTAGAGGGGGCCGTCGACACAACAAGGAAGTTGTGGTGGGAATGAACTGTGTGGACCACAGATACGGGAGAGGAGGGATATTTCTCCCTGGTGGTAGTGTCTGTTTATCAGTTCCAGAAACGGTGGAGGATGATACACTGCATCTGAAGGCTGGTCGTGAGAATGTGAGGTTTTGGGGTTCTGTCCTTATTGCGATTGGAGGAGTGGGGTAGAAGCTCGGAGTTGTGCGGTGAGGAGCAGATGTACTGAATGGTAACGATGATAACTTGAGGAGGGAAATCGCGTTCCTTGAAGAAGGAGGCCTTCTGGGATATTCTATGGTGAAATCGGAATAATTAGTGTTAGCTTATAAGATATATAAATTATCAGTGCATGAGAAGTGTTCGTCCAGATATTGCGTAAATATGTAATTCTGTACCTCTCAAGGAGTTGGTAATTGAACGCAGGTGTTCTGGATCCGAGGTTCGGATCGAGCTCGACATCACAGGAAGCCTGAACCTATATCCATTTCAAAAACAACCTCGCCCATTAACTCCCAAATAATATATATCATATTCAGATCTTATTTATTCCACATATATCTGCGGACATAGTCAGGGCAAAGCAATTTCAAATAGCAGGTGTAACACCATCGCTTTCCCCATTCGATCTCTCAGTTTAAAATCTGAGCACTGATCTCTCCAGTGTAACATCCAGAAACAAAGTCAATCAACATCTCAAAGCATTTCACATATTTTATCATGTTTTGTTTATATTACGAAGTTACATTGGACTCCAAAAAATCTGCTATTCATTCCTTCCCTGCTCATGACAGTGCTAAAATGATCTAAACATTTTTTAAAGACTGAATGTGGACAGGAATCAGCAACATTGTATGGATGGAGTCTTGCACTGACAGACTCAGCGGTTTCAGTTTTAACGTGCAAACTTCACAGTGTCCCGATCATGCTCAAAGAATCGTAGCGTTGTTCGTCTGAAATATGTGAAGTCTCATACCGTCAGTCCAAAGCTTAACTTTGTCAATAGTCTCACTCATCTAAAAAGCCGTGCCCACGCCCATGTTTTCCATATGCAAATAATTTGTTTGCTTAGACTATTTTAACAGTGCTCTATGTTTCGCTCTGACCGCGATTTTAGACAATGAAACAACTACTGAGTGCAATGGGAGTTCAGAAATGGGAGACGTTCTAGGTTGCACGGGCAGCAGCTGTCACAGGTGGTGTTCAGCAGTGAACAATGCAGTGGACAGTGCTGCTGACTTTAGAGATATGTTCATTTTGGAGAATGTAAAAAGATCAAGGGAAATTGATGGGCTGACATTGATGAGAATCATGATGAACCTAACAAAGTGCTTACAAATTACGGAAGTGAGCGACAACGGAAATTAGTGAGAGATGCAAGCTGCGATTTTCCGTTCGCCACATATTTGCAGTAGTCTTCTGGAAGAAGGTGGGCACTTATGATGGTAGGAAGGAGGGGTTAAAGAGGTCCAAAAATATTCCTGCCAAATCATCCGCACAGGATCTGAGTGCAAGTCTATGGATTCTATCCAGGCTGTCTGTGAGTCTTCAGTTCTGTGTACAGTGGGAAATAGACTGCTTTCAGTATAGCAGAGGAGAAATCGTGCAGTACATAATAGGCATGACAGTTTACTGTAAGACATTATTGATGCACAGGGAAGTAATTCGTCAGCATCAGCACATCTGAGCACTGGAATGACGAGAAGGCATAACTAACTGGCCGATTCTTTGCCCAAGGACGCCAATCCCTCCATTCAATAAATTGAGAATCACTCAGGTAGAAATGTCTCGTCAGGTGCAACAGGAGGGAGGCATGTCTCTGGAAAATAGAGTGCCCAGCAGTGTCGAAATTCATTTTGGAAGATATGTCGAACTTTAAAGTCATCCATCTTGCATTCAATGGGTTGTATGCTTTAGAGGTGTATATTCGGGCAGGAGGATTTGATACCTCGTAGTTTCAACCTCACTGGAAATGCAGCACATCTCCCAGGTTCCCTGCATCGCAGTTCCTGCTAATCGATCCAGGTGTGCCTGAGCGAAACCTGCTATTCTAGGAGATATATCTGATTGGTTCCTGGGCTCCAATCATGACCTTGAGCATTCGAGACCCTACTGCCGCCTATCAGTCGGCCTCCATGATACGGGGTCACTGTGTTTCTTTTTCCCACGATGGCTGAACTTTGTTTCCAAGTTTCTGTGAGTTTGGATCTGTCAGTGTCGGCAAGTCAAGGACGTCCAATTGGCTCGCGTGGGTGAGTCTCGTGCACGATGCTTCACGAGGACTTGCCGTCGTCTGGTCGGCTTGGTTGCTGTCAGCATGGGGTCAGATCCTGCTCCCAATCTAAAGCTCAGTTCTGGATTTTCACGCGTGGTCGAGGTTTTCAGGAAGTTGGTAGACCTTTAGTTACGCTTCACTTGATATTGGAGAGATTGTTTTCGAGCCTCGTCAGCGGTAGCATCTTGAGAACTGAAATAAGTTGTCAGCGAACGTTGTTAGTAATGCTATTAGACTTGACATTAAGGTTTAAAAGCAAATTGAAGTAAAACGTGGAAATGCAAGGACTGATATCGACCTCTCGCAAAATACCACTGTGCACCAGTGCAACCTTGAACGTGGTTTATTTTTGAGTAATATTGTGTGCAATGTAGTCATGGCGTTGTTATTGGAGGCGTTATAGAATTACTTTCTCGCTGATTTCTTTTGACGTTCGTCAGACAAGGCGACCAATTTCAGTGTGTGTGCTGAGGGTTGTAATTAAATTCTGTTCCTGTCTGAAGCAAAATCAAGAAATGAAACAATAGCTTCCGAAATGAACATGACTTTAAAAAGAGAAACGTGAAGGAGCCATTGTTTCCTGCTCTGTGATTCTTTATTTCAGTTTTAAGAACCCACAAGAATTAGATGAAGAGAACTCTCTTCTACTTGATTATTCATGCGAATAGTGCATCCACTTTTACCATGAGCTGCTGCTTTGATCTGGGCGACGTGACTACTACATTCAGGCTTGAAACTCACAATGTAAACGCAGGATTAATCTGGCAATAAAATCATTTTGCTTTGCATCAATTGAACCTTTGCTCAGTGAGATCGTTATCAGTCACATTGACGTTGAGAACACAACTTTAATACAGCTGGAAAGAAAGCAACATGTGGTGCCCAATGCATTTATAGCACATTCCATGCTGATGAGGTCGGGTAGGTATATGAAACTATTTTTCAAAGAAAATTGTAATCTTGACGGTTTTCACACGTCGAAGTGTGTTGTTTTTGCTTCGTACAGCCACAGTTGGCCCAAGAGCCTTTTTGTGTGCTGTCGTTCTTTTTTGTCACCCTGGCTCTAAACTAGCAGTAAATTATTGCGTACAGTCAATATTTGTTGGGCCACACTGACTATGGCATGTTCCACATATTCCAACTGAAATAAGATTAATATCGGCGAAATATTTGCTTCACATGCACTCTCGCTGGTTGGGTAACACCAATGCGGGCAATGATCGACTTTAGTTCATGAAAAAGCAATGCCTTTTTCATGGAAGACATAATTGTTTCAGAAGTTTACATTGTCTACCGATGTTAGGACTGCATCTCCTTCAAGAACACAAACATCTGTTGATCACTGGTTTGGGCACTTCGGCACTACCAATTTTTAAAATCCATTCAATGCGACATCATCAGAGGTGTCTGGTTTCAAAACCATGATCTGGAGGAGGGAAGAATATGAAATGACTCAATGCATAATTCAAAAAATTAAGTTTACCATGGTTTTATAACGCAAATGTGTTTTCTACTCCAACACACATCTTTTGAAAAATCTTAGGTTGAATAATTTTATCACAACGCATGAAACAGCAGCATTTGTAAAAAGTACAACAAATATAAT
Source organism: Chiloscyllium punctatum (assembly GCF_047496795.1). NCBI lineage: Eukaryota > Metazoa > Chordata > Chondrichthyes > Orectolobiformes > Hemiscylliidae > Chiloscyllium > Chiloscyllium punctatum. The sequence continues at coordinate 52,231,280 of NC_092773.1, forward strand.
TCAAGTATGATACAAACCTGGTTTACAAATTCTGCATTTACTTTCCACTTACAGGTAACATACTGCCTGTTGTGATACTATTTTGTCACCAATGTGGTCTCTCCAAATGTACCGCACTATACGTGGTGGCCATGTTTGTCACGGACCTACTTGTCATGAGCTTCGACCTGATGCTAAGACACATTGTTCTTGTCTATCACAATCATTTCCGTTTCCTGCGGGACATCCCAATGTTCAAACTACATGCAGCAGTGTTAAATGCAGCCATAGATTCATCTGTTGAGTTTACTGTCGCGTTTACTTTTGACAGATTTGTGACCATTTCTGACAAGAAGTGGAGAAGCAAGTATTGAACCGTTGACACAGCAGGTGTGATTCTTGGAAAAACTGTAATACTGTGCTGTATTTAAAATGGTCAGCTGATACTTAATGCTAACAGGTCACTACCGAATGTGAACCACCCCGTGGATTTGTGTCATGGCAGAGAAGTTCAATACTCTCTGCTCTGCACAGCAATAGAGTTCGTGTGTCATGATCTATTTGTTCTTATTGTGCTGCTGAATGTTTTCACTATCAGACAGTGTTAATGAGCAGCCGAAAACGCAAAAAGGTTCCAGCCTCATAGAATTTGGAAGAGTGATGTTGATTACAAGGGAAAGAGCCGAAAGACAGCTATTATATTCATGTATGTTATCTCGAGACCTTTCGTCCTGTTACGTGCGTTGGTGACCCTGTTTTGTTACTGGAAACGGAATTAAAACTTTTTTACGAGATGATATGATTCTCTTATTTTCTACTTGAACTGAGCTTCATTCTCAAATCGCAGACTGCTGCACAAACACATGCATCTTTGCTATAATCCAATCAAAGTTTCGAGAAGATTTGAAGATGAGGCTAAAGTATCCTTTTTCTTCACTTTTTCAATTAATTTGGCGATGAAAATAACTGAAGTATTTGAAGTTCAGAAATAATTTTCATTTCAGGCCATACTGTGAGACACTGAATGCAAGGCTGCTGGCATATTCTCCACGTGGTTAAGCAAACATACTCCCGATGATTGTCAGCAAATTGGGTGACTTGGGGATCTCATTGACAAAGTGACCAAGTCTTGTTCTGAGGACTATTCCTTTGAGAACCACGTCGCCTGCGTTTGCTTTCGGCATCCAATTAAAATGTTAAAAATATATTTAAATCAGTTCCTGAAGAGGGAAGTTTGAAGGGTTTGGGAGTGGAGCTGGGACTGGTTTAGTTATGAATTCTGTTCGCCATTGACTTGTTGAACAAAATAGTCTGCTTCCATGCTGTCTGACTTTATTATTGTATGATGACATGCAGTGACATCAGAGTGAGAGATGTGAGATACTGATTGTCTTGCAAGATAATATTTTTTAAAAAACAGTACCCGATAGAGTTATCAAATCGAATTCGCATTAGGTGTGTTTGGCCCTCGCTAATGGCGATGTTCTGTTGAACATGACAACAAAAACGATACTGGATGACCTAAGTCTGAATGCAGAATCCGACAGTGCTCAGATGAAATGATCTTATTCAGCCTGTCGGATCGAGACTCGTGTGTTGGATGGCGAAATTCATCTTGAAAGGTTCCTCACGATTCTTTTCTTTCCACTTCTTTGCAGAAGTTTGCACGTTTCATGTTAGAAATACTTTCACTTTCCATTACCTTGATTGCAACTACAATGACCACATTTCCTGGAAAGGCATGTGTCATCATTTCCTGCCCTTCCATGAGGAATGATTTTGACATCATTTCTACGTGCTTTCTGTGACCAATTGTTTTGAATTAGAGAACTCTACTTCTGCCAATGGAGATACGTTTCACGATTTGTATTCAATGTAACCTCCACTGAAACAACACGATGATTTTCTTTGAACTTTTAGTGATTTTGTGTAATTGAATAATTGAATAGCGGTGAAATGTGCATTTTTAGATTTGTTTCATTTCGCGAAAACAAGCATGAATGTAGGTTTTCTGGGAAAGTGACGTTGTATGAAGTGAACCTTTGAAAAATGGGGATACCTGTATGTATAACTCCTTTTGTCTTTTTTAACAGCTTCCTTCTCTAAGTAACGTGTTAAATGTAATATTTTACGTATTTGTCCAGCAAAAATGACTCGCAACATACTTTTGTGAAATTAATTTGCATCTGCTGTGATATTAATCTGGTATTCTTGAGCACCCTGCGGCATTTCATACACATTTCGATATTCCCATCATGTGATGTTTTGAGATAAGGCTCTGGATAGCTCAGATCAACCGTCAATGTATCTCAGAAAAGACAGAAGTCAAATCACTGACTTTGGGAAATTCAACTCAGAGACAGAAAGTGATAGAATCACGGAGGCATACAGCCTCCGTGAATAGAACCTTTTGTAAAGCTCGGCCATGCCGTCCAGTTATTCTAACCTGGTGTGGTCCCAATTGTCACCACTTGGCACTTATCACTCCAAATACTCCATATCATACGCATTCAGATGACTTTAAATGTTGTAATTGTACCAGCGTCCAACACTTCTCTTGATAATTCATTACATTAACCCAGTACACTCTGCGTGAAAAAAAGTTGCCCGTTAGATTCCTTTCACATGTTTCCTCTCTCAACCTCAGCCTACATCCTCTAGTCCTGGAGGTCAGCACGGCACTGTATGAAAGAGCGTTGTCCATTTCGCCAATTCATATCCCTCATGATTTTACAACCATCTATAACGTCACCCCTTAGCCTCCTACATTCCAGCGAAAACAGCCCCAACTTATTCAGCCTTCTCCTTACAGCTCACATACGCCAACCATGGCAACATTCTGTAAAGTGCTTTCTGAACCCTTTTACATTTCACAACATTCTTCCGCGAGGAAGGAGACCAGAATTGCACACAACGTTCCAAAAGGGACCCAAACATTGTCCTGTACAGGCCCACGTGACCTCCCAACTCCAATACTTTGTACTCGGACCGATAAAGGAAAGCATGCAATTGCATTCTTCACTATCCGATCTACCTGCGACTATACTTTCAAGGAACTAAGAACTGCACTGCTAAGTCGCTTTGTTTAGTTAAGCTACACATGATCTTACCACTTCGAGTATAAGTCCTGCTCCGATTTGCTTTTCCAAAATGCAAAAACTCGTATGTAATGAAATTATGAACAACCTGCCTCTTCTCAGCCTATTCGCCCATCTGATCAGGGTCTTCTAATGCTCTGAGGTAGGCTTCTTCGCCGTCCACTACACCTCCAATGTTGGTGTCATCTGCAAACTTGCTACCTGTACATCCAATGTTCACATCAAAGTCATTCATATGAATAACGAAAAACATTTGATGCACGACCGGTTATTGTGGCAATTCACTGGTCATACGCCTCCAGTCTGAAAAGCATGCCTCCACCACCAGCCTCTCCCTTCTATCATAAAGCCAGTTCTGCATCCAAACGGCTAGTTCTCCCTGCACTCGATGAAATCTAATCGTATTAAGCTTTCTCCCATGAGGAACATTGTCGAGCGCCTTACTAAAGTCCGGAAATATGACGTCAATCACTCTGCACTCATCAATCGACTCTGTTACATCTTTAAAACACTCAATCAAATACGCGATCCATGATCTCCCACGCACGAAGCCATGCTGCCGATCACTCAGTCAGTACTTGCCTTTCCAAATGCACGTCAATCCTATCGCTTGAAATGTCCTCCAACAACTTGCTAAGCGCTGATGTCAGGCTCATCCAAACATTACTTATATCAGAAATAACATTATCATTCACGGCATTTCTTTACATCCCTGGCACTCTTCGAAGTTCCTATTCAAATTTATTCAGTAAATTTAATCAGATACGCAACCGTAACCTTACTTTTTTTTCAAGCTTTCTTGTCAATATCAGTTTCCATTTAGACATTAAGTAAGTAGCATTACTGCTGTGATTCATCCCTCTTTCCCCCTTCCATTCGAAGTCATCTTTTTTGAGTAGGCAGCAAAGTACTGATTTTGAGGTCACTGGACCAGACTTTGTCTGACCAACACATTGTCCTTTTTTGCATCAGATTCTGCAGAGTCCATCTCAAACCCTTCAGGCAGTATCCAAATGTAGAGGAATTCCTGGTCTGAATTGTCGTGATCAAATAACCAGATATGTTGTGGCAAAGTTCGAAGGGAATCAGTTCAAATAAAAGCATTATGTACAGTTTTCAAAAAAATTTCCTATCTGTTTTCATTGAGTTTGAGAATATATATCTGGATACAATGTATCATGACGTCACACTGTTTGATTTAGGTGATATCTTTAAATGTTCCTTCCCGTGCGTATTTTTCTCAGTCACACTACACTTCAATCTCTTAGTCAAATTGGTTTCACCGGTTCGCACTTAACAACAAAGGAATCTTCATTCAATATTTTCATTCTGGTTCCTTCCCGACTGTTTCTAGTTCCACATATGCTCTTTTTATTTGCCTTCCTTTCAGTGGCACGGTGGCTCTGTTGTTACCCAGTTTTACTCAGCCAGAGAACCGTGATTGATTTCAGCCTCGGGCGACTGTATCTTTGATGTTTGCACATTCACATTGTATATACATTAGTTTCCTCCCACAGTCCAATTATGTTGAGTTTATGTGGCTTGGACATAGGAATGCAGGATGACAGTAATCAGCTTGTGTGTAACAGTGAGTGGGATGTTCTTCAGAGCAATGGTATGGACTCAATGTGATGAATCCCTTGCTTCCATGCTGAAGATATTCTATGATGATTGCTTAATCTCGATTACACATCAATTGTCTCAGAGTTCCTGGTAATACGAATTCTCTGCCTGGCTATGTAGTCACGAATTGTCGTGCACACAGACGCACATGAGGTTAATTTAAAAGTAGAAATAACAATAGTTACGTTTATTATCCCTCGGGGTTTGAATGTTAAGGGACATTGCAAGCAACATAACCAAGATATGAATGGGAAAGAAAAAAAGAGATGAAGGTGAAAGATATCCATCTGTTGCAGCTTTCATAACTATTGTAGCTAATCAGACAAAATAGGACTCGATCGTTCAGAAGAAATGCCAGACACACAAAGTGTGGTCGATGTTCAGAAGGACTTTCCGCCAACGGCTGTTGACTCTATGTCGTGTGATTATTTAAGTCGAAGTAAACCTATTTTGTGAATGTTTGTTAAGCAATTTGATTACGAGAATGGGAGAAAGGTAGAAATATGGAGTTTCACAAGGCATCAGCCATGGCACACCTGACTCGACGGGATGAATGGCTGAGACCTGTCCTCTGCTCCTGGTTAATTCTCAAGAGGCACACTGCGAGAAGAGATTTTTTTTGTTGAACTAACAATGTTCATTGATGCAATGCAGTTTGTAGAAAATACCACTTCTCGCAAATTGCATGTGTAATAAAGAAATTGAATGTCATTAATCTTTTAATAATTCCACATCAAATGGGCTGGCTTTGCCTGAGGTTAGATGCGAGCTTCTGAAAGCTTGTTAGAGTTGCAATTGAGCAATTGGAAGGCATTCTCTCGTATTCCTACCTGTGCTTGTAGGGAGTGGGCAAACTTGGAGCAGCGATATTACGAGTCATTGACGGCAGTTATCCAAACATGTGACAGGCTTTTGTCGAGATTGAATTTATTAATTCATTTCTCTTTAATGCTGTTTGAAGTGTGGCCTTGACAAAAACGTACTTTTGCTTTACACGTGGGAGATTAAGTAATAAAGATGTCATTAAACGTCATAAATAATGTATTGCATGAATGTTTCTTGCAACTTCCGATCTAAAAATTGGACTTCTTTTCAAGTCTTGCTACATACGTACATTGACTTTTCATGGCTTGAGGCGAAATGTTTTTCTCTGTAGTCATTGCCAATATCCATACTTAAGAAACTTGAAGCGTGAATATAATTCCATCTACTTCTGTGGTGTTTCATCATATATCCGAACAAGTCACATGGTTGGCATTCAATGACATCATACAGCTTTAATGATTGAAGTTCAAAAGAAAACTGACCATGTTATTTGGTCGGCTCAATGGAAGTTTTGCTCTGCTGTGTCTCAATTAGCTGTGGCATTGCATTCAATGCGCTCTCTGTTGAGGTGAAAGCTCAAGTTAGTTAACTGACTCTGCATTATTCAGATTCTCCAGGGAACTGTAATAATATAAAGGCTAATTATTGCAAATGCTATCTAGAAGTGTGCAGCAAATACTAACCTTGTATTGATATTTGTATGATTATCACAAATCTTAGACACGTTAGATTTCTGTTTTTGCGTGTTTAATATTCAAAGGTTATGTTGTCCTTTGAAAACTGAGAGGTCATAACACCAGATTTGCTGAAGAGTCTGCATTAATAATTGAAGTGGAGCACTAACTTCCCCCAGTACATATTTTCTTTTCTAGTTGATTTTATCTGTAACAGTCATAGGCTGTGCGAGCCAGGAGAGTTGGGAACTCCAGTAAAACTTTTCTGAATTTCTTTTGAGATCTTCTCTGTGGATGCCTTTGCCACCTCTCTGTAAGAATTTGTCTTTGTCTTAACCAATTGTTTTTTTTTTGCCAGGGTGTGATTATTGAAATATATTCTGTAAGAATAATTAATTATCAATAGCTACTGTATCGGATCGTTTAAGTTTTCCAATAGTATATTCTAAGTTCTGCTTTCATTTGGAATGTTTTAACCACCATGCTTAAATATGTTCTCATTTGCTTAAGGCTGAGAGACTTGACCAGCTGCATCATACCTGGAACATCCACTCACGTTTGCCTTTGAAATAAGAAAAAAAAAGTTAGGGTCTAGGATACATTGTTTAAATACTTTGAGTGAGGCTGGTCAGTTTCATAACTCATGCGTTGCACTCAGGAAAGATATCTGCATCTAACGGGTAACAATATTTAGAAATCTAAACTGACGATAATTGGAATTTCAGCAATAAATCGGTTGTGCTTGTTTTCCACAGAAAGACAATAATCGTTTCGTTCATATTCAGGGCGAGCTTATTCGTTATTCTTGTTTAAAAGAACCTCAGACAGCATAAAGACACTTCTTAAAGAAGATCAGCCACAGATGCAAATATTTTACAAATGATAAACAGATTCATGGGGAAATGCCTCATTATTCTGTCGGATAGTTATGCCAGGGTCAGACATACAACAGCATACCAGGAATTTGGTGAAAACAGAATGACTGGGGAAATAAAGCAGACATGATTGAAACAGACTGAGAGAGGGAATGATGGCAAAACAAAGTCAAACCCTGGCAGTAACTGCAAACAGATAGAGAGATACAAATTAAGTGTGAAGGATAAATGAAAGAAAGAAGAATGAAAGGAAGAAGAAAGAAAGAAAGAGGCAAGGAAAGAACGAGAAGTGGACCAGCAAAAAGAGCAGCAAACATGATCGTGGGGAGAATGAAGTAAAACAAACACATTTTTGCATCACTTTGTATATATTTCTTATTTAGAATAATTTTAATTCGAACAGAAGGAAGTCGGTTTTGCATGGTTAAGCTGATTTTTGTGATGGTAAACCGCTACAATATTTTGGGGTCATGGCACAAAATGTTATTTCCATGATTACCCTCGAGACGTTTTGAGGGTCAAGGATTCGAGAACAAGTTAATAGAGAATGAAGATACAGGAGTTAATAACTGAAAGAGTGGAGACAATGATGTCCATGTAATGTCTGTGTCTTGGGCCAGATTAAAACAAAATGGGTTCAGCAAACTCCTGATAAAGTTCCCTATCACTGTTCGTACATGCTCGTCAACATTTCTTTTGGTGATTTCTGGTCAGATATAATGACACGTTTCCTGATGTTCTAAGATACGTACAAGAAACATCTTTTTCGTTGTTCACCGCTCTGTCCCCAGCGATGATTCCGTGGACTACAAGTGAAGCACAGTGTTCAGCTCTGGTCATCATATCACTTTCTTCGAAAATAGTGAAAAGTTATGAGCAACTCCGACCTCAAAAACAACTGCAATTGACAATAATTGAGGTTTTTCTTATTTATTCATTCGACATGTATCACTTAGAACGAAAAGTGAGCAGGTGCAGAGGCATGGACTGTCTGAATCTTAAATAATTGAATCACCGTGGACAGATCTGTATGACAAACCTCTTTTTCACAAAAACATGAGGGGCTGCGCATAGTCTCTTATCTTCAGACACAGTGCAAGAGGTTCACAGTGTACAGTTCAGATTCTCAGCATGATCCATCGCCATGCCCACATTTTGCATCTCCAAATACATTAGATAGACGAGACTCTGATAGTGCTGCTCTCCCCAGATTTTAGATCAGCCACATTTGGAATATTGGATGCATTGGTCAGGGCATACTGGAACAAAACATACAGTCACATCTTACATGGATGAGTTCCCAAACTGAATACTGAACTGACTACTTCATGTAAGGTAGATGATCGCGGTCAAAGGTGTTTTCTTTTTCAGAATGGCGAACTGTGACTCGTGGTATTCCACAGGAATCAGTGCTCTGACATCTGCCGTTCGTGATCTATGTGAGTGATTTGTAAGAAAATGTAGGTCGTGTAATTAGTAAGTTTTTGGACGATACGAATGTTGCTGGATTCGCGGTTACTAAAGAGGATTGTCAGTGGACGCAGCAGGAAGTAATTCACTTGACGACATGGGCAGAAAAGTGGCGGATGGAATTTACCCTGCACTCCTGTGAGGTGATGTACTTTGGCAATGCACGTGCAAATGGAAATTATAAAGTGAATGGCAGAACCCAACACAGTGTTGACATGCTGACTGTTCTGAATGTGGAGATGCACATATCATTGAACATGTCACCACAGGAAGCTGACATATTAAAAAGAGACAATTGCACATCTCCCCTCATTGGAACGGGCACTGAGTACAACGATAGCAGTTTTATCGATATTTAATGAGGCCACACGCGCAACACCGAATACAGTTCGGGTCACCGCACAAGCAGAAGCATGTGGATGCGGTGGAGAGTGTATATTTTATTTTACAATAGAATCTCTGAAGTGTGGAAACAGGCCTTTCGGCCGAACAAGTCCACATTGCACGTCCGAAGAGTACCCCACCCAGACCTTTTGCCTTTCAGTATAAATTTTACAGAATTTTTATGCACCTAACACACACATCCTCACAAATTATGGGCAAATATTTTGGCCAATTCGCCTAAATTGCACATCCTTGAACTGTGGGATGAAACTGGAGCACCTGGAGAAGAAACACACAGACAGACGCCTCGTCTGCAATCGAAGCTAGGACCCTCGCGCTGCGAAGCAGCAGTGCAAACCACTAAGCCACCACACCGTACCAAAATTTGTATAGAGAGTGCGTGCTTTCGATGGAGTGCAGCAACATGAGGAGTGACCTACTCGGTGTTTACAAATTTGTGACTGACATTGATAGAGTGGAAGCATGAGGCTTGTGCCCAACATAAGGGGTCAGTTATGAAATAAAAGAACTGGTTCAAAGTGCCACGGCGCATATTTAGGACAGGTGCGGGAGACACTTTTTTGTGTTGAAAGGCAGATGAGTGCCTGGAATGCGTTGTCGGTGGAGGTTCTGGTGGAAGCAGATAGAATGCCAGTATTCCACAAGCACATGGACGAAGACATTTTCAGAACGGAAAGAGTGATGTACCTTTCCTGCAAGCGAAGACAATTTTATCGTGAAAGACCAAAATGTGGCGACACATGTCTATAAGTCCAAACTGCCGGTTTCCATGGTGCATTATTCTTTTTTCTTTGTTACAGAGTTATAGAGAATTACAGCATATAAACAACAAAGCAGGGCCTTCCGATTATAACTAACTTTATAAACTCTGGTTTTGAGCCCTCGACCAAAGTCAGTGCATTGCACGTAAAGTTCTAAGTGTTTCTGAAATATTACGAGTTTTCTGGCCGCTTACAGCCAACGAGTTAGGTATTTCCATCAACATTTGCGTAAAAGAAATCCTTAGAAGTCTCCTGAAACTCCTCTCCAGTTACTGTAAATCCATGTTCATGGTAATTCATCCGTCCGTCTCGGGGAATATTTGTTCCTATCCATGCTATCCATCTCGCTCTGAAATTGAACCCCAGCAATCACGTTCCCATTGTCTCAAGGAAACAATCCTGTCTGCTCTCAACTTGTTTGGTTAGCTGACAGATGGAAAAATGTGCATTTTTTTCCCGGTTTTTCATACATTTTTCGCAGATAAACATGAGAACACCATGCACCAAACTTTTTCAGTAAATGCTGTGTCAACCAGATTTGCAAAATAGTTTGTAATGGAGTTCTCAGCATTCTTCATGATTGTATGATTTGGACAGGAATATTTCCTGATGGGTGATTCCAGTGAAATCTTCCTTCCTTTTTCAGTTTTGTTCCTCGCTCTTGACTTTCTCGAGTTATTTACAAGTTTAAAAATTGTGATAAAAATGATTGTAACACAAAAAGGATATACGATACTGTTAGCGTGGATGAAATGATCTCAGTCCGAGCCCAGAGTGCGGTTCGACAATTGGTAATTTATTAGTGTTTAACGCCGCCGGAGACCAACCGAGGTGCGAATCTCGATCGCTCTCCCGTTCCACGCGCGATGTTACAAGTTATATACTTCATGAGTCAGGATGTAGGAGATTGGGTCTGAATGAGTGTGAATGGCGTCAATCATGGCTGGAGTATGTGTGAATGTCAAACTTCCTGCCGTCCTCGGAGAGTTGGCAGCATACACAAAAAGTGTGCTGTTTATCTTTACGTAAATGGGTCCGGATGCTATCTGCTTGTCTCTCCATGAGGGCTGGAGTCTAGCACCCCCCTCTGATTCATCCTGTTCGTTTGGTGTTTGCCTTTTGTGTAGGACCGTTTTGCATGATCAGGATATGGGTGTGTGTCATTTGGAACCTTGACAAGATTATAAAATGGGTTTTAATCTGTGAGTCATGACCATTGTCTGGAGCCCTGTCTAGTGTCTGGTCCGGTGTGTATTCGGATCTGTCTTTGGGCCCCCCTTCTCCCGATCATGTGGTCGGGCTGGCAGCTGCTGTGTTCGAATGAATACTGTTTGCTTTAAAATGGATACTGCTGGCTCTCCCGATGTGGGCCTTGCTCCACGGTAAACACGGGGCAGTTTATCACCCCACTTCAGTCCCCACTTTCGGCAAGGGGTTGGCCACGTCCACACCCTCGAAGCCGACATCTTAAAAGCTGTTACCCTGCCCGGTACATTCCGCCGGCCGTCATGTTGCAGTCATGGGGCCTTTGGATAGTCCCAGGAGATGGTTACATTATTTCGAGCCCCGTGAGCTCGTGCTGTCTGATTGCTCGCCAGGAGTCCATGGCGTGGAGCATGGCATTTCTGGCCTTTTGTTTCTTATGTTGGCGGCATGAGTGACATGCCACCAGGAGCCAGGCCACAGCTAGCAGAAACTGTACCCCCACGATGGCATGGGAGATGATTCTGACCCAGGGGTGTATGTTGACATTCAGGCCCCCGTTCCAAACCCTCTGGGCCCAGCCCTGGGTCTGCAGAGCTGTCTCTGCAACCTCCTCTGGGTCTTTGATATGGGCTTGAAATTGATGGTATAGCTTTACTGAGTGTCCCACCCTTGTCCTATGTTCCTGCAAGACCTCGGCCAAATGTGGGATGGGGGCTTGTTCGGGCTCCTGGTACTCCCTAAGGGTGTTCCTGAATTCCTCGGCGGCCTGTATAGACTCGGGCTCCCGACGTCGGACCTCCAAGACATGGGCTTGTCCAATCGTCACTGGGCACCGAGGGGTGAGGCAGAACTCGTGCTGGGGAATCGGGCATTGTCGTCCGTTGAACCAGAAGGACGTTCCAGGGGTAGAGACACAATTTTGTCCCCTGCCACCATACCCCGCCCTAGTGAAGTGGGGGCCCGTGGGTTCGATCTCAAGGGTGCAGCCCTGTGTACGGTTGAACCCGCATTCCGCTGTTTCACTCCGCCGTAAGGGGTGGGGGCAGATTGTGATTGCCCCTCGCTGTTTGCAGCCTGCTAGCGGCATCGCGTACACTGTGCCGTCTCGGGAGATGGCTGTGTCGTGTGCCAAAATATATTTGAGGGAGGTGTTTTCCCGTATTACTCCAATGTTTTCGATGTGGAACAGGGGAAATGGCCCAGACCCCGGGATGACTACTGGGATCAGGAGGACCATCCCGACTCCTGTTGCCTCACTGATCTCACAGTCGGGAATGACCGGGCACACCCGGGTCATTCCCTTCAGGGTCCGGCCATCATGTGTCCCGGAGCGTCCTGTGAGTGAGGCCAGTTTGGTGCTATCGATCCAATCGGGCACCTCGCCCCTTTGTATCAGATCCAGGTTGTGTCGGATCTGGGCTACCATCCACAGGCCATACGCATGGCACAGCTGCCCCTCCTGAATGTGAGCCGTATTTTCCCTTTCCCGATCAATAAGGCGGTTGATGGTGTGGGCATGTGTCTCCAGGACTGCAATGCCGTCGAGCTGAAGGTGTGCTCCCTCTTCCCCCAGAAATGCCTGTTCTGCCTGGTCTGTGAGGGATCTCGCTAACAGGTCTCTCATCACCCCTTTTCGCTGTTCGATTTTCTCGTTAAGCCCTGGATATCTAGCGAGTTTTCCACGGATGTTCCTGTGTTGAGTCCTGTGAGGGCGTCACTGATAATGTCCCGTCTGTGTCGTTGTGTGTTGTGTATGTCGGTTCAATAGTGGGTTGCCCCCATGGCATCTATAGCCCTCTCTATCACCTCTGTTCCCATCATGGTGTATAGGCTGCGTACCTGTGTTGTGCAATATTCCGGTACCCGGATGCCTGATATATTGACCAGCACGGGCACGACCTCGTGTCGGACGTTACCATAAAGGACTTCCCCCTCCTCCCTTAATACCAGTCCCACCGCGGGCCCCGGCCTCAGAGAGGGGCATGGTAGTATCTCGGGGGTCGTGTTTGTTGGTGGTGTGGTTGGGGGGGGGGCGAGAAACACAAATACAGATAAATCACGGCGGCATTGGTCGGTTCATAGGAACCGCAAGCGGACAGTTCCCACATCGCGAACACGTCGAAAGCCGGGCTGAAGTGAGGTCGTCTGGCATAGCGCACATCGTTCCGAACATGCACCCCCCCCCCAGCTCCGTAGCCTCTGCACGTCGTAGGCAGGTTCGTCGTGGGTCGCGCTCCGACGTGCAGAGTAGGCAGATTGTCTGTATGTCCGGGAGGACATCCAGCGAGGCGTTGAAAAATGTGTCGACCTCGTCAGGCTTATCCCTCGCAGGGATGCAGATGGCACTGGATGCGTTGAAGCCAACGCCATGGCGGTAGAAGTTGTCTGAAGCTCCGGAGGAATAGGGAACAAGTCCTATGGCGAAGAGGAGGAGGGGGAGGACGGTGCACCGGTGGGACATCATCTGTGAAAGAAAAGAAAAAGGGAGAGAGAGAGAGAGAGAGAGAGAGAGACCCTCGTCAGGGTGTATGATCAGTAAACGTACATGTGTTCTGTGGCCCCCTTTCCCCCCCCCATTCCCTGGACTGTTCCACCACTGTTGCTGTCAGGGGAGAAAACGTTAAAATCTCGTCAGGCATGTCGGGGGAGTGCGGGTGAGCAGGGGAATAAGTCGGTGGTGGCTTCCAGTCAGGTGGCTGGGCCGATGTTCCGGCCATTCCACACATTTGCCCCGTGTGGTTCAGGACGGGTACCACAGACGAAGTCTTTGTCGTCCATCCAGTCGGGCCCTGGGGGAAAGGTTTAAGTTGGGACCAATGTTTCCACCTGCCCTCCCATTCATATCGATGCAGGCGCAGGTGTCGCTGGTGAGGATGATCTCGTGCAGCCCCAGGCACCGTGGGGCGAAGCCGGGCCGGTCGGGGGGCGGCCCAGACCGGGACTTTGTCCCCAACGCCCGTGACAAAACCCCGGCGGCTCCATGCTGTCATGTAGTCATGGACTACCCCAAAAGCCTACTGGCTGTCGGTGAAAATATCCACCCGCTTGCCCGCTCCCATGTGGAGTGCTGCCATGACGGGACCAGCTCCACGACTTGGGCTGAGGTATCGCTGTCTAATGTCCCTTTTTCTCGTTTGGCCCCGGTGTCGTCGACCACTGCCCAACCCGTCTGGTAGGACCCCTCAACCAACCGGCGTGAGCCGTCAACGTATAGGACCAGGTCGGGGTCCGAGGTAGGACTATCGGCAACGTAGTCCTCCTCAGCAGAATCCATGACGGCCTGGCAGTGGTGGGGTTACCCTACGGTTATAATCCCGTCCGCGGGGTTCGTTCCCGTGTCCCTAACTATTCTAATGGATTGGTCCTGGGGGAGGAGGACTGCCTCCCAGGTTGCCCTACGGGCATCAGAGACCGTGCGGAGGCGTCCTGTATTCAGGAGCTCCACTATAGTGTGTCCGGTGTGCAGGATGATCTGACTGGACATGGTGACCGGCTCGCACACACGGGCTGCCCACGCGGCGCAGTCAAGTGCGGCCAGGCAGCGGTGCATCCCCCTCACGACTGGGGACTCCTTAGTAGAGTAGTACCCCACGGGCTTCATGCGGTCTCCGGAGAGTTGGGTGACCACGGTGCTATGGAATCCCCCTTCCAGGCTATAAAAGACGTGAAAGGGCTGAGAGAGGTCGGGAAGGCGCAGGGCCGGGGCACTGAGGAGGTGGGCTTTTAGCTTGGAGTAGGCATCATCTTGCTCGGGGCCCCACTCCACCCTCTCTGTCCCGGGACTAACCACCTTCACCAGGCGCTGGATGGGCTCAGCGATGGTGGCGAAATGCGCTGTAAAGGTGCGGCAGTAGTTGAAAAGGCCCATAACGTGGCGGATACCCGTGACCGTGTCCGGCCGTGGCATGTCGGCGATGGCCAACATACGATCGAGAGGCAGGGTCTTGCTACCCTGGCTCATGTCGTGGCCCAGGTATCGGGCTGTGGCCAGGCCGATCTGGGCCTTTGAGGGGCTGATTTTAAAACCTGCCCGGGCGAGGGTGCGCAGGACGGCGGTCAGGGCTCCGGGGTGGGAGCGCGAGTCCGTGGACGCGATCAAGAGGTTGTCCACGTTCTGTAAGAGGGTGCTAGAGTAAGGGGATAGGTCGCATTCCTCGAGGGTCCGACTCGTGACCCTATGGAAAATGTTGGAGCTGTTGTGAAAGCCTTGTGGCAGCCGGGTCCATGTGTATTGCCTGTCTCGCAGCATGAAGGCAAACTTGTCCTGAGAGTCACGGTGCAGCGGGATGGACCAGAAGCCGTTTGCCACGTCCAGGACCGTAAAGATCCGGTGGGAAGGCTCTAGGCCGTTAAAGATGGGGGACGGGCTGGCAACAATGGGGTGCTCTTTAGGTGTGACCCGGTTAAGTGCCGTGTAATCGATGGTGAGCCGATAGTTCCCATCCGGTTTATGGTCTGACCATATGGGGGAGTTGGTAGTGGACACCGCGGGTCGCAAGACACCGCGGCCGTTTAGTTCGGCCACAATGACCTATGTGGCACGCAGCGCCTCGGGTTTGATCGGGTACTGTCGGTGCGGGGGGTGTACAGGTCCGAGTTTCCATTCGGGAGGGGAATGGACAAGGCCGCAGTCCTGCTGGCTCATGGCCCAGATTTCCGGGACCAACTGGCAGACTGTTCCGAAGGCGCCCTCTCCGGTCCAGTCCTGGCTGATAGGGACACAGGGCGCGAGTGCAGCGACCAATCTCGTGGGGACCCATCTACCCTCAAGGGCGCTTTTATGGGATTTGCGGGAAGTCCATAGGAGGCGCCTGTGGAACGCATCCACCACCGCTTCCAGTTCGCCAGGCAGGTCAATGCCCAGGATTACCCCTTCCGTGTTCGGGCAAACCCAGAAGTGGACAGGGAGGAGAATGTCACCGATTTCCAGGAGGGTGGCCTCGCTACGGTGGGCCACAACCGATCTTCCCCCCACCCCCGTGATGGAAATGGAGTGATGGGTGGAAGTGAGGTCGAGGTCGGTGAGGGAGACTGACGCCCCCGTATCTATCAAAATGTTGCATCGGCGGCCCCCAAGCGATGCAGAAGCACAGATACGGGGGTCGGCTCCCTCGGCGGGGGTCGACGCTACTCAGTCCTTATGCCGGGCGAGTAGCTGTTAGAGCTCAAGCAGCTGTCCACGACTGAGCTGAGCCCAGTCGGGGGGGAATGCTTCGGGCTAGGGCTGCGGGGTTCGTGGGGGTTTTGCGGCCGTGGGTCGCCGTTGGTTCCCTGCTTGGGGGTTCCTTGTTCACTGGAGTGTGAGGGGCGCCGACAGTGGGCATGCCGCGGTGGGGAACGGCCCCGGTGATGACCCGGGCTGTCCCTGCCCTGGCCGGGGCTGCCCCCTCCCAAGTCGGGGTCTCCGGGGCGTGGGAAGGAGAGTGGGCAGTTAAAATTGTAGTGACCCGTCTGTCTGCAGCGGTAGCAAACGAGCTGCCCGGGTGTTGAAAGTGCCGTAAATGTGGCCGGGGCTTAGTTATCGAGAGACATGGCCCAATTCTCGAGCTCCCTGAAAGAAAAGTAGGGTTCCAGGCCTGTCCGGAGGACAGCCAGGTGTGTGGGGCCTAACCCATCCTTATATAGCTGGATAAATGCGGGGTTCTGCCGGTCAGCATCGGGGATCCCGCTCTGCACCTGGAAGGCCTCGAACTGACGGGCCCCATATTCCTGAGCACCCTCGCCGGGTTTCTGGGTGAAGGCCACAATGGCATTGCAATCGACCGGCGTGTGGCCGAGAGCCTCGCTGACATCGGCCTTAAAGTCCGCAAGAGTGGCCTCCTGCTCGCGACGGCTGTCGCTGCGGACGGTGCACCAGGACCCATTCTGGTGCGCAGGTCGGAGCCTGGACCACAGGTTCTCCGGGAGTTTGGTCCGGACCAGACCGGCCACGTAGCTATTGTGGAGGTTGTGGCAGATCTGCATCTCCCTAAGCCGCTGCCAAAATTCAGCATTGTTGTGGCGGGGCTTTAGGGTGGGGAGCCTGTCCAGGAGTTTCATGGTATCACCCGGGGTTAAGGAGACGCGTGTCATTTTAAGGCGGGGGTTGTGGGTTTGGGACGCTGGTATCCCGTTCTCCCCACCTCTGGGGGAATTTTCAACTCCAACCGGGGTGGCGCGAGCTCGGCTCGCGTGTGATTACCGGGGGCCTGTGTTGTCCACGGGCCCCTCCCAGTCCCAGGTGAGGGACGGCGGGGCGCTTGGAGCGCCTGGGCTTCGAGGTGTTCTGAGGCCTGTTTCTGATTATCTTGCACGTATAGTTGTACCTTGCTAGCGAGCCTAACATGTGCCTGAAGCACAAGGATGCAGGCTTTCTCGTATCTATCCCTTTTCTGGCGGACCCACCATTCCCGCTGGGCATCCAGCAGGTCGGCGGGCCGCCAGCCCGATCGGAGCATAGCCTTGATGACCTTTTTATTCTCGTCGGCTATGAAAAGAGTAAGGGAGCCTTCTAGCTCCCATTCTAAATCGCCTGCTGCGCAGCCAGCCATGTTGGGGGTGGGGCTTAATGGAAAGAGGACTTAGAAATAACAACACTACCAGCGTGGGAGCGCAAAAGATTTAACTGGCGCTAACTTATTCACCTCCCAGTCGGAGAGCCCACTCCCTGAAATCGGACCCCAGCCCCAGGGTCGACGAAGGCAGGTGTGGGTTAGGTACAAACGGGGCGCATGACTATACCGGATCGCGCGACCCCGGGTTACTGGGAGTCTCACTCTCACTGCCTAACGCGCAACGACCGTGCGTGCCCCGTGAACACCGGGCGTGAACCAGGGGCCCGTGTGTAAGGAGTGGGGGGGGTACGGGGGGGGGGACGGCGTGAGCGCAGACCACTAAAAAACAAAAATGAAATAAAAAGGGCGAGGCTGGCAGCTGCTGTTTTAAAATGAATACTGTTTGCTTTAAAATGGATACAGCTGGCTCTCCCGATGTTGGCCTTGCTCCACGGTTAACACGGGGCGGTTTATCACCCCCCTTCAGTTCTATAACACCTTCTCTTGTCTTCTTTCCTTTTTCTTGAACAGTGGCGCCGGATTTACTTTTTTCCAATCTGCTCGAATTGCCCCAGAGTTAAGCGAATTTGCAAGATTACTGCCAGGACACCTGTTATTTCCCCCACCAACTCTTTTATCACCTTGGGATGCATTCCATCAGGGACAGGAGACTGTGTATCCTGAGCTGCACTAGTTTGCCCAACGCTAGCTTTTACGAAATAAAGATTGTTTCCAGGTCCTCACCGACACCAACTCTTTCCAATTCCTGGCATGTATTAGTGTCTTCCACTGTAAAGAACAATACAAAATGCCTCAGCCATTTCATCATATCCCATAACTCAACACCTAAAGGACCAACGTTCACTTTAACCACTCTTTTTCTTTTTTTGTCGAAAGATCTTCTAAATGTCCTTATAATCTGTGCGAGTTTTTTTTTTCTCTCATCTTCTTTCTTACGGTTATTTACAGCACTATTGTGGCATTCTGTTGACCGAGAAAACTTTCCGAATCTTCCAGTTTCATGCTGATTTTAACCACTTTGTATGCCTTCTCCTTGAATTTGATGGTCTCCCTTACTTCTTGAGACAACCATGCCAGATTACACCTTTTCTTCCTGTCCTTCCTTTACATTGGAATATAATTTTGCTCATCACTTTGAAAAATGTAATTGAAAGCTCTGCTCATCAGCTGACCCACCATAGTTTTTTTTGTTTTGAGTCTACTTTGCCAGGCTCTCCCCGTTCTATTGTAGAGCCCCTTGTATATGCACAGGGATCTGGCACTGGTTTTTAACTTTACACTCTCCATCTGCATTCTCAATTCAACCATACTGTGATCACTCCTTCCAAGCGGATCCTTAACGATGATGTATTTGATTATTCCTGTCTCACTACAGAGGACCAGACCCACAATAGCAGGCTACCTCGCCGTTTCTTTGACATATTGTTCAGGAAAACCATCACGATTAAATCCAACAACGTCCTCCTCAAGGAAACACAGACTGAGTTAGTTCGACCAATCTACATGTCGATTAAAATCCCCAAAGTTAATATCCGGCCCATTTTGACCAGCATTACTTATTTTTTTGTGTATTCACCTCCACAATGTAATTATTTATTTGGTGGTCTACACACTAAACCTGTCAGTGAAAGTTTCTTCTTAGAATTTCTAATTTCCAACAAAATGGATTCAAACTCATTCTCTATCGAACCTGTACCATCTCACAGTACTGCGTTGAAGTTGTCCTTGAATATCAGACTCTCCTGTCTGTCCTTTCGAAAAGTCTGAAAATCCCGGATATTTAACTCCCAGTCATGACCACCCTGTAACCATGTCTCCGTAATGGTTACTAAAACATATTAATTCGTAATGATTTGTGTCTTTAACTCGTAAACCTTGTTCCAATTGCTACAATCATTTGATAAACGGTCTTCATGATAGCTTTCTTAGCCTCATGATTTCCAACGTCTTTCATAACATCTCCTGAATAATCCTTCCTTTTTACATCTTGTTTCTCCTCAACTATCCACTTACGTCCTCCCTCCTAAGTCACCAAGGGCCCAAACACATCTTCCAGATGAAGAAACACTTTGCCTGCACTTCACACAACCCTGTCCACTACGTTCACTGCTCGCTATGTTGTCTCCATTTTCTTGGGAAATGAAGTGCGGACTGAGTGACTGCTTTTCAGAAAATCCAAGTTCCATCTTCAAGAAAGACCCTAACCTACCACTTACCAGCCACATTAGCGGCCCAGCCCATTCCTTGGCCAACATCTCTGTCTCAGGCTTACTGCAGTGTTCCGCAGAAGCTCAGTACATGCGTGAAGAACACACATTGCATTTTCATTTGGGGATGCTGCACCCCTCCAGATCCATCAATTTGAATACTTTTAGGTCCTGAACTCATCCATCTCCTTGCCCTCCACCTCACACACCACTCCTTGTCATGACATATGCAGCCATTACACACTATCTATGTTTAATCACAAACAGTCTCCATAAAAAGCTACTCACCCTCTCAGCTTGATCATTATACATTAGATTACCCAATTCTTCTTCTCACTCTTTGAGTTCTACACCAACCTACCGTTTACTTCTGACACCAACCACACCACCCTATCTTCTGCAGATAGGTCATAATTTCATAGGTATCATCAGTTCTGAGGAAGAGTCACTGGACCGGCAATGCTAACTCTTATTTCTCCTCTCAGATGCTGCCAAATCTGCCAAGCTGTTCCAGCACCTTCTGCTTTTGAACCTGTTCCGTGGCGTAGATCTCTGTCTCAGGCCATCTGACACTGTGAATGATGGAGGAACAAATGTCGTGCGTGTGACCTTTTGGTGCCCTGAGATCGTCCGTGCTCAATGATCCTCTGCACCGAAGACAGTACTCTGTTCCTTTTGAAAACTTCTCTTGTTGATTCATCCTATTGCAATCTGAGCCATTGGCATCAACTTCTTAAGTCTATTAATGCAGCAATCATTTGTATGGGATTTGTCACGCAGTTCTATTTTGAATGCGATCAACAACAGAAAGAGAGAGAGAGAAAAAATTCTCATGCCAAATCTGAACAGACTGGAGTTTCTGCACGAGTTTGAACTTAGTGACTTTTTTTTCAGGTAGATAACACTAAAACCCTTTCTCACTGTGACAATGTGCCATTGGTTATCAAAGCAAAAGGATTTATAGGCGCAAAGGCTGAAGCAGTTTTTTCCACTTATAATACCTGAATGATCTCCCTCCAGTGTGATAGTACAGTTGTGTCAGTAAATGGGATAACTGAGTGAATCACCTTACATATGCAGCCGGGGAACAGTCCTTGTGTGGTAATATATGGGTACAGAATGCAGGGACGAGCGACTTAGAGTTTTTTGAGCCGTTTCACATCGCGACGGTATTGGAGGTATTGACAGGATAAAATTGGGCAAATGCTGATATCCGAATGGGGTTGTGTCTCACGTTGTTTTGTGAGACTAGAGAAAAAATTACACGTGTTCTGACCAATGTTTTACATTCATTTTTGGCCACCTGGGAGTGGGTACAGGATTTCAGGACTACTAACGTGGTTCCAGTTTTCAATAAGGCTGGCGGAGATAATGCAGCAAATTACAGAGCAGTGAGTCGAACATCACATGGAGGGAAACTTTTGGAGAAGCCTCTTAAGGAACGAATTAATGCAACTTCTTCAGAGAAAGTTTGACTCGCGAGAGTCAGCATGGTTTTGTCAGAGGAATTCATGCTTGACATGTGGATTAGTTTTTTTAAGGAAGTGATCAGATGTGTCAACGAGGATAGTGAAATTGATTTAGTTTATGACGATTTTAGAAAGCCTTAGACAAGTTCCCACAACGGAGACTGGTAAGAGCGTTAATACAAAAGGGATACAGGGTCACGTGTTAAGTTGGATCCAAACTTATTTGGGTGGTTGGAGACAAAGGAAGGTGTTGTTTCTGAGACGTGGAACTGGTATTCGGTGGTGTACCACAAGTATCAATGCTGTTTCTCTTAATGTTTGTGATTGCACATAAACAGTAAAGAAATAATGTTGGAGAAATGATAAGAAAATTTGAGAACGATATGAAGATTGGCTAGGTGGTGAACAGTGAGGAAGGAGATCTTAGGTTCCAGGATTTCAGACGTGGATTTGTCAAATGGGCGGATAGGGGAGCTGAAAATAACAATAAAAACATCAGGCGTTGCATTTCGTAAGTAACACGTCATGGGAGTACTCAAAGAATGGTAGGGCACTGGCAAACACAAAGGAAGAGAGTGACTTTGCATGTGGGTCCACAGATCTGTGAAGCCAGCAGAATATAGTAGTTAAGAAGACAAGCTCGGCTTTATAAGTCAAGGCAAAGATTATGAGAGCAGGAAAATAGGTGTCACATGTAGAAAAGGTCGTGAAGAAAGCATTTGGCACGCTTGCCTTCAATCGTCGGAACATTGATTATTGAAGTTCATATGTCATGTTCTGGCTGTACAGAACATTAGTGGAGCCACATGTAGAATACTGCTGACAATTCCGATTACCTTCAGCAGGAAAGATATTGTACAACTTGAAAGAGTACACAAAAGATTTACAAGGATGTAACAGTGTCGAGAGGGCTTGAGTTGTAAGGAGAGAGTGTTTGAGCAGGGGCTTTTCCCAGCAGTGTTCCAGGCTGGTGTGTAAACTTCTAGACATTTATAAAATCATGACTGGGGTTGGATCGGTGACTGGCCTGGACCTTGTTTTTACCCAGGATGGTGGAATTCAAAACGAGAGGGCACAAGTTTAACGCATTTCACACACACACACTAAACAAGGGACAAAGTGTGATAGAGAGATATTTGGATTTCCAACAGACATCATCTCAGCTTAGTCTTCGATATTAAAAAATAATAGGCATGTACGTGGTGAAAATAATTTGAAAGGTAAACGGTGAAGAGAACGTTAAGGATATAAAAATGGAGTGATGCTGTGATGAGGAATTTTGTGAATAAAATATTGACCAATGCAGTATTAAGTGGAGAATGAGATGTTCGCAGGAACATTCAATACTGACCCTTTTAATTAAATTAGATATTGCAGGACTCTAATTTACAGAGGGATCTGGCTGTCCTGCTTTGTGGATCACATTGACATGGTCTGCCGGGTTAACAACTGATTAGGAACGCAATAAGTCTTTTTATTCATTTGTTCAGCAATGACTGGGCCAACATTTATTTCCCCATTCCGATCAGTACTTGAGACGGTGAGAGCCTGATTGAAACACTGCATTTCATGATGTCTTTTTTTTGGAGAAACGAAGTGTTGCAGTTATCAAATTGCAGCTTTCTCTTTTCCTGTTCACAGATTAATGTTCAAGTATTCAGTTGATATCAGAAAATGCAGATTTTCTCCAGCAATTATGCTTGTGTTTTAGATTTCCTGCATCCACATTTTTTCCTTAGCTAGTAACTTGAATGATCTGATGTTATGGGGAATGGAATGTTGCAAGCAGTCAAGCTTGTGACAGAAGATTCAAACTGAATGCTGGCAAGTTCATCATCAACTTTCCGAAACAGATCAGCTGAGTTGGGAATAGAGTCAAAAGGTGCGGTGCTGGTCAAGCAGCATCCGGGGAGCAGGAAATTCGATGTTTCGCATACAAGATGTTCATCAGGAATTCTTGAATCGTCGATTCCCTTGCTCCTTAGATGTGGCCTGACAGGCTGTGATTTCCAAGTGCTGCACATATTGACTTTGATCTTCAGCATCTAAAGTTATCACTTTCTGTTGAGGTGCGATACAGTCAGGTACTGTTCCTGAGATGTAATAACGTGATCGTATGACAGAGTGAATTTGTAGTTGAAAACGTATCTGTGAATCAATATTATTCTCCCGCTCCCACTCTGCCAAGGACAGGCTGTTTCGATGGAGCGTGTTGTTACAGCCAGTCAATTTCACAGTTGTGCATTTGGCAGGTCGCGAAAACGTGATTTCCCAATTCGTTGTCGAGACTCGAAGACGATATGGAGACGTTCGGTCATGGGTCTGTCACGGCCTAAATTTGAAAGTGGGTTTGCATGTTTGCAGGTGCATAGTTGGTGTAATGTATATTTGCGTCTGAAAGTGTAACCAGTTTTATTTTCTGATGGGTTTTAAAAATGTTGATTTTCATTTTTCTTTGATAACGTAACTCTGAACAAAAACATGAATTGTTGGTGAAACTTAGCAGGCCTGACAGCGTCTGTGAAGAAAACTGAGTTAAAGTTTTAGATCGACAGAAACCCGTTACTTATACATTTCTATATTATAATGCTGGGAAATTATCAGTCTTATCTGTTGAATCAGGATTTTTATCAAAATATCTCAATGACAGACAACCGTCACCTTTACAAATTCAAAAGGACATTATTGACTGTAATGCTGTTTCCGTTGCTCTCAGCTGGTGAAAGGCTGTGCTTAAATGATTGCCTTCTTTCGTTTCCTTTCTCTCGGTTTGCAGCAATGTCGAATGGAGAATTGGTCCTTTCAGTGTCTAACTCAGCATGTGTCTCCATATGTCTCCACCTCACCCTCTTCCTGTTTCACATTCACCGACACTCTGTCTGTCCATCCAGCTCATTACCTATTTCGGCTGTATGAAATCTCTGACATTTCGAGACAGTTTGAGTGTGGAGCTGCTGAGAGGCTTTTTGTCCACCGACTGGAGTGCATTGAACTGGGCTCACATTCTCCAGATAATGTGTCTGCCACTTCAAACCAGGCAAGGCGACACTTCTTCCTCAAACAATTATGACTGTTTCGAATTCAAAATAGAATTCCGAATCCACCTGGAAACAAACAAGGAAGCACAACGATGTATATACTGTTGGTATAAATATATGAATGGTGACATCAGAGAATGAGAGTGATCAGCTGATGGTATCTCTGCCATTACCACAAAATTCCCCGGCAAATCTGCAGCGTCTCCTGCCTCATCTCGTTGTTCCGACCTCACTGGGAATGAAGGAGAGGGAATATAAGATCAGGAGAAGCAGAAGTGCTTGTGGAATAATGGAAAGAAACCACAGACATAAGTAATAGTTCGGAATATAAAAAAAAACTGGCATTCACCGTTGGAACTTAACCTGGATCACCAAATCATAACAGCGTGAAATTCCAAAACGACGCTAAGTTACTTTCGCGAAGACCTGAGACACCAAGCCCAAATATGAACACAACAAGTAGGCACCGCTGGGAATTGAACCCAGGATTTCCTGTTTACGAGACAAGCGCTTTAACCGACTAAGCCACGGCGCCACCGGCACAAGGCGCTTATTCATCTATATGTGAAGTTGCTTAACCACTTCCTCACAGTACTTGGACATGTGTTTTCGGATCAATGTTGCTCACAGAGAATTGCAATCAATCCTCGAATTTTCAAATGCAAACAGTTTAAAGCTGGAAATTCTCCACTGAAAAGGCACAGAAAAACATAATCTCTTCTTGCATTCATTTAAAACTGGTAATTTCGCCTGGTTAAAGTGACAGGAGAAAGAGGATGTGTTCATTCTATCGGGGCCCATGAACCACGTTAATACACACAGAGGGGACCTCACATCAAGAGGAACAAGGTCATTGTGGTGAATTGACGAGGTGCAATGTGCAAGTAAGTATAAACATTGGGCAGTAAAAGCTGACCCAATGGCACCGACATTGAGTTTTGCACAATCAGTTCCGCGCTCACATCCTGCCTTATGCCTCCCAGGCATCATTGTCTATCGCTTTATTTTACTTGTCTTCGTCCACGTCTCAACTTTCTTCAAACGATTGCAGATGTCTGATGGGAACCTTTAAATTTTCGAAACGGATTCCTGGAGTATAGTTGTAACTCAATGGGAAAGGATTCACTGCATATCCAGAATT
Source organism: Chiloscyllium punctatum (assembly GCF_047496795.1). Lineage (NCBI taxonomy): Eukaryota > Metazoa > Chordata > Chondrichthyes > Orectolobiformes > Hemiscylliidae > Chiloscyllium > Chiloscyllium punctatum. Next base: position 52,256,605 of record NC_092773.1, read on the forward strand.
ACCACAGTGATGGAGGGGATGAATTACTTTCCTGAAACTTTCAACTACTCAGCACAGACATGTAGCCATGATACCGCTCGTGGGGAATTTCCAGGATTTACACTCAGCGACACTGAAGGATCAGCGAGATACATCCAACTCAGAAAGGTTATATGATTGGAGGGGCATTTGCGCTCGTCGTTTCCCGTGTATCTGCTGCCTTTGTCATTATATACGAATGGAAACGATTACTGACCGATTCTGGCAGGACCTGGGTGCGTGCTCTGCATGCAACCAAGAATTTGTTTTCATTCTAAAAATTCACAAAAAGAGAAATAAATCTTCATTACTTGAGTGGGAATTATATCCAGGTCTGTGCAATGCAAACTCGGACTCCTTATCAGGGACCTCCTGTGATGCTGACCGTAAAACTTACAACCTGACTTGTAGACAATAATGTGTCTGCCATTGACTCCATAACAAACTTCAGTTGCAAAGTTGCTCTCTCCAGGTTTCGAAAAAGTTCATATCATTGCAATGGATTTCACTGTGAAAAAGCGGAGCTGTGATAATCTGATGTTCAGCAGATGTACTGCAGGATGGCACAGAACAGGCTGGTGGTCACAGGTCCTCATTTTGACGCGCTGGTCTCCGGTGAGCGGGCAGCACCGGGAAGGGTGTCGTGACAATCGTCTGATTCCAGATCCCGGGTTAGAGATGAACAGAGATTTCTCGCTGAACTTGTTCAGGGTCTTGAAAGGAAGAGGCCATGACTCAGATGAGGAACGTACATTTCACTAGAGTGGATCATTTAATCGCGTAGTGACTGTGAATACAGCAATGGAAACGTCCAGCAGTTAATTTGATGCTGATATTGTTAAAGCAGAGGCCTTCAGCGTGAATTTTACATAACCCTGTTCCCCTTTCCTGAGCAGCCCCGCTACCGCAGATTTACTTTCCATAAACGGTTTCAATCACAGCGCCAGAGACCCCTGTTCAATTCCAGTCAAACAGTCAGAAATTCTACATTATCTGAAAATTTCACAACCCAGACACGATAAAAGCATTGTCGTCGATATAAATCCAATTATGCCTACATTACTGGATATCCTGCAATGTTTTTGAAATTCTTGTTCAGTTTATCTATCAATGAGATGCACCTGAATAAGGTATTGAAATTACAAATGAAAAATTATGATCATCTGTGATATAACTTTTCAGCATATTTTACTTGGACAGTGCAGAACACAGATAAAATTGGACTGCAAAACAAAAACGCAAACGTGAGGTTTGCACAGCCTTCACCAATTAAAACAGAATGACTGTTCTATTGATAATAACTACTATGCAATCTGTAATCAAATTGAAACGCACTGTGTCAACACAGTGTCTGAGATTTATGTGTAAAACGTGTGTATAATTAACTTCAATGAGCTTATGAAAAGGAAAGCAAATGATGGTGACTAGCCAAAGCAGGAATAAGGGCAAGATTTCCTGTTATGCAGTTCATGCTATGTAGAAAATTAATTGCAATACTTTTACAAGTCTCAAGCAAGTTTAAAGTTAACATGAAATGTAAGGAAAGGATTAAAATATACCTTCGTATAAACATGTATTACCTCTACTCATTGTTTCACTTATGCCAATGTGTATTTTGCTCTTCAACCTGGAGGAACTGTGAATAATGTAAATCAAAGAAAAAAGTAAAATTGCTCAAAAAGGACAGTAATTTTTTGCAACAAGTGTGAAAACAAATCAGAAATTATCCCAATCTTTGGAAGGGTACCTCGACCGTAAATGTTATCTTTGATTCTCTGCACAGGCGCTGTTATTTGAAAATTATTTTATATATTGGTATATTGATAATTTGAATTATTTGATAATGTTCAGGTCTTGTATTTGAAATGTAGAACGATAAACACTGCTAATGTTTCCAGTCAAAAAAACCGTGAATGTGACACACACACACACACACACACACACACACACACACACATACACATACACACACACATACACACATACACACACAGCGCAAGCCCGCACACACAGGATCGTGCCAGTGGAATGAAGAGATAGTTGTTCAATTAAACCAGAAGACATTGAAAACAGCTGAATATAAGAATATCTGAGAAAGGTGTAATGGGAAAAAGAAACATGATTATATCAGATTATCGATACAAATGATAAGGTTGCTTGATGTCCTCACCTTGGACTGTCACGCACCAGGGTAGGAATGAATGAAGGTTCAGGAAGAGACCAGCTGGAATGTTGCTGTATGAACTAGGAGGAAAATGGATGGTGAGTGACAGGTCCATGAGGACATCAGAGCAGGAGTATATATCTACATTGGATGTTTTCCTCATGTATGTTTCAGTGGAGTTGAGTAGATTTGAGTTTCTGAACTCCTTGCACGTATCCTTAAAATATAAATGGATTGCAGGAAGCAGTCGATATTTTAGTGTCTCGCTCCACCTCTCACTTTCTTTTTCTCCTAATCCCAGTTGGAATCTGCAGACTGTGGTTACTCTGCTGGAAATACTCTGCTTTGAGTGCACAGAAGACTGTTAAGTTTATTGTGAAACTAATAGATCATCCTCCGCTAAACATTCAGCAGGGGAGAAGCTGGCGTTTCTTCATCTTCAAGGAATTGCACTGCCCTCATAGATTGGGGTTATTTTCTTTGACACAAAACAGAATGCGGGTGCACATGATTGAGACATGTAAAATGATGACAAACGTAGACACAAGACTCAGTATGATTCTTTCCCAATAGTGAAGGTATCAATGAACATTGGCCTTCTTAAAGTAAGGGGCAGACCATTTGGAGGAAATGGATATTTTACATCATGGAGAATGATGGGAATGTGCGTGTGTTCTTGTGAGATGCAGAAATCATCGCAACATCTGAGAAGAGTTTCGGTACTTACATACGATACCAAGGTATTCAAGGCAATGTGCCAAATGCTGGAAATGTTTTTAAAGCAGTTTAGTTGGGTTTATTTTGACCGGTTCACACTCGATTAGCCGAAGTGCTATTTTTTTGTGTAATCTGAATTCAGCCATGTCTGCGGGGAGAGAAATAGGCTGAATGGTTTCGGTTGGTGATCAAATGGAGGGTTGCCGCTGGACAAAGTGAATGAACCGTGAAAGAGCTGAAGAGATTTACAAACAAACGGTTCTCGTTACCAAATTGAAAGAAAAGAAGTGCTTATCGAGAAAGAAAGAGTCAACATATGTGTCTGTTTGAGAGGGGAATATGATGGCTGTGGCACGGTAGCTCATTATGTAGCACTACAACCTCACATCACCAGGATCAGAGGTTCGATTCCACCCTCGGTGCACTGTCTCTATGGAGTTTGCACATTCTCCCTGTGTCTGCTGGTTATCCTCTGAGTCCTCCGATTTCTGCTCACAATCCAAAAGATATGCAATTCAGGTGAATTGGCCTTGTTAAATTGCCCACCGTGTTAGGTGCGATCGTCAAAGGAAAAATGAGTCTCTGTCAGTTACTCTTCGGAGGGTAGGAGTGGACTGTTTGGGCCGAAGGGCCAGTTTCCACACTGTAGGGAATCTAATCTAATTCTGAACGCAACGCAAATGCAATCGGCAAAAAGTGGAGAAAATAGAAACAGATGAAAAATATTTAGGACTGAGGTGAGTCGATTGTCTCTTGGCTATTGTCATAGCCGAGCTGATAAGTCAATCCAATGGGTTTTCCCATGGTCAGCTTCGCATCCTGGCGATCGCTATATTGTTTGTGTTAAAGCAATTTGTGTTGAGTTACTGATCAAAAAACTAAAAAAAGGAATTTCCCAACATCTTTCACCATTTGTTGACATTTACGATTCTTCTGAGAAAATACAGAACAGTTGTTTGCTTCCAGCAACAGTTTCTTGGAGTTTGTCTCCCCTGTGGCTTCTCTCTCTCTCTCTTTGTCTCTGGATCTATCTGTGAATTTCACCCCTACGGGATTCAATGAGACTCGGGTGTCCACGGGATTGAATACAGTTTCCCAATCTCAAGGAGCATATCTTCGTTTCCAAAAGCATTTTAAGTTATGGGCAAACGGCATGAGAGAAGTAAGGTGAAAAAGAAGATTTCCTTTTGACCATGGCACTGGGAGCTTTGAAATTCTCGATCACAGCAAATTGTTAAGTACAAGCCATTGACTGTTTATCAGAAAGATTTAGATATGTAGGTCGGTCGGCTGAACTGGTCAAAGGATATGGGGAGAGAATGGGAAGATTGAACTGAGTTCGATGATCAGCCATGATCCCGTGGAATTGTAGAATTGTGGATTATTAAAGATCATGCGATAATGAAGAAAGATGGAACTGAGCATGGCACAGGGCAGAAAATCACACATCACCCACCAACAGGTTCCACATAGACTCGTCTTAGACTGTGTCTTTCCTTGGCTGGTATGGGTCAAGGTTTATCAAGCTGCTAGTTGGTCCTTATCCCTGTGAACTGGACAAAGTTGAACTCTTGGAGTGACAGTTGTGGGAGTAAGATCGAGTCTGGCGCAGTCCGTGCTCCTCCTCCGGTTTTTGGTTGTTTCACTGGGGTCATGCTGCTGACTGCTTGTAAAAACCGTGTCCCACAGCAATCTGTGCCTCTCTGTGATTGGTGTAAGTGTTAGATAACATCTGTTCTACACATTCTTCCTGAATCTGTCGGTCTCAGAACAAGTCTGAGGGCTTCGGAGACTCTGATGGTGATGACAGCTGCCTGTAAGGTTGTTTGTGGAGCAGATTTCGCTGGAGTGAAAATGAAGGAGAAGCTGCTGTGTTTAAACCCGAAAGACTTGGATTTCAGTGGGGTCCAGTGAGTTCTAATATGAGATTATCGAGGGAGGGAAATTCGAATGTCCATGTGGAATTCTAAAGGTCACTGACTAATCAGTGTTGATTCGGCTGCTTTTACTAGTTTATTTCTATTGAATCGTTTCATCCATGTTGCACTGAAAGATTCTTTATGAAAACGCTTTAACCTCAGATATAGGCAAGGTGGGAGAACAAGACCTCAATCCTGAGGTGTCTGTTGAGCGTCTGAGAACGTGTTCACATGAACCACAGCCATCCCAGTGCCGCATGCGCACATATGATGATTAATTCCCTAGAATTGTTTAACTGCAGTTGCAAATGAACTTTTATGTATGCATTTTTGCAACACTTATGGGCATTTACATAGCGCCTTGGCTATAACGTAAAGCCTACTTGAATTTAGAGACATATGAAGATTGATCACTGAGGAATATAAAACCAATGAGCAGTAACATTGCACAATATGCCAGTTAATAAAGAAACATTCAAAACACGAGAAAGACCGAGATGTAAGGAGTCTTATACAAATGCAATTATAATGTTTTCATAACATTTATTTCTACAGAGCCTTTCAATACACTTTGCGTTAAAATGGTAAGGAAAGTCGAACTGTGTTTTTCACATCTGTAGTGCAGTACCACGAATCTGAATTTAATTCTAGCCTTGGATTGATGCATGACTGTGTGGTGTTTCATGTTCTCTACATATCTATGTGAGTTTCCCTGATTTCCTCCAGCAGTCCAAAGATGGCCAGAGTTAATAGATTGGCCATGCTAAACATCGAGTTTTAGGGAAAGTGTGGTGGGAGTGCTGGATTTGGATGGGGCGATCTTCAGAGTATCAGTGAAGATTATGTGGCCCGACTGGCCTCTGTTTGGAGTGCAGAGATTTGATGAAATTAATTACATCACTACGTTCTATGTTTTCTCCCAAATATCAACTTACATGTGATCAATATGATCCCCCCCTTTTCATAAAATTTGTGTGTTCGTGTTTTCTCCCTCAATGATGTGTTTGTTTTCTGTTTTTGAAGGGCGAGTTTAACAAGTGAATTCAAAATGAAACCACATCCGCAAACCTCTTTATCACAACCCAGCTGACTCAGGATTTTGTGCATTGAAGGCGAAAGCATCACTCAGCAGGTAGAGAAACACTCGATCTGCGTGTGGAAGAGTTTGGAATCACTGATCTACAATATCCACATTGCCCGCATTCACACTGCGGAGAAATCCTTCACGTGTTATGATTGTGGGAAGGGGTTCTCTCAGGCATCCTGACTCCAAACACAACAGCCAGTTCCCATCAGATAAAGACCATTCACTTGCACCATGTGTGCAATGAAATTTACTCTGTCATCCCACCTCAGGGACACCAGTCAGTTCACAAATAACCGCAATCAATGTTTATGTTTTCTCTTCCTCACCCTGAAGAGGTGAGGCATTGCTCTTTTGATGTTTGTACTGATGATCTTAAATAATGCTGTACTGAACGTGTTCGTATTGTAGATCCTAAATGTAATTATTTATCAGGAGCATTCAGTTTTGGAGCATCGTTGTCCATGTACACGTTCGCATCTGGTAGAACCTGCTAACCTTAAAAGTGTATTCACAGGATGTTTTGTCTCTTCAGTATTGTATGAACAACAATTCGTTCACTTTCTGTTTGTAAAAATTCGACCTTGACGCAACTGACAGTTATTTCCAAAGTAAACTTACTAAGATCTGTTTCTGGTCATGTCTGCAAATATCACTCTTCTGATTATCTATTCCAGCTTTAAAAAGAAATCAAATTTATCTCAAATATATGATGTGTAACGTCCCTGTCAAATCACAGCAAAACAGATTTTAAAGGTCCCTGTATGTACCTACATCCTCCATGCACATCTCCAAATTTGAAGAACTCATGCAGGTACTTTGTGATGAAGAATGAAGTAATCTACTCAGCTATCTCTGACGCTTCCTTCTCTCCAGTTATGTCCTGTTTTCTTTGAAATTGATTTTACCATAGTTGTGGTATTGCACCATTGTTTAGGGTTGCTTCTATTTCAGGTCATGCCCTGTCAGCGCTTACTATACATCACTTAGCTGTTTGCGTACAGTGTCTGCAAGTTACAATTTCACTCCCTCCTTTCCCGAGTAGCAGCAGGCTCTTGCTCTAACATAATGTGAAACTTCATGGCACAACACATGCCCCAGTCAAATATTCCAATCAAGCCAGAGGACCAAGACAGCTTTCACCTGTTCTGGCTCTGCAACAACATTCAATTTGTCATCCACAACGTGAAGACTCTAGCAACTTCACACTGGAGACAATATGCTCATCTTCTCCATGTCTAGGAAGGTATACACTAAGTCATCTCTTCATAAAGAATCACAGTTGAAGGTTTTGCATCTTGCACCAAGAGATGAATCATAAATATTGAGCCGTTAAGATCGATGTCATTATACGCTGCTACAGTAATAGAGTTGACATTATGGAGAAAAATGTTTTTTCCAATTGTGCATCTGTGCGACTTGAGTTGGGAAATGATCGCAAGTCACTGTAAATGCAGGCATTCATACTGGATAGAGACCATGCGCCAGTACCTTGTGTGAAATGGGATATTGTGATTCATGTGGACGAATTAAACGACACCAAGTTCACTGAGTAATTGTTAAGGTTGGGTTTTGGATGCGATTATAATCTAACTCCACAACATACCAACTGATATGTGTTTCTTCAGATGCTTATAAACACCACTAGTTAAATTACCTATTTGCTAAAATTATGATTAACTTTAGTTTCTGTTTATAACTCCTCTTAGGCTGTTTCCGTTTTTGTTAAGGACACTCCATTTCCCTTATCTCCTTCACCTGAACCGCCAACAAGTGTGAGGAGCTCATGCAGATTCATTGCTTCAAGAATGAGATAGCCTAATTGACTTCTCTACTGTTTCCATCCCTCGTGATTTGTTAAGGTATCCCTGAAGCGTCCCCCATGATCAATGTAATCCTGCTTCAATATTTAGTTTTTCTCCTGTTTTCTGTCACACCTTTGCGTGATCATGTTACCACATTTATTTTTTTTCATGTTGAGTCTACAGAGTAAGAGTTTTGCTCTTGCATTCCATCAACTGAGGCAGAATTCATCCCCGAGCACAATCTCAAACCTCCTGACCTATTGACAGGGGATTTTGCAAAGATCGAGTCTTTAGACCTGAGGAGATTCCAGCAAGGTAAGTTTATTCAAGCTTGTACCACAGATACTCGCGAGAGGTCACGAACTCCAGCTCGGAGACATTCTGTCACTGGCAGCTCACAACTCAAAAGAACATATTTTAACGTGTTCATGTCACAATGACTGCATGCGACACTGTCTTTAATTTAGCGCCACATCAATTACTTGTTTGTCAATTACAGATTATGGTTTTCATGTTTCCACCAGACCCTGCTTTCCTTATCTCTTGACCTGTTTTCACCGTCTGTCCTCCACATTCTGTATTCCTGTACACTCCTGACCGTATTGCGCAGTGCTGATGGCCTGTGTCACTATTAATTATTCCCGTTTAATGCTCCAACGTTTGAATTATCGAAGCTGCATTTTCTATTTTCTCAGAAATATTGATTTCGCTCTTAACCATACACTCTATATATCGTGCAAGCATACTTTCTACTGTAAGCCGTGTTTTACAATATTACATTCCTGAGGAAGGCTCCCTCCTTCCCAACGTTACTGGCCACTCCCCCAATTCTAGGTACATGCAATGCGACAGTTGCTCACATGACATTCGACCTCCCATCTATAGGTTAGCAACCGAAGTTGCCAGAAGACATAAGATTCTGACGTTAGGATATTCGGCCGATCAGGCCGATCAGCTGCAGCATTTTACCGTCACTGATAAATTTCTAACCCCCAAACACCCTATTCTTCAACGTAAGGCTTGATCCCCATAATACTGAATAACATCTCTATCTCTGTATTAAATATACTCAATATCCTGGATTCCACAGCCTTCCGTGGAAACGAATTACATGCACTTACCACTCTGTAGCTGAAACGTTTTCTCCGTATCCCTGTTCTAAGTCTTCTCTTTACTCTTATGCTGCGCTCTTGGTTCCCAGTCTCTCAGATCAATGGCGACATTACGTCTGTCCAGACCATTCAGTATTTTATATGTTTCAATTCGAACCCCTCTCATTCTTCTAAACAGTCTTCAAACGGTCCTCTATGTCAAACTTATCATTCCTGGGAAGAGTCATGTGAATCTTCTCTGAACCCTTTTCAGGATCTGTATAACCTTCCAAAGAAATGAAGCCTAAAACTGCTGACAATACATAAAATTTGGTCGGGCCAAATAGTGCTTCGGGATTACATGCCTACGTTTCTATTTAAGTCCTCTCAACATAAATGCTAAAATTGCATTTGCCTTCCTAACTACTGACTCAATCTGCATGTTTACTTTGTAAGAATCCTGAACTCGAGCTCCAAAGTCTCTTTGCATTTCAGATTTCTGAATTTTCTCTGCACTTAGAAATTAGTCTATGCCTCTGTCCTTCTTATCAAAGTGCATGGCCTCAGACTTACCCACGTTTTCCTCCATGTACCACTTATCTCTCTTAACCTGTCCAAACAATTCTGCAGCCTCCAGCCCTCCTCAATTTTACCTCTCCAATACGTATATTTGTATCGTCTGCAAAATTAACCAGAATGCCTTCAGTTCTTTCACCTAAGTCATTAATGTGTAATGAGGATGGAATGGCTACTCAGTAATTAACACTGCTGCATCACAGCACCAAGTACCTGGTTAAATTTGCAGCCTCAGGCGACTGTCTGCGTGCAGTTTGCAAATATTCCACGTGTCTGTGTGTGTTTCGTCCAGTTACTCCGGTTTAATCCCAAAATCTAAAGACGTCCAATTTCGATGAATTTGCCATGCTGAAGTGCCGATAGTAATCAGGGATGTGTAGGTTCGGTGCATTAGTCAGTGGTAAAATGTAGACTGACAGGTTAGGGAAATGAGTCCGGGTGGGTTGCTCTTCGGAATGTTGGTGTGGACGTGTTGATCCGAAGGACCTGATTCTACACAGTAGTGTATTCTGCAAAAAGTTAAAAATTATGGTTCCAACAATAAGTCTTGCAGAACACCTTTTGTCACCAGCTGCCATCCTGACAAAGAATCTGCTATCCCCACTCTCTACTTTCTACCAGGCACCCAAGCTTCTCTCCATGCCTCTGCTAATATGGACCCTTTTCTTACTCAGTGCCTTCCTGTGTAACACCTTGTTGTGAAGTCCACGTAGATAAATCCATTTGCTCTCTTTGGCCAAACCTGTTCGTTACTTTCGTGAAGAATTCTAGTAGATTGGTCAGGCATGAGCTTGCTTGGAAGAAATCATGCTGACTTTGCCCTATTTTGCCATGCAATTCCAAGAATTTAGAAATCTCATTCTTCACATGGATCCCAGAATTTTACACACAACTGAGGTTAATGTAATCATTCTGCAATTTTCTATCTTTTCCCTTCCTCCATTTTTAACCAGGGGCTTCATGTTAGTGATTTTTGCAGTCCTCTGGGATATTTCCTGATACTACTCATTCCTGAAATATTACAACGAACGCCACCACTGTCTTTTCACCTAGCTCCCTTCAAACTCTAAGGTTAGGTCCATCTTGTCCAGGGTGGTTTATGCAACCTCAGACCATTCAGTTCTTCTGGCATCTTCTCCTTGGTGATGACTACATACGCAGCTCTGCCATCTCACTCTCTTCCAGAGGATGTTAGATAAGCAACTTGGAATATATGTGTGCGTAGCATGCAGTTACTGCCCAGGGAGAGGCACACACTTCACATCCCAGAGCAGGCTGCCTAACGGGGTCGCTCCCTTTGTCCCTGAGCATGTATTGCCCTGCCTCCCAGCGTGCCGACAGCATATTGTACCTTCGCCTGCCAACGCCTTGTGATGGCAGTTGGTTCAGACACACAACCAGGCTGCTGGTGATACTGTTAAATTGTCCTTAGTCAGGTGCATGTGTACCTGTTGTATATCAGTGTGCCACATCATTCTACCCCTTTACCACATGGAAGCAGTGATCATACAGACACACTGCATCTGCACCAAGGACACTGATATGTCTGAAAGCCACAGGGGAGCAGACTGAAGTGAAATTAATGGGGCACTGTCAGTCCGGCTCTGAGGAATCTTACCTTGATTTTCATTGATTATTTTGAATGAATCTTGAGCAGTTTCTCACTCTTCATTCACAGCCAGTCATTTTAGCCTGTTTTGTACAGTTCTCCCCTTATGGCGTGCATTTGGCTTTGTTTTGATTTTGGTCTGCTGTGTGTGTGTGTGTTTGGAATGATCACACTAAAACCCCAGAGTTCCTTGAACGTCCTTGTTATCACCATTTTCCAAAGCATTTCTTTTCCGTCTGACGTTACTTATTCTTCCAGTAGACAATGCAGGATCTCAGATAGGTGCATCCCCAGTCAGTTACAGCATTTGTTTTTGTGAGCAATACTGATAAAAACGTAATACCAATTTATCTGCAAAATCACTGTTTCTCATGTGATTCCTCAGAGTATATTAAGTTGAATATCTCGACAATTATGAGGCCACAGATTATATCAGACCTGCTGACTTCTCAAGGGAAACAATCTTGCGGACAGACAAACAAAATCGGTGAGCGTGATGCATAAATAAACTTTACAGAGAGACAGGCTTGATGTCAAGAAAGGATATGGCCTTCAAAATCATGGCGTTGAACCAGAATTAATGGAAGATAGAGTGAACATGGAGCAGCTTCTAAGTCTTCTAACAGCGTTTCGATGTGAGGGCAGTACTCTGGAAGGACAAGCGGAAAACTCTATCCTCGTAGCAATAGTCCGCGAAACATTCTCTGCTCTCTTCCCCTCGCAACGGGCTGTGAACCCCTCCACTCTCTGTTCCCTCGCAAATACATGTGAACCCATCGCCGGTCTGATCCCCAAGCTGCAGCCTGTTTCCACAGCCTGACTTTGTTCGCTTAGAAACAGCCTGTGACTCCATCCCCTCTCTGTTCCCCTAGCAATGATGTGTGATTCCATCCTCCGATTGCTGCCCTTGCAATGGCCTGAGAAACCAGCCGCACACTGTTGTCGTAGCGATGGCCCGTGAACTCATTACCTTTCTTTTCCCCCACCAGTGGCCTGAAATTCCACCCCCACTCTGTTCCCTTCGCAATGTCCTGCGACCCGCTCCCCACCCGCAATTGTCTGTAAAACCACCCACACTACTTTCTCCTCTCAACGGCCTGTGAGACTATCTGCAAGCTGCTACCGGATGGCTTTACAGAACGTTGCTGGGAATAGAATGGGGATTGGGTCACTGACATTTGCTAGGAAAGCACAGCCGGGTTAGGGTCAGAGGGATTTGCTCGGGAAACAGAGTGGGAATGGATTCATTGGCAGTTGCGAAAAAAGAACATGGGAATGGTTCACAGACTTTTGCCAGGTGAGCGTAGTGTGCATAGTTTCACAAGGGAAGGCTCTTTGAGCAGAGTGAGGAGCTAAGGGAACACAGTGTTGATGGGGTCACAGTTAGTTTCTAAGAGGAGACAATATGGATAGGGTCACAATCAGTTGCGAGGAAACAGTGCAGGTACACAGTCTCTGATAGTCGCTAAGAGAATGCGGCGGAGTTGGGGGTCACAGGCAGTTGCTCGGAGAAGACTGTGGAGATGGAGTCAACGACAGTTCGGAGGGAAAATGAGTGAGGATGCATTCATAGATCATTGGTAGGAGAACAGGGTTGCGATTGGTTTATGGGCCTTTAGTAGGGGAATAGAGTGCGGCTTGGTTCACAGGTCCTTGCTAGGGTACAGTGCGAGTAGTGGGTCACAGATCGTTTCGAGGAGACCGCCGCGGGGATGGGGGTACAGGCAATTCCATGAGAACAGAGCGGAAATGGGGGTTACAGGCCTTGCTGAGAAAAAAAAGTAGGGATTCATTCATATGTTATTGCTCAGGGAAAAGAGCTTGGATGGATTTCCAGGCCATTGCCAGGAGAACAGAGTGGATCCGGATTTACAGGCCGTTTCTAGGGCAGCAGTGTAGGGATGGGGTCACAGGCAGCTTTTAGGAGAATAAAATGGGACTGTATTGACAGGCTGCATGAGGAGAACAGTCATTTCGTTGGGATCATAGGCTCTTGATCGGGCATCAGAGCAAGGTTGGGGTTACCAATCGTTGAATGGACAACTGAGTGGGAATGAGTTCACAGGCAGATGCTAGATTAGATTCCCTCTAGCATAGAAACAGGCCCTTCCGCCTCATAAGTGCACAACCGACCGTCCGAACACTAACCCAAACAGACGTATTCCCCGACTCTATATTTACCCGTGACTAATGCACCTTATACTGTGGGCAATTTAGCAAGTCCAGTTCACACCTTTGAATTGTGGGAGTAAACCGGAGCACCTGGAGGACTCCCACACAGACAAGGGGAGAATGGGCAAACTCGACACAGGCAGGTACCATCTCCATTCTGTTCGCCTGGCAACAGTCTTTGAAGCCTTCCTAATCTGTTCTCCCAGCAACGGTCTGGAAATCAATCTCTGCTCTGTTTCCCGAGCAATGACTTATGTGTCAATCCCCATTCTGTTTCCTAAACAAAAGTCTGTTACCCCATCCCCACTCTTTTCCCCTCGTAACTGCCTGTGAAGCCATCCAACCTGTATTCCCCGAGCAACAGCACGTGAACTATTCGCCACTCTGTTCCACTGGCAAAGGCCTGTGAACATATCTTCACTCTTTTGCCCTTGCAACGGCCTGTGAAACCATTCCCCACTCTATTCTTCTCAGAAAAGACAGTGAACCCAAACCCACCCTGGTCTTTAGGCAGCAAACTGTAATCCGATCCCCACTCTGTTGTCCGAGAAATTGTGTGTGATCCCATCCCATGATGTTCTCTTCGCAGTGGCCTGTGAACTTGGTTTCACTCTGTTTTCCTAACAACGGTATTGAAGCCCACGCCGGTCACAATACGAGCAATGACCTTGACTCAAGCACCCACTATTTCACTCAGAACTTCCGGTGACGACATCACTGCTGCGTTCCTCTAGCAACTGCCTGTTATCCAATCCTCGCTCTGTTCCGCAGCAATGGCCTGTGAAGCCAGCCATATTCTTATCCCCTAGCAACTGTCTGCCAACCCATCCACATTCTGTTCTCCAGCAACAGACTTTGACTCAATCACCAGTCTCTTTCCCTCGTAACGTCCTGAGACCCCATCCCCCGGTTTCTTCGAGCAACAGCCTGTGAGCCCAACGTACTGTTTTCCGACAACAGCCTGTGAATCCTTCCCCACTTTCTTCAAGTTGCAACGGCGTGTGAAACCATTATTGCTCCGTTCCCTGGCTACAGTCTGCGAACCCATTCCCACTCTGCTCCCCAAGCAACAACCTGTGAATCAAACCCAACTCTGAGCTCAGGTCCTGGTCCCCTGCGCTTCCTCGAGGAACAGGACTTGGGGCTAAGTCCCTCTCTCTGCAACTCAGTTTCCTCAACACAAAGAATATATTTCATTCTGCTGCTCGGCACATTTTAATAATCATTTCCGGTGTTTACAAATTGAAGTCATCGATACAGTCAGGACGATGGTGCCTTTTCTCACTGGGCCCTCAGTTGAGAGCACGTCTGAAGTGTATTCCTGAAACCCTACTGTGGAGAAAGTTTGAACAATCAAGCACTACCCTCAAACTGTTACCACAGCAACAGTCTGTTTGAACACTGTAACACAGAATTGAAATGAGAAAATGGATTAGTGGTGCTGGAATAGCACAGCAGTTCAGGCAGTAGGAGCAGGAAAATCAACGTTTCGGGCAAAAGCCCTTCATCAGGAATAAAGGCAGAGAGCCCGAAGCGTGGAGAGATAAGCTAGAGGAGGATGGGGGTGGGGAGAAAGTAACATACAGTACAATAGGTGACTGGGGGAAGGGATGAAGTTGATAGGTCGGGGGCGGGGGGAGGGTGGAGTGGATAGGTGGAAAAGAAGATAAGCAGGTAGGACAAGTCATGGGGACAGTGTTGAGCTGGAAGTTTGGAACTAGGGTGAGGTAGGGCACGGGTAAATGAGGAAAATGTTGAAGTCCACATTGACGCCCTGGGGTTGAAGTGTTCCGAGGCAGAGGATGAGGCGTTCAATCCCGAAAGAGTTGACAACTGAGTGAATTTGATTGAATGGTGCATTTGGTTAAAGGAGTATTAGAGCATGTTCTTCAGCTGCTGCTTGAACTTAGCCTGGGTCACGGTATAAATCTCCGTGTTTGTGCAGCAACTCAGGAGTTACAGCGTGAAGCTCAAATTCATCACAAAGTAATGTAGATACACAGACCAATGCCAAATCCAATGCATCCGGTCCCATATACAATAAACATTGTCCATAGCAGGATGAAATTGGCTGAAATTTTAAACAGTAAACGTATGAATTTTTTTCGGTTTCTCATTTCTGTCTCAGATTAAGCGCTGTAATTGTTGTTAGCCCGGAGTCTCCTACAGGCTCTACTTGTCACTAAACTGCTCCTGACGTTAACAGCATTGAGGAGAAGCATCAGGAGAAGTGGGAGAACGGAGGGTTCCATGTTGTGGAGGCATTTGATTGAGGCGCAGGCATGGGATTAACGAACATTGGCTGTTACCAAACAAAACCTGGGAGCATTCGCCAGCAAATACAGAGCTTTGATTACAAAAATACAGGAAAAATATTGAAACAATCACCGTTCCCAGAACCATAGACGCTGTTTCCTCACTGCAATGTTTCTTTTTCAGCTTCTGGCAACAAATGGCCACAAACCAATCAAAGGTGATATTGACGGTGAACCAGACAGAACAGTCAGTCTTTGCATGAAGCAGGATGGCGTGAATATTACACACGGAGATAGACTCGATGAAGTAATACTGTTTCAGATAAACAATGAGAATATGTCTCAGCATCCGGTCGAGGATAATGACCAGTAGATCCAGCACTGACTTGGCTCCCAGGTAATGTCTAACACATGGAGACAACCCATAATCTTTATAAAGCAGGACGTAGATTTTCACTTCGTCAACTGTGAGGAAGAAAAACAAAAACATTATACATCATCCTGGAGGCAAAGTGACCAGTTTGATTGGTGTATAGTGAGATGTTCAAATATTCAATATTTGAGAGAAGATTTGTAGCTCGGGTGCTCAATGTTGTGGTTCTGTTCGGCGAGCTGGGAATTTGTGTTGCAGACGTTTCGTCTCCTGTCTATGTGACATCCTCAGTGCTTGGGAGCCTCCTGTGAAGCGCTTCATGTGGTGCTTCGGCAGTTGGCACAGGATTCCCATTTGCTGGCTTGCCTTAGCGCCTTTCACCCGTAGGTGTTCAAAGTGTGCAGCACAAATTCCCAGCTCGGCGAAGAGAACCACAACAACGCGCACCCGAGCTACAAATCTTCTCACAAACTTTGAACACCTACAGGCGAAAGATGCTAAGACAAGCTTGGAAATGGGAATCCTGTGCCAACCGCTTAAGCACCACATAAAGAAGCACTTCACAGGAGGAACCAAAGCACTGAGGATGTCGCCTAGACGGGGACGAAACGTTTGCAACACGAAATCCCAGCTTGCCGAACAGAACCATAAAAATTTTCAAATATCTCCCACTATTCAGAGAATTATTGAAATGACTGGAGCTGAAATAAGAAAAGAAAAGTTCTGAGTTACTGAAGAAAATGTGAGAAAAATGATAAGAAGCTGTCCCTCCCAAAACACACAGAAAGACATTCATAAGAACAGATGGTCTCCATATCATTCCGACACAATCCAACACAAGAGAGCAGACACAGGTCACTTACATGCAGTTCCTAATATTGAATGACAAAAGGCTGTTGTCCTGAAGGATTCTCCTGAAAACAAATAGAGTTTGGAGCGTTACATGTAGTAAAATTTTATATCCTAAAACTTTTCAAAACCTTTATCCGACTTAATACTATTACATAATGGCATGCTGACTCGTTTGTGTGATGCATAAATCTGCATTTTATATGAATTTAAGCTTACTTCGTAAATACTGTGACATTTTCTCCCACTCCGTATCTTAAACTTTACATTGCCCGACGTTTTCCTTAAATTAATTACTGCTGTTCCGACATAGAGAAGACGATGTCCAAGATTAAGGTCAAGCATATGGTTCAAAATTTTAACACAAACTCACAATATTGATCTCGTACAGAAAAGCAAATCACTTCGAACGTAGAACCCTAGAGCATTACAGCACAGAACAGGCCCTTCGGCCCTCGAAGTTGCGCCGACCTGTGTCCTATTCTCAGCTCGTCCCTCTACACTATCTCATCATCGTCAATGTGCATATCCAATGATTGTTTAAATCTCCCTAATGTGGCTGAGTTGACGACATTGGCAGATATGGCATTCAGCACCCTTACCACTCTCTGCGAAAATAACCTACCTCTTCCATCCGTTTTAAATCTATCACCACTCAGTTTGTAGTTATGTCCCCGCGTACAAGCTGACATCATCATCCTAGGAAAAAGACTTTCACTGTCTACCTTATCTAATCCTCTGATCATCTTGTATGTCTCTATCAAATCCCTTCTTAGCCTTCTTCTTTCCAATGAGGACAGATCCAAGTCTCTCAGCATTTCCTCATAAGATCTTCCCTCCAGACCAGGCAACATCCTGGTAAATCTCCTCTGCACCTTTTGAAATGCTTCCACACCCTTCCCGAAATATGGCGACCAGAACTGGACACTTTATTCCCAGTGTGGCCGCACTAGCGTTTTGGATAGTTGCAGCATGATATTGAGGCTCTGGAACTCAGTCCCTCTGCGAATGAAACCTAACACTCCATATGCCGTCTTAACAACACTATTAACCTTGAATCCATTGATAGTACAAAACCTACCCGCTAACGTTGGTTAATTGTTTATCTCATCACATTTGTCTCACATCCTGCTCTTTTCCTAAAATTAAATGATATAATTTAGAAATCAGCGCAGATATTTTGGACATAAATTCATCGAGGCATCTTAAAGCACCTTTCAAACCGAGGGCCACTGACATACCGGAAAAGAGCAGCATGCAAATGTCTGCACAACCACCTGATGCAACTATCTCCGAAATATAATTGTTTTTCTTGTGAAGCAAATATATTTATGTACTTAAAACAACTCACCATTACCTTTTCAAGGGCAGAAACGGTTTGGCGACAAAACTAGAGCCCGTCAGCAATGCTCACATCCCATGAATTGATGGTCGGGTGTTACATCTTAGAGAGGATTCAACAGTTATGAAGAGTGCGGAGAAGAGGTTTGCAAGTATGCTTCAAGACAAGCAAGAGTTCAGTACGATTGTAAAGCTGCAGAATTTCTGACTGTTTCTTCTCGTATCGGATAGGCTGAGATGACATCTGTCAGAACTTAATGACATTATCATGGTACTGGACATGAGAGTAAAGAAAACATGTTTACAAATGGTAACGGGATGGACAGCCATAATACCCAGTTTTATGCTATTTTGTAAAGGACTACATTCCAAATGTGGTCTCACCAGGGCTTAAAAGAGCTGCAGCATCACATCGTGACTGTTTAACGCAATCCCGCTGCTAATGAAAACCAATACAGCCAAGACCTTCATTCCAACCCAGTCGATTTTGAGGGAGCTATGGAATTGTACCACAATAACCCGTTGCTCCCCAAACTTCTGCCAAGAAACCTGCCCTGAAACCTGTAATCTGCATTCATATTCGACTTGCCAATTTGAAATCCTTCACACCATTCCAGGTTGAACTCAATCTGCCACTGTTCATATCAGTTCTTTATCCTGCCAATGTCCTTTTGCAAGCTGCAACAACCCTTCAGACTATACACATCTCCATGAACCTTCGCATCATCAGCAAACGTACGAACTCATTCTTTCACTAACTCTTCCAAGTCATTTACGAAAATCATAAAATTCGACGATCCCGAACGAATTCTTGCAAAATGCCTCTGGTCACCGAGGTCCAGGCAAAATACTGTCCATCCATTGTACCAATCTTTCTGTTATTGGCCAACCAACTGTGTATGCAGGCCTCCTGTTTTCCAGTATCCATTGCCTCCTACATGTATAAATAAGCCTAGCATGAGTACATTACCAAATGCCTCACTATTACCCATGTACACCACATCCACTGCTTTACCTTCATTACGTGTTTTGTCAAGAATTCAATAAAGGTTGTCAGGCACGATCTGCTCGTTACAAAGCCATGCTGACCATCTCTAATCGAACTGTCGTTTTTTTTTTCAAATAAGTATAAATCCCGTCTCTCAGAATCTTCTGTAATAATTTGCCCACCACCATTGTAAACCTGACTGGTCTATAATTCCCAGGGTTATCCCGAAACTCCTTCTTGAACAAGGAAATAACATTTCTCACACCTTCACTCGTTTGATCCGAAAATGTGCAAAGTGAGGACGCATAGATCATCACCAAAGGGTCAGCCATCTTTTCCCTCTCTTCCAGTACGAACCTTAACTATATCCCCTCTGGCCCAGCAGGCGCATCTATTCTCAAGTGTTTCAAAATTTCAAGCACATCGTTCTTATTAAAATCAATCTATTCCAACGTATCAGCCTGTTACAAAAGATCATAAGACATAAAAATGGAAGTCAGTCCATTCGCCCCATCAGCCTACTGCACTATTTAATCATGGGTGATGGGCATTCCAACTCCACTCATCGTCACCCTTCCCTTAGCCCTTAATTCCTTCCAAGATCAAGAATGTTTCAATCTCTGCCTTGAAGGTGTTTTATGTCTGCGCCTCCACTGCTCCGTGGCAATGATTTCTACGGGCCAACGCCTCTCTGTTTGAAGAAATGCGTCCTCATTTCCATTCGACATTGACGCCCTCTGTTGACCAGTGACACGGGTCCAAGTCTCCCCAGCGGACAGAAACAACTTCCCAGCATCCACCCTTTCTCAGCCATGCGTTATCATGTACATTTCTGTTTCATTTTACCTCAGCCTTCGAAACTTTCATGAATACAATCCCAGGATGCTCAGCCGTTCATTGTATGTTAGGTCTACGACTCCAAGGATCATACATGCGAATCTGCACTGGACACGTTCCAGTGTCTGTGTGTCCTTCCTGAGACGTAGGGCTCAAAATTAGGCACGGTATTCTAAATAGGGTCTAACTGGAGCTTTGTAAATTCTCATAAGCACATCGCTGCTTTTATATTCCAAGCCTCTTGAGGTAAATGACAACATTACATTCGTTAAAACCTGCAAGCTAACCTTTAGAGAGTCCTGGACTAGCACTCCCACATACCTTTGTACTTGGGCTTTATGAATTTTCTCACCGTTAAGAAAATAGACAATGCCTATAACCATTTTTTTCTCAAAGTTTCAGACATCGCAGTTGCTCACGTTGAATTTCATCAGACATTTCCTAGACCACTCTCCTAATCAGTCAAAATCTTTCTGCAGCTTTCGCACCTCTTCGGTACGACCTGTCTGCCCATCTAACTTCCAATCATCGGCACACTTCGCCAGAGTGCCCCCAGTCCCTTCATCCAGACCTTTACTGCATAATGCGAACACCTGCGGCCCTACCACAGAATCCTGCGGCACCCCACTTTTCACCGGCTGCCTTTCCAAAAAGGAGCATTTTATCCCAACTGTCTGCCTTTTGCCAGACAGCCAATCCTCCATCTATGCCAATAGCTCACTTCGAAATCCATGGGCCCTCACCCAACTTAACAGCATCCCTCCGTTTGGAGGTCTAGACAGATCACATCCATTGGGCTTCCCTGGTCAACCTGACTTGTTTCCTCTTCATAGAATCGAAACAGGTTTGTCAGGCACAGCTTCCCTTGTTAAATTCTTGCTGACTTACTTGTCCTTATCCGATCCTGCACTTCCAAGAAGATAGAAATCTCATCCTTAAAGATGGATTTTAGAACTTTACCAACGACGGAGGTTAGGCTAATCTGCTTATAATTTTCCATCTTTTGTCTCATTCACTTCATAAACAACCAAGCGAGTTTCCAATCATATGGAACTTCCCCGATTCCAGTGACCTTTGAATGATCACAACCAATGCCTCCGCTATTTGCTAAGCCAAATTCCTCCGAACTCGTATATAAAGGCAATTGGCACTAGGAGACTTATTAGTTATTTTTCCTTTTAGTTTTTCAAGCACTTCTTCCTTTGTAATGCCTACAATAATCAACTCTGTCCCCTGACTTTCCATGCTTCTTGGGATAATCTTGATGTCTTCCACTGTGAATATTGACGCAAAGTACTTATTAAGTTCTTCACCTATTTCCTTCTCTCCCTTAACTGGACTTCCAGCATCAACTTGGAGTGTCCCAATGTCTACTTTTGCCTCTTGTTTGTTTATTATGTATTGAGAGACCCGTTTACTAACATTTCTCGTATTACTGACAAGCCTACCTTTATGTTTGATCTTGTCCTTCCTTATTTCTCTCTCTGTTATCCTCTATGAATTTGTTATGTTCCTCATCTGATTTCCCAGTGCTCTTTGCCACTTTATAAGCGGTCTCTTTTTGTTTGATACTTTTTAATGACATCCTTTGACACTCCCACCACAATGACCTTTATTTACTTTGGGAGGAATCTCCGTAATGTGTCTTCAATTACACCCAGTATTTCCTGCCATTGTTGCTCTACTGTCTTTCCCACTTGGTTCAACTTGCAGTTGATTTTCGACGGATCCTCTCCCATGATCCTGTAATTAGCTTCATTTAACTGTAACACCATTATATCCGATTTTGCCTTCTCGCTTTCAAATTGCAGACTGAACGCTACAATATTATGATCGCTGCCATTAAGTGCTCCCTCACTTCAACATTTTCTTTATGAAGTCGGCCCCATTACATTGCACTAAGACGAGATTAGCCTGGTCATTTGTGGACTTCACCACATACTGTTCCAAAAAGTTGTCTTGCAAACATTCAATTAATTCCCCTTCTTTAGATCCATCGGTAACATTATTGGCCCAGTCCATCTGCATATTGAAGTTCCCTATGACCACTGTGAACTTGCCTATCTCACATACACTATCTATTTCCTGGTACATCGTGTGCACCTGATCCTGGCCACTATTCCAATGTCTATACATAAGTTCCATTATGTTTTTCTGGTTGTCGTAGTTCCTCAACCCCACCCACACATACTCCACATCATCTGAACGAACTACCTACATGCTGTCCTCACAAACGATAATGTCCCTCTCAATAGTGAGTAATAAAGCAAAGTATTCCTTCAGCACCTAACCTAACTCCACAGACTCAAGGCAGAAGCTGCCTCCACTATAGCTGATTGGCTGGACACTCACTGTTGTCATCATTGATTTCCCCACATTATTAAAGAACGTTTTGTGGTTTTCCTTAATCTTACCAACCAATGCTTTTTCATGCCGACATTTACCTCTCCTGGGTACATTATACAGTTCCTTCCTGGCCACATTATGGACCTCTACAGCCCTGTCTGATACTTGTTTCTTTAAAAAATAAATAAGCTTCATTCTTCCTCTTGACTTCGTTTTCCACATGTCTTGTCATCCGAGGTTCATTCACTCTTTGACAGGTTCCTTGTCTCAGTGGAACAAATGTAACAAATACACGGAACAAGTGTTCTGCAAAACATCTGCGCAGTCCTGCGGTGAGGTTTTTTTTTGTGGATATCTATTCCCAATGTATGCTTCACGGTTCCAACCAATTGACATTGAACGCTTCCTTCCCTCAATTGAAGTATTGAACATACAGTTTTCTCCTACCCCTAGCCATGACTATCGTCAAGGTCAGGGTGTTGTGATCACTATCACCGAACTGCTCTCACACGGAGAGATTTAATGAGGGACCTGGATCGTTGCCAAACACTAAATCGGATACGGCTTCCCCAAGAGTCGACATACCGACATATTGAGTTGGGAATCCATCCTACATAGACGTGACAAAATCTGCTTCATTCAAAGTATTTGAACTGAGGAGGTTCCAATAGTAGGGAATTTAAGTAACCCATGATAATAACCCTGTCACTTCTATACCTTTTCAAAATCAGTCTGCCGATCTGCTCCTCCATGTCTTTGTTTTTAATGGAGGATCTATAGAAAATTCCCCATAAAGTGACTATTCCATTCCTGTTTCTGTACTTAAACCATACTGACCCTACAGACATGCCTTCCATGACAAACTCCCTCTTTGCATCTGTCATCTGATTAGCAATGCCACCCACACCGCTTTCATCACCCACGCTCATCATCTCGCAACATCTGGACCCTGAAACACCCACCAAACATTCCTGCCGCTCTAATTTTCAAGTTTTTTTTAGTAGTCTCAACGTCATTACACAAATGCTGATCCATGCTCTAAGTTCATCTACCTTATTCCTGACACTTCTGGCACTTAAATAGACAAAGCTAAATCAATAACATTGACTGCAACATTGCTGTGTACACTGCATATCTTTCCTCACTGTTTTTTAATTCTGTATCTGCCTCGACACCATCTATGCAACCTGTCAAAAGTAATTTCGGTTCCCATTCTCTTCCAAAGTAATTTAAATAATCCCAAAGAGTTCTAGCAAACTACTTCATAGCGAATTGGCAACGGTCCAGTTGAGGTGCAAATCTTCCTCATTGTATAGGTCCCAATTTCTCCAGAATTTATTCCAATGATTCACATATCTGAAGCCATTTCTCCTCCCCTAGATCTGCAGATGCATATTTACCTACAGTCACTCTCTGTTCCTCGCGACACTAGCCCGTGGCACCAGTAGCACTCCTGAAATCACTATTCTGCTTTGCCTGCTGTTTAGATTTCAACCGGAATCCCTGTAATGTTATACGTCCTCATCACTTTTCCGACTTATTCGGTTGGTAACGATATGCACCATATCCCGTGGCAGCTCATTCTACCCCTTCAGAGCCGTGTCGATGCGACTCGAGGTTTCCATGATAACAAGACACCGAATGCAACATACCATCCGGTGTGTGTCCTGAAGTTGCATAGGATACTATTTGTGGTTCTTTAATTGTTTTCCAAATGCTCTCTGAGCACTCCGAAATTCTAGTTGACTGGATAAGACAATTGTCATCTGTTCATTCAAGTAGGGAGATAGGGATGAATCAGAGAGCTATAAATTGTAAACCATCGATTCTAACATCAGATGCAGACCAGCTACTGGGAAAAGGGACAGAGAGTCAGAATTTATATCATTTTTAAAATGCATAGGAAGTCAATCATATTCAGCACTACTTTGACAAGGCAGTGGCGGGATGATGATATCTGATACTTTTGAACATATTTTCAAAGAAACTAATCAATTGTGTTGGTGATATGCATCCAGTTGACAGAATAAATACGGAGGTTGTGATGACTTTTGCAAGCTTTGTTGGAGGACACTGGCGGTGAAGCAAAAACATATTTCAATTAGATCCAGGATATCTTGTTAACCTGGGTGCAACATTGCCTTGGTAGCAGGAAAAGGAGATCAATGGAAGCCAGTTTTTCAATGACTAGACGGTTTTTTTATCCTGATGTGTACTGCAGAGGAGGATGCTGTGTCTCTTGTTAAATGGTGCATACGTCATTGACTTAGACATAAATGCAGGAGGTTTGCCAACGGCGCTAAAATCGTAGCATGGTAAGCAAGAAGGAAATCCTTACACGCAAGGACAATGCACACGGACTAAACAAATGGACAATAAAATAGGAAAATGAAGTATTTGGCCTGGAGTTGCTTCCCTGAGTGCCCGAAAAACTTAGGAATATGTGATTGGTTTGCATCAAATTAGGAGGGGAAAAGACAAGGTTTCGCATTTTCTTTATTACAGGCATACATAACAGGGTATATTACTTAGTAAAAAGGCAGAAACGTTTCGGCGCTGAAGGAAGTTTTCTTTTCTTCCAGCATGTATTGTGTATCTGAAACGTTTCACCATATAAGACAATTGCGGCAAAATACTGGACAAACTGAAAGCATCAATTAGATAATGCGTCAAAATGCCAAAACGTACAAGGGTAAGAACGAAATGATGGAATATTAGACTCCAGTAGAGTTATAGAGTCATAGAGAGTCACCGTGTTCTGCAGCACAAAGATCTTTGGCGTAAACAGGTCCATGCAGACCAATGTGCCCTTCCACGCTAACCCCATTTCCCTGCACTTCGTCCATATACTTCTAAAACTTTCCTATACATTTTTTTCTCCAATACGTTTTAAACGTTGTTGAGGTACTCTCCTCAAACACTTTCACTGTCACCTCATTCCAAATGCAGAACACCCTTTATGTGAAAATGTTGCCCGTCAGATTCCCATTTCAACCTTTCCCCTTTAACCTTAAACTGATGTCATCACTGGAAAAGACTGAGAGCATATACCCTATCCATGCCTGCCGCGATCTTAAACATTTCTTAAAGTCAGCCTCCGCCTCGATAAATAAACGTCGCAGGTTGTCCAAGCTGTCCCTATAACTCAGGCCCTATGAGCCGCAGCAACATCCTTGTAAATATTTTCTGAACTGTTTCCAGTTTAACAGCACCCTTCCCACATCAAGGTGACGTGTTTCAAACACAAAACTCCAAGTGCATCCTCACCATTACGACAATGTCACTTCCCAACGTTGACACAGAATGCCCTGACTGATCAAGGGCAGTGATGCAAAAGCCGCCTTCACTGCCCTGTTTGCATCTGATTTTGCATCCAGAGAACCGTGACCTGAACTCCAAGGTCAATGTTTTCTAAAACATTCATTATGTCCCGAGCATTCACGACGAAATTCCGTCTTGGTTTGTCTTTTGAAATCCAAAACATCACAATTACTGATTTTACAAGGACCCATCTTTTGACCCATTTCACAAGATGAACAAGGATGTGTTGCAGTTAATGAAAACCTTTCTCGCTGTCCTCTTTCTTCCATACCTCCATTTTAGTCTCATCTGTCAATTTACAAATCGTGTCTTGTTCATTCTCATGAAAATCACTGATTGATATAGCAAACAGTCATGGCCACAATACGGACCACATAGAAACTCCATCATTCGCAGTTCTCTGGCCCAAGAAGCCTCCTTCCACTATTACACTCTGCTGCCTACTATCAAGCTAATTGCATATTCAATTTGCCAACTCACCATGGATTCACGATATCTATCCTTCCAGATCAGCTTACCATCTAAACTTTATGAACGGACTTACTGAAATCCATATGGACTACTTCGACCCATGCCCTCGTTATCATTCCTGGTCATTTCTTCAAATAACTCTAACAAATATTTGAGACGTCATTTACTCCACACAAAACCACGAGGACAACTCCTAATCAAATACCTGTCTTTTCAAATGCATTTATATCCTGTTTCTCAGGATATTCTCATGTAATTTACCTACCATAAATACTACACTTCCTGCTCGATAGAACCCAAGTTTTCTCGAATTAAGGGTCAGCATTCACTACCTTCCAGTATTCTGTGACGTAGCCCATTACTACTGATGATGCATAAATGTTTTCCAGAGACCCAAGACTTTCTGTTCTTGACCCTTACACTGTTGTTGAACATATCTGGTCATGACCAGGAGATTTATTCACCGTTACACATTATAATACATCCAATATCTCCTCAGTTGTGATATGGGCTGCCCCCAACGCATCACCACTAACTTCAGCAAACTCTCAAGTCGTCATGTCATTCTGAACAGTAAACATAGAGGAGGTATATTCACGGAAAATAAGCTCTTCTGTGGTGGTCCGATACATTGATATCCACTTTGCTACTTGAGAACATTAATGTTTGATAACAACTTCAAATAAGTTGAGATGGTTGAGGTTTTCTGTGTTTAATACAAAATGGCGCGATACAGCATTGCCATCTTTCTTTCGGTTTTTATTTTCCTTTAACATCCACGCAAATAGATGAATGACCTCTCATCCATCAAAGGTCTACAGGACCACTTCAAGAAACCTCTGTTCGTTTGGCACCATCTTTCCTGAACGAAATAATGCCAAGTATTGTCAAGTATTTTGCTTTTATAATTGCCCTTATGTTTGCTCGGTGGTTCAATAATTCTTCCAAGTACCGGCATTAATCAGCTTAACCTTGAATCGCCAGATTTAGTTTGTTCAGCATTTAGGCACAAATGGATAATTTTTACAATTCTCCAATCCTTTCACACTACGCGATCCTATCACCCGGGCCTTGGCAGCATCTGACTGTTATGCAAAGACAGGTGAAACTGATTGATAAAACAAATCTTTGTCGCAGCTCCGAATTCCAATGTAATATCACTTTTGAGACTTTCCTAATCGGCCTTAATTATCCATTTACCATCTTATTAATATTGAACTTGGTTCTACAAAACGTGTATTTCCCTGTATGTTGCATGCTCTTGTTATAACCTTTCTCTTCATATAATTCCATTCCCTCCTTTCTCAGAATTGTATATTCAGATTAGTTATCAATGATATTTTGACATATGATATCTAACAAACAATTTCTTCATTCATATTTATCATAACTTCTAAATAGCTTGTCATTTGGATATCTCTGAATTATTTGCTATCGCTTTTCATTTTAAGCAAATTCAATAAGACTGTGCACAATCCATCCCCTTTTGAAGATAACCCATTGTTCAGAAAATTGAAATTATTCACTGTCGAAAATGTATTTCCGCCTCTGTCGATCAGCTTTACTCTTGCCTGCTCTCTATCAGCTCGCTATTCTTATTCTGAATTATAGTGCATATATGAAAATGTTCCATTTGGACGGTAGTCGAAATTTGTCCATGTTGCTGCAAGAACCTCCTGTTTGAAGTCAACAGCAAGGGTAACATGGATCATGTTTGAATGACTGACGAGATGATGAGGCCGATAATGTGAGTGAAAAGTGGCCTGGCACATCTTTGAAACGTTCTCATCTGACTACGCAAACGTAATAAAGAAATCACAAGGGAAATGAACGTTCCATTGCATAGTAGCAACTTCCATCATGGAATATGTTGCAGGCTCCATCAGAATAATGATGGATAGGTACTTCCTTTTCAAGCCAATCTTCCCAGCAAATACCTTACACAACATCACAGGGTCTATTGTACTTCTTCGTAATCAATTGGCTTGGAGGACAATTAACCCACACCAGCAATTGCAAAAGCCGTTGTTGAAGGATGAGGGTAGGTAACAAGAAGATGAAGAGTATTCAATGAAATATGGAAGAAGTGCTTTTTTATTTAAAATTCTAACCATTTACGTATTTTCACCACGAGGAAAATTGGTATTTAATTACATTTTGTAATTCCAGCCTGAGTTTACTCTGGAGCCCTGCATAAACAAAAGGGATGATACAAGAATTCAAAAGCAAAGCAGAAATCTGGCTTCCTCCAATAAAACATTTGATTACTTTAAAGCAGAAATAACTAACATTCACAATTGGGACAGACAAGAATTTCACCAGAAATTATAAAAATACGATACAACAAAATCTGTTGAAATGGCATAGATTAACACGTTGGATTTTGTCCACTTCTCGACCTTTGGATCTCTGATTCTCTTCATTGGACTGGGTTCATAGGATTCTGTGGATCTGAATGGATAAGACAATGTTTGTGACAAAGCTTTCAGCAGTATGGGAGGCAGGTGATTAAGATGTGACATGTCCGTTCATATCTGGTCTAACCCGTTGTTGTATCAAATAACAATTGTATGGTAGAGAATCAGGAAATGGCATTAATTGTGTACAAGTGCTTACTTATTAAGGATGACGAGGAGTTTTCGTAACAGCTCAATGCACGGACCATACCGAAATCCAGGCCGCTGACTTACTGGTGCATTATTTTATTTTTACGTTTTCACAACATGACACACAATGATTGCTTGAATTATACATGATATCATTCTACATGGAGATTGGTAGAAATCACTGACTGACTTGCATTCATTAGCGACACTATTGCAAATTCCATTTTTTTTTACTTAGTGAATTTTGTTGTTAAATTGTTTTTGAAAGCGGAAAACCCTGGGACAGCACGTTGATGACAAATATGTGGCTTCGTAACATGTCATTAAAAAATGAAAATGCCTTTAAAGCAACAGACGTTCTGGAGTATAAGACTTTCATTGCAGCATTAATTGTTCTCAGGTCAGGCTTCAGCTAATTGGGAATAATCCAGCGATGAAGACAGGCTTGATATAGCTCAGGAAAACCATCTGTTTCAAGTGATGGCCCGTCAATCAAATTGTGTGCCCACTTTGTGAAACAAAGGTATCATTTAATAATATTATCTGGACGACTGTGTGCATAAGAGAATGTCAAACGATTAGACTTCATATTGAAGGATCAGGTCGACAAAATACTGCTTTTATTTGAGATATCCCCAAGTGAATGCCTTTCTTTCAAACAGACCCTGTTCAGAAACACTCGTTTCGTTTTGAATACGCTCTTGCCTGACACATCGATTCTACTGCTCCCCTGACTCTGCCTGATGTTCTGAGCTTTTCCATCATCACACTCTCGACTCTGATCTCCAGCATTTGCAGTCCTGACTTTCTCCTTTATGTCCAGATCAGCTTACCTCATTCGATTGTAAACATGTTTCTCCCAGT
This sequence comes from Chiloscyllium punctatum, assembly GCF_047496795.1. Lineage (NCBI taxonomy): Eukaryota > Metazoa > Chordata > Chondrichthyes > Orectolobiformes > Hemiscylliidae > Chiloscyllium > Chiloscyllium punctatum. The sequence continues at coordinate 52,286,011 of NC_092773.1, forward strand.
TTGTGTCAAGTCAGACAACCTAATCTTGTTCAGTATGACTAAACTTTGAGTGTACAGGTTCAATTACCTTTTCGCCTTTCAGGTTGATCAGTCTAATTCCACAAGTACTTTATTGTACTCCCCTCATCCTGTGACAGGTCAGTTTTCAATTTTGTATTGTTTGGATTAGATTAGATTACTTACAGTGTGGAAACAGGCCCTTTGGCCCAACAAGCCCACACCGATCCTCTGAAGCACAACTCACCCAGACCCATTCCCTACATTTACCCTTTCGCCTGACACTACAGGCAATTTAGCATGGCCAATTCACCTAACCTGCACATTTTTGGATTGTGGGAGGAAACCGGAGCACCCAGAGGAAACCCACGCAGACACGGGGAGAATGTGAAAACTCCACACGGAGAGTCACCTTAGGTGGGAATTGAAACCGAGTCTCTGGTGCTATAAAGCAGCAGTGCTAACCACTATGAAACCGTGCCGCCCATTTGTGAAAAAAAGACAAAACGAAAAGATTAACCTTATTGCTACAGCCATACCACCATAAACAGCATTACAAACAGGTGAATACTACAATTTTGGCTGAGTTGTTGCCCAGTCCTTCGTATTTCCTGAATAGACTTTGTTCCACAAGCAACATGTCCTGAGCTGTGCGGCAGTATGCAGCCATGACAAGGGTCTGAATATGTTCCCTTCAAGTTCTGGAAATTGCTACCATATACAGACCTTGGCATCCCATGCAGCCCGAAAGACAATTAGAGGAAAAACTGACAAAATGCACCTTTGAGTTGCTGGGAACGTTGCAACTTGGACGCTGTTGGCCAGTTTCTGGCTCTGACTGAAACTACAGCATCTAAAAATATTCTGCATCCAAATACTTCAGATTCAATAAAGGGAACACCATCTCAGTTGGGAAAATGCTATTCAATTCAGGGAAATTATTATTCAAAACGGTGGCACCAAACCCTTGACAGACTTATTATACAAACTATATTAGAGTTTCACAGAGCTGAAATGCATGATAGGTCAGTCTGAAATTGGAGTAGTCTTCTCAGGAGCTTCTGCTTATCATGTTTATAAAACCTTCTCAGACAAATGCCTCAAAGTCATCAAGAAAAATGGACAGGCTGTTCTCGACTCTGAAACTAGCAGCACAGAACATCAGGAACTCTGACACAATCGTATCCCATCAGACACGTCATCAATCACAAGCAATGTTAAGTTTGATCGGCATCTTTTCTGTCACTAAGTATGCTTGTCAAGCCTTTCCTCAGACAGAACTGACTTTGCTGTCAGAAACATTGCATCAGGCACAAAAATTATCATTCAGTCAGTACTGTCTTCAATGTGGATAGAGTGGGCCCAAGAAGATTATAAGGCCTGAGAATTGGAGAGGCGGTGATGTCATGCTGATTAGGAACTGAGTTCCTCATGACACTGTCGACGTAAATATCCCAGTCGAGGTACAATCTGCAAATGTTTTCTAGTTGTTTTGTTAAAAGTCTGAGCAAACTGTTCAAAAATAACGGATGTTGCCTCGTTTCAGGTCAGCCTGCATATATTTCATTGAATTTATGTTTAATATTTCGGATTCCAACTTTGTTCATTATGTTAACATTCAATGTGAGCCAGTTCAGTTCTTCACAAGCATTCTCACCTTTGATAGGTTTTGGTCTGATTCACTCATCGCAAGACGGACAGGTACAGTTCAGAGTGACAGCTTTGAATTGTCTGTTGGCCTGCTCCTTTGCTGACTTATAATAGGAGTTGACAATATCCTATTTAGCATGGCTTACCTTGGTCAGCATGAACTATCATAATAACTGCACAACTAAATTATGTATATTTGACACTGTGTACTGACTGTCAACACATAAATGAAATAGCCTACATATATGTTGTCAGTGATGCTATCCTTTGCAATGTATTTGTGTTTTTGTTATTTCAAAATAGAGCACTAAAATTGATAACCACATTTTGAAATTTAACGATGTACATGGTGTTTGTCAAAACTGAGTGAAAACGTCAAATACATTTCTGGTTACTGTTTGCAGATGCACATGTCCACTTTTATTTCAGCTGTGCGAGGATGAGTTAATCAATATGTAGATTCACTTAACGAGCTACATTGAAATTTTAAGTACACAACATGGTTGTTGCTGTTGACCGAAATAAAACTGAACTACATTAAACAAAACTTGAGAATTTTAAAACCATGCCAACAACATATCATGATTGTTTAGCAGCCAATTCAGAGTCACTAAAAATTTCCAAAAGCAGCGTCCATTGCCGCTGTGTGTACCAACAATAAATGCACTGCAAACCTTCGCTACAAGCATTCAACTACTTCTGTTCAATCCATAACAATAAGAACTTGAAGGAAAATGACAGAAGAAAAATCGGAGTATCACTACCTCCAATGTCTGCTTCAACATGCACACCACCCAAACTTATAACTACATCAGCACACATTCAGTATTTCAGACTGAACATCCGAAAACCTCCTCTGTAATGAAATAGCAGGTCAATCTATGGAATATTACTCAGCAGTTCACAAAGGAAGCTGAGCAGCACCTTCACATCTGTAATGATGACCTGTCAATACATATTAGCCGAGACTGTGCAGCCAACTTTCTCTCAATGAATGAAAGCAAAGGCGAGGCCCTCTTCTCCAGTTACTTCAGCATGAAAAATATATTTGCTCAACAGCCCGACTGGAAAACTGATTGGAAAAATTTAACTGACGTGACTTGAAAATCTACTTGGTGATGGATTAGACCGTAAATCCAACCTCTCTCTGTGTTAATTTGATGCTGATGTTGTGAAAGCAGAGGCCTTCAACATGAATTTTATATAACCCTGTTCCACTTTCCTGAGCAGCCCCGCTACTGCAGATTTACTTTCCGTAAACGGTTTCAATCACAGCGCCAGAGACCCGGGTTCAATTCCCGTCAAACATTCAGAAATTCTACATTATCTGAAAATTTCACAACCCGGACACGATAAAAGCATTCTCGTCGATATAAATACAATTATGACTACAATACTGGATATCCTGCAATGGTTTGGAAATTCCTGTTCAGTTTACCTATCATTGAGATGCACCTGAATAACGTATTGAAATTACAAATGAAAAATTATGATCATCAGTGACATAATTTTTCAGCATATTTTACTTGAACAGTGCTGAACAGAGATAAAATTGGACTGCAAAGCAAAAACGCAAACGTGAGGTCTGCACAGCCTTCACCAATTACAACAGAATGGCCTTTCTATTGATAATAACGACTATGCAATCTGTAATCAAATTGAAACACACTGTGTCAATACAAAACTGAGATTTATGTGTAAAACGTGTTTATAATTAACTTCAATCAGCTTATGAAAGGGAAAGAAAAATGATGGTGCCTAGCCAAAGCGGGAATAAGGGTAAGATTTCCTTTTATGCAGTTCTCTGCTACGTAGAAAAGTAATTGCAATATTTTTACACGTCTCAAGCAAGTTTAAAATTAACATGGAATGTAAGGAAAGGATTAAAATATACCTTCGTATAAACTTGTATTACGTCTACTCATTGTTTCACTTATGCCATGTTTATTTTACTCTTCAACCTGGAGGAACTGTGAATAATGTAAATCAAAGAAAAAAGTAAAATTGCTGGAAAAGCACAGTAATTTCTTTGCAACAAGTGTGAAAATAAATCAGAAATCATCCCAATCTTTGAAAGGGTGACTCGACCGTAAATGTTATCTTTGATTCTCTGCACAGACGCTGTTATTTGATAATTATTTAATATATTGATATGTTGATGATTTGAATTATTTGATAATGTTCAGGTCTTGTATTTGAACTGTAGAACGATAAACACTGCTAATGTTTCCAGTCAAAACAAACGTGAATGTGACACACACACACACATACACACAAGCTGAGTGGCTCAGACGAGAGTGGCTCAGCCAAAGACAATCAAGCTGAAACATCAATCCTCCATTTTTCCCAAGTTTCCTAAATATAGCCACCTATGTCACCTATCCAATATACATCGACCTTCCTTGCACCCTGCAACATCATTTGATAAGTCTTTCTGTCGACAGTAAACCTCTTTTGTGTACAGTACAATTCTAATTCAAACTTAAATAAAGCATTCCTACCCAGGAAATTAATTGGTGTTCCCTTCGATACCATTACAAGGAAAACGACTATTTTACTATCCATTTGCCAACTTACTGGAGCTGTGAACCTTGTCAACTGCGGTCTCCCCAAGAACCCACTACTCTTAATAAATGTACCTGGTGTGATATGGTAGGAGGCATACTATGATTTGACACATGTATACGTAGTTCCAGTATCAATCATCACAGGCTTCAACCGACCTTCTGCGCTGGTATTCTATTTCCTGTCGAACAGATTCCTGTTCTGCCTCCTGTGTCATCATAGGGTATAGTCCATTCCCGTTTGGGTGCTCTGAGCAACCCTCACACATCCTACATTGATTTAGAGGCCCATTCGTGCTTGCAGGGATTTGTGACGAGACAACCGGACATTGTTGACTCAGAGGCTTACCCTGGGACCAAGACGGCCAGCGCCAATATAGAAAATCTGTGCCTAAATGGCAACTCCCAGCAATCTATTCCGGATCCTCTCTGAATCTACCGTCTCACCATATTCTTTGACCCTCCCACGTCTTTGTCCCTGTCCGTGGTGACCCCCGTTCCGCCTCGGGTGTTAGTTTATTTCATATTAGACTTGGCATGGTGTCTGTGGAATACTTCCTCCAAAAACAGTTATCATCGATATGGGGTTCTGTGTCTCTTGCCAAGTGTCTTTCCACGGTTATCTCTGTAACGGCGTGTTGTTAATTTCCTTCGCATCGATCAACCAAATGCCACAGACAGGATTGTCTTGCTCTTCTCTTTTCCTTTGTTGGAAGGTTCTGTAAGCTGGAGCAATGTCAATATTGCTTGTACTCCTCCAGCTATTCAGCCAGCATCTTTTATGTGCTTTTAGTATCTTTCTACCGTATGGACCACATGATCTCTAAATTTCTGGTGGGTTACAGCTGTTAACCACACTACCTCCTGTAACTCAGATTGAAGGGACATCACCTAAACGATAGCGGTTCGAAACATTGTGCTGAACTGATGACCATCTTCCACATCTTGTTCCATTTCGAGTTGCCACCTATTCAACGGAATTTCCAAAGGCTGCTGTGTTTTCAATGTCTCCCCTCTCAAAGCTTTGTGACCGTCCTTAGGCCGATAACAATATCTCCGTGCCCACCATACGTTTTGCTTTACTCGATCAAACACAGTAACATCAATCATCGCATTATCCACCACATTCTTCTCGCGAGCTGGATCCATTATATCTCTTAGTTGCGAGATTATCGCCACCTTTATAAGCAGTGCCTTCAAATCCCACATAGTCAACAAGCTGTAGTCTCGTCCTGCACGGCTCTAATGAACTTTCCAGCTCCATCATGTAAACTGGGCAATACATTTATCCGCCTTCCCAGAACCTGGGTTCCTTCACTCATACGTTGCAACGGTCTCCCCCCTTTCATAAACAATGGCAGCATCTTCCCCTGTGGGAGCTTCTTTCCCTTATTAAGGTTGCTGCTTTGAATTCCTCATCAGACTCCAATTGTGTCCTAACTTGTATTTTCCGCCTAAGTTACTGCCTCCTGTGCTCCATCCCTCATCACTCTCTGCCTGTCTCTGCAGAATATTCCTGGAATAACTTAGATGTGCCTCATAGTGTCTGTGTTCTCTTAACGTGTATAATGTCTGAATTTCACCTCACAAACTCTCTTTTTCCATTAGTAAGTATTCTAATTATGTTTGCCTCTTCGCCTGTCCTGCCTCTCGTTTACTTTTTAACAGTCTGCTCTGGGCCAGTTACATTCAAATCCAATTCCCCCTCTATATCTACCGTCCACCTTATTAAAGCACATTGTCCGATATTCTCTTCATCCGGTTTGTGGGGACGTGGATGGTGAGGAAGCATTTTAAAATATCGAAATCGGGTTTCATAAGTATTTTATTTTACTGAACTTTCATACCCAAAGGCTCTTTGCACTGCTCTAAACACGAAGAGACTTTCAGTTCAAAAATCTTGGTTTCCAAAAGCTGCTCGTTCTGCACTGTGGTACCTCCCTGGCCATAACTGGTGCCGAAAAGGTTTTTCTTTCCCTATTACATTATCTACAGCCCTTCAGCCCAACAGGTTCACACTGACCCATTCCCCCACCCAATATATACACACCCCACTAATGTACCTAACCTTATGGGCATTTAGCAAAGCCAATTCACCTGACGTTCACATCTTTGGACCGTGGGACGAAATCAGAGCATTCAGAGGAAACGCACGCAGACACGGGGAGAATGTTTAAACTCCACACAGACAGCCGCACAAGTTTGGAATTGAAATCGGTCATGAGTTTGGAATTGAACCCGGTCACTGGTGTAATGAAACAGTAGTGCTAACCACTGAGACCCCCAGTCACACCAATTAATTGCCAATTATTGACCAGAATTATTAACTCCACAGATGTTGAAGAGTTATCATTATAATTGACATTCATGGCACAAAAGAGGTACTCCATTATAGGTAGTCCAACCAACGTACCTATTTCCAAATACCTCAGAGACACGAGAGATCCAAAGGTGAACCTGAAGCACCATGCCAGAACCATGACTAATGTAGCAGGTAATAGGTTAAGAATAATGCAATAAGTCAAACATTTCCTCACTTCCACATCTTGTCGATCATCTACAATGTACACATCAATGAAATTATCCTAATTGCCTGCGTGACGTAACTCAAAAAAAGTCAAGAATTTGGAAAGCAACATGAAAAAGCAGCCACATTAATGAACAAAATCACGCACATTTAAAATATAAAATCAAAGCATAACGTGCTGGCGAAATGCAACAGTCCTGGAAGATTCTGTGGTGAGAGATGAAGTGTCAACATTTCAATTCCAATATAAACCTTCTTCCAAATAGTTATAGATGACTCATGTAGGAACAGAAACTTCAATTCTCTTTCTCATTTGTCAGATTTTGACATGCCTGCCAGATTTTCCGGAGCGTTTCTATGTCGTGATTAAGGAGCCAGATTATTTGACACCATACATACAAAAATGCAAGTCATCCACTATCAACACAACTGTGAATCAGTGACAAGTTTCACTGCAGGTATTCATCAATGCTTTTAGGGTATATCGGTTTGCTTGCTGAGCTGTAGGTTTGATACCCAGACGTTTCATTACCTGGCTAGGTAACATCATCAGTGGCGACCTCCAAGTGAAACGAAGCTGTTGTCTCCTGCTTTCTATTTATATCTTTCTCCTGGATGGAGTTCCTGGGGTTTATGGTGATGTCATTTCCTGTTCGTTTTCTGAGGGGTTGATAGATAGCATCCAGATCTATGTGTTTGTTTATGGCGTTGTGGTTGGAGTGCCAGGCCTCTAGGAACTCTCTGGGGAGAAAGTGATGACTGCAAATGCTGGAGATCAGAGCTGAAAATGTGTTGCTGGAAACGCGCAGCAGGTCAGGCAGCATCCAAGGAACAGGAGAATCGACCTTTCGGTCATAAGCCCTTTCCTGAAGAAGGGCTTATGCCCGAAACGTCGATTCCCCTGTTCCTTGGATGCTGCCTGACCTGCTGCGCTTTTCCAGCAACACATTTTCAGCTCTAAGAACTCTCTGGCGTGCCTTTGCTTAGCCCATCCCAGGATAGATGTGTTGTCCCAGTCTCAAAAGGTAGCTTTTTTCATCCGTGTGTAGGGCTACGAAAGCCATTTTGTGGCTAGCTGGTGTTCGTGCGTGAATCCTAGTATATTCAGACTTCCAGTGCAATGCGATCCAATGTGGGAACTAAACCACAATGACGTTGGTATTCTGCATCATAAACCAACTATCTAGCCAATCGTACTTCAATGGAGAGATCAGTTCATTTTGCAGCTCGGTTTGTTAAATCCAGAGAGGTATGGAGAAAGGAAAACTCACCATCAGTTCTCTCTCCCTCTTTCTCTCTCACTCTCTGTCTATCTGTGTGTTTTAGTGTGTGTGTGTGTATGTGTGTGTAAGAGAACAGGCACTTCAGACGATGTTGTTTCCTTTGATCCATATTGGTCAAAATTGTGGATGCTTCACGCCCTGTTCGCCTGGCAAGGGCATGGAACATGTTGTAACACTGCAAGGAATGCAACTGCACAAGAAGACAGCATACCGCTACATTCTCAAAGGCCATTAATAATTGGCAGTAAATTCTGGCAGGGGCAGGCCCTGAATGATTTTCATTGAAATTGTCCTAAATTGTGAAGCAATTCATGATCGCAACATGCAGAACTTGCTTCTCGATGTAGCAGACTATGAAATCCATGGTCTGACAAGTAGGTATGTCTGCTTTTCATCCTAAACAATTGTCTTGTATTTGGTCAGTCCTTATTTCTCAGACACACATATATCACCAGAAGTCAAACATTGGTAAATTCATGTAGTCGACAGAAATAAAACATTGTGACAACAGTAACAATGCAGCAAATTAATCAACAAACATAGCAACAAGAGTGTTCCACTAGCAGTGCTGAATTTATTTTGTCTCAGGTAGAACCGAGGGGCACATCACGCAAAATTATACGGTCAGCAGTTTCAAATTAGAATCGAAAAAGTTTAATAACTGTATACAGAATGGTCAGACATAAATGAGATGACAGCTCTTTTTATCTGGTTGCTCTGTGAAAGCAGATCAGCCGATGGTCTACGCTGGAGACAAGCAGCTTTCATGTTTTTAGAAAACTACAAAACTCAGGAATCGAAAACATGCCAAATGAGCATGCGTCGGTAAGTGGCAAGTAATGAGCGCAAACATCTGCATGTAACTGACGTTGCAATTAATAATGTTAAAGACGAATTGATTCACAGATTAGAAAAAAAATCCACATTTTTAACTCAGTGAACGTCAGATAAATTGAAAAAAGAACAAATTACATTTTGTCCGTTTGAGAAATCTTATGGATGTTTTTCTAAGTCGTACAAATTTTTAAAAAAGCAAATGTGTCATAAAATAGTCATCAAGGCAGCATATAATGCTTATGATTTGCACGGAAAGTTTAGCAGCAAAAACAGTGGAATTCATAAACATTTAAACATTCAGTAAGTTTTTCCTAAATACGATTCAGTAAACCAAATCATAGGGGCTGTAGGTCTGAGGGAGAACAACATCTACATGACATTTCTCCTCTGGAGAGATATGTTACCTTTCTGTCGTCGATGTTAAGTACCTCATGACACACAACACTTTATGCAATCCAGAACTTTGATTCTTTTGGATACTTTTGGTAAAATATTTAAAAACCTAAACAGGTGGCATGACTTGCTTTAAAAACCAACAGATGTTTTCATCTGTAGCTTTTCAAAATTAGGAAGTTTTTTCTGCATCTCAAAGAGGGGATGTCTTTAAATACAATCTTAGAATTAGATTTATGACTATGTAAATTCGTCATGGATTAGATATCACATTCCTGGAAACGGGAGCAGGTGGACAATACCTCAGACAACCAAAATAAAGTTGTATTTCAGAGACAGGAGAAAATACAAGTATAATTGGGATACAACATATCTATGTTTTTTTAATATAATTATCGTCGTCCTACTCCTACCAATTATCAGCTGCTCTCTCACTGAAGAGAGGTAACTGTTGTTGGTTTAACCTGAGAGTCACTATACCTCAGAAGAGGGGACAATGGCAACTAAAAGCTCAAGACCAAAGGCTCCAATATCTCCTCCCTAGCTTTCCAGGGATTCCACAGATAACTCTCATCCAGCCGAGGGGACTTGCCTCATTTCAGTCCTTCTAGAATTGGTATCACCTCCTCCTTACTAACTGCGAACATTTCTAATATAATATCCCATATCACATTCTTCTCTTCTGCAGCATTCTACTATTCCTGACTGAAAAAAGATTTGAGAAACTTTCGTTTAGCACCTCTCCGATTTCGAAAGGGTCCATGCACAACTTATCACATCTGTCTTTGATTGGCCCTATTGCTTCTCGCGTCATCCTTTTACTACTCACATATCTGTCGATAACTTTCGGATTCTCATTCCTTATAATTGCTAAAGACTGCTCATGTCCTCTCCTTGTTCTTCTAACTCACTCTTTAAATCCTTCCGAGCTAATCTGTAACTCTCTATCGCTTCATCTGAACCATCTGTTCTCAAGCTCTCATAAGCCTCCTTCTTCCGATAAACAAGTGATGCAATTTCTTTATTAATCCACTCCTCCTTTACCTTTTAACTTTCTCCCTGCTTGACAGGGACATTCATATCAAGAACACGCAATATCAGTTCCTTACACCAGCTCCACATTTCGATTGCCCCGTCCCCTGCATTTTCCTACCCCAATCTTATGCATGCTAAGTCTTGCCTAATGGCATTATAATTGATTAGATTAGATTACTTACAGTGTGGAAAAAGGCCCCTCGGGCCAACAAATCCACACCGACCCCGCCGAAAAGCACCTCACGCAGACCGGGTGCCCTACGTTTACTCCTTCAACTAACACTATGGGCAATTTACATAACCTGCATATTTGGGATGAAACCGGAACAAACCCACGCATACACAGGGAGAATGTGCAAACTCCACACAGACATTTGCCTGAGTCAGGAATTGAACCCGGGTCTCTGGCACTGGGAGATAGCTGTGCTGACCACTGTGCCAACGTGCCGCCCTTCCCCCATGTATAATTTTTGGCCGGTGGCATCTACTTATCCCTACCCATCGCTAACCGAAATGCAGCTGAATTATGATCACTCTCTCCAAAGTGCTCACCTCCCACCAAATCAAACGCCTGGCCTGGTTCATGACCAAGCACCAGATCTAGTGTGGCCTACCCCCTTGTCGGCCCATCAACATACTGTGTCAGGAAACCATCCTGCACGCATTGGACAAAAACTGATCCATCCGACATACCAGAGTGACGGCATTTCCAGCCAATGCTGGGGAAGATATTTTCCCCATAATGACCACTCTGTTCCTTTCTCTGTGGAGGCACTTAAAACACCACTTAGCGGTGGGACACCTATTGTCCTGTTTCTAACCTCAGGCATACCACCTCAGTCGTCGAATCCTTGTCAAATGTTCTTTCAGCCACCGTTATTCTGTCATTGACAGGGCCATGCCTCTGTCTGTTTTACGGCCTACCCTGTTGTTAATGGAAGATCTACATTCTGGAACCTGCAACAGCCATTCCTGACACTGCTCTATCCATGCCTCTGGAATAGCCACAGCATCTAAGCCCCTTGTACCTATCGATGCTGCAAGCTCACTTACCTTATTTCGGCTACTTCTAGCGTTGACGTAGATACACATCAATCCAGCTTGCTGTCTGCCAGCACATTCTTGTGACCGTGAAATCCTGCCCTTGCCCTACCTACTCTCATCCTCCTGTGCACTGGAACGATGCTACAGGTTCCCATCCTCCTGCTGAGCGAGTTTAAACCTCCCCGATGATGAAATGATGAAAACAGTCGACCCAGCACCGCTGAACAGAGATCCTGTAAATGAGCTGCCTTGTTGACACTGCAGCCATCTTTATCACAGATTGTTCATGTGGATGTATGTATCTGCTCTGCATGATTGCAGAAATTGATCATGCGTTTTACAGGTAGTGGGAAAGTAATGATGCACTGTTATGCATTCGAGCAAACGGCCTCATGATCGTTTATGAAAGTAGCCTCGGCCCTATCTTTGGATTTTGAAAGACAATTGAGCAACGCAACTGCTCCATCTCGTCGACATTTAGCAAAACACAATTTATTTAAACACTGTGGCAAAATACAACAAACGATAAATGGATTTCAAATTACAATTTGTTTGGAAAATGCTACTATGTAATTAATGCTGCAACTATCCCGAATTAATTGTTTCGACATTGAAATATCCCTAAAGCACAATTGTTGTAAGAAAAAAAAAGAAATCAGACACATGCATTATACATTCAAGGAAAAAAAGAATATCAAGAAAAATCCAGACATAGAAGCTGCCAGGAGACATTCACTGCAGCTTCCAAATCTGTGGAGACCGCAAAAGCTTCTGATGCTGCAGTTAATAAAAAAAAACAATCTATAGAAATTCTTATCTGTGAGATGTGGCTTAACTCATTCAGGTCATTGGAAATGAACCTAAACCCTCCGAAGCTGTAGAGTCAATAGTCTTAAGTAACCAGACCTTCACTCTCGTACAATTTCTCTAAGAGGAGGTAAGAACAAAATAACTTATTACAGTGACAGAATTCTCACCGCCACCCCCTCTGTCTTCAAAAATCTCGTGTCCTACACAGGATGGCTGCATTTTTTAAGAACATTTCGTCTTACTCTGTTATTTCATTGCAAGATATTTATATTACTTTCACTCAAAGCATGCAAACATTCGCTACTACATTCTTTTTCATTACGTTCTTTATCCCCGCCACCGAACACGTTTGCCTTTCTTCTTCAAAGTCACAAAAACGCGTTTCGTAGCCTCCCACGTACACAGCTTGCAATGTGAATTGCTGAAACAATACGATACATTTAACCATTCTGGGAATTGTTTCAGACATATTTCTTGCAATCTAAATTTTGAAAAGTTGTAGCGGCAGCAACAAGTTCAACTTTACCTTCGGAATCATGGAAAATTTCCATTAATGATCATTCAGCTTTCTGGAAAAATACCCAATCGTTTGTTGAATCTTTATGCAATCTTTGTGCAAGATGAAAGCTTCGACATCCGCTTCACTTGCATTGATATTCCCCTTGAAAACCGTTATGTAATTCGTTGTATTTAACACTGGGGCAATAGTTCACACTGAGGCATTGATAAGCTCAGCTTTCTGGCTGTCGAATGTCTTCTGACAGTCCACTACCTTTTTTAAAATTTTGTAAACCTCTTTCAAGAGTTAGTGAGTGGAATACTACTAAATTTCAATACAAACTTTGAAAATAACCATTCGATCTTCCGAATCGCATCAGCGTCCTCCACATCGTTGGCATGTGAAATATCCCAAGAATCTTTCCTTTCACATCCCGTGGGGGCTTTTGAACATGTCTAAATGCGTGTATCTGGAATGTGAACTGGGATTTTGCGACTCATTCTTCGCCAGTTTTATTCGAAACCTTGACCCAATAATTCGATCAAACAATTCCGAAACATACTGTAAAAAGGTCCTTGCATTTGTGATTGAAAAATACCAGGTCATCCATATGCACCACGCAATTGGGTAATCCTGAAATTACTTTATTGGTTAGTATTTAAAATGTGTCTGGGCCATGTTTCGCAGGAAAGGGAAGGTGTTTAAATTTATACAACTCATTCAAGATCACAAAAACCAAAATTGATTTCACTCTTTCAGATAACGGTTCCGAGCAGTATTCTGTGCAAAAGTTCAACTTAGAAATGTAAGTTGCTTGTCTCATTCTCTCAGTAAACCTTTCCAAACGTGGAAAAACACATGCATCAGAAATTCTGACTGCGCAAACTTTGCAATAGGCCACACATAATCACTGTTATTTGGTGCCATTATCATGCCAGTTGCAATTGTGATGTGGTGAATACGCCAAACTTGGAGGATTATTCAGTAAGAATGTTCTATAATTTGTACAGCTATCCCGATATCTCCATCCTGCATATCTCGCCTGTTAATATCAAGAACTCTGTCAGGTCATTTCGATTTTCCTCTGAAAAATAGCTCAATATTTTATTCATCTTTTTGAGGACTTCCTCATTGTCTAATTTATTTTGAGGAAAATCCAATTCAGAATCGCCTGAACTCGAAAATTCACTTTGTGTTGTCTGCAATCAAATACCTTTTGAGCAGATTCACATGGCGCACTCTATGAGATGTCTTCTTATTTGGCATTCTTAACAAATCTTTAACATAAAACGATTACCTTTCGACTTGATAAAGCGTGCCAAACATTGCTTTTAAAAGTCTCATCTGTCGCTGGATGGATCACTAACACGTTATGGTCATTCGCAAAATTCCAAACCACCTTCGTGCTTGCCGGTGTAATCTTGTGATCTTGGAAGGTCATTTCTGACTTCACTGCTCTCAAAATCATGCATATTGGAACTACAATTCAGCATCACCCTGCTGAACTAGTTTAAACCTTCCCAAAGAGCATGAGCAAAATCCCCCTCGGATTCCGTTATCACTCTGATTTAAGTTTTGGCTAGTCCTGGTTATAGAGGTTCCACCTACCCCAGAATGAGACACAATTATCCAGAGTAAGAGCATAAGCGAATTACAAAATATCATACAGAGATTATAACAGAATACAGAAACAATAGAATAAGATAATATGAGTATAATTAATAAGAACGTAAGGGAATGAGAACATAAGAACAAAACAGATCATCACCATAGCACATAACTGAGCAAGAGAAAACAGAGCAAGGACATAAAATAGTCATAACATAAGAGAAGAACGACATAAGCTGATAGGATGATAAGAACATAAGTGAATAGGAACTTAGGAGCATGGGAACTTGAAATCAAAAGCGATCAAGAAGATAAGGGCATAAGTGAATCAGAACATAAATTAATAATTGAATAAGAATATTAGAGAGTAGCAGCGTATAAAAATATAAATGTAGAGCAGGATAAGTGCAAAAGAGCAAAAGGACATAAGAGTATTTTCGAATATGAAAATAAGAATACGAACAGAAGACAATAATATCACAATAACTCAAATAGAAAGAAGTAAATATGAATAAAAACATGAGAGACGAGGAACAAAAGAACATGAGTACATGGCAAGACAAGAGAATAAGAACGTATGTGAACACGAACATTACGCAGAAAAGAATATGAACATGAACAATAACTTTCGAGAACAAGAGAAATGTAATCGAAGTGAATAAAAACATAATCAAATAAAACATGGTAGAATAAGAGAATAAGAGTATATGATTAATAAATAACTGCACAGCAGAATAGCAAGGAAGTGAAGACGATCATAAGGATAAGAAAATAACAGAATGACAACGAAAAAAGAGCAGAAGAGAATAAGGGAATAAGTTTATAACTGATTAATAACATAACGGAATGAGAAAATGGACCAAAAGAGAATAAGAACATATAACAAAAACAACGCAGTACAGGTCTTTCAGTCCAAGATGTTGCACCAACCTGTGGAAACAATCTGGGTTGGAAAGAGACACACAAAGGAGGCCATCCCAAGAGGTCTTCCAGGTCCATAGGGGACCATCCGAGCCTGACAGAATGAGGGTTGGCCAAACAAGAAAAACATCAGCGTTTTACTGATAGCTCGGATTAAATTCGATCGAGTAAGGGAAGTCATGGGTACACAAGAGTGCAGTAAAGTTTCTGAAAGGTTTCTCCAAGCCAAGAACCGAAAAGTCTCTTGATAAATTGAAATTTCAGGATACTCAGAGGAATGGTTAAGAAAAGAGCGCAGTTGTGTAACTGGAAATAGAAATTGGTAATTTTCTGAAATAAAATTGCATGTTGTGTTGGCAAATACCTCTGCATACCGCCTCGCAGGTAACGAGGGACTGTGCAGATTGTACAGAATAGAAGGGGTCTGCATTGGCAGGTTAGATTTTCCTGCAGATGCAACCCTGGAAAAATAAAAGTCTGTACAGACAGAACCAATGATTGCAGATTGTCTTTATTGTCTTTACGAATTGGTTTTAACCTGTGAAGTTTGGCGATGGACAGCTTAATAAGAGAAAAATACAAGGAGTCGAGTTAACGAATGCTGATAATAAATGATGAGATGCGAGCGGAGATTTAAGACAATGGGGAATGAAACATGAGAATAAGGACAATACATTGTTGGACTAAAATATATGTCAGGATGAGGCAAAAAATGCAGTTTAAATATGTGTTATAAATTCCCAATATCAATAAATTGCATTTTGGAAGTTTCCGGGAATTGGGGAAAAAACGTATTCAAGACTTATTTAACAAGTGGCCAAATGAAGGTAGTTTTGGCATAATTATGTCTGATAAGATGGAAGGATTAATTAAAAATTGCAAATAAAAAGATAATTCGAAAAGGAGGAAAATTAAACGGGAGAAGCAGGCAGAAATATTCAATCTTTTCAGACAAAAGTGAGACAAATTGATAAAAGCAGGCAAAGCACCTGTTGTGACCAGACAGGATGCCAAAGAACAACTAAAGCACCTGTGGAAACTGAAGGTTACGGAGACAAACTTGTTTTCTGTCCAGTCTTACAGAAGCTAGGCAAACCCGTGCCCTACTCGAATACAGAAATGCCAAAACAATGTCCTTGGTTAAGGGGAACGGTGGAAATAGAAGGTGAAATTGAATGCGTTGTGGACAACGCCGTGAAAAATAAACTGAACCAGAGAATGGAGGAAGTGAAGAAGTTAATCTTGGAAAAGCAGAACGAGACAAAGATGTTGCGGGAGGAAGTCGAGAAAAAACAAACCGCAAGGGGAGAATTAGGAGGAGGAACGCGGACAATAACAGAATAAAAACAAATCGAAGAGTTTCGAAGCTACAAAAGGCGTATCGAAGGGAGTCAGATGGAAAGTGACCCATGGAAGGGGCAAAATGGAGGAGACTAGCAAGTACTGAGGAGGGCCTGCTGGAAATATTAGGGGACGGATAGGATGAGTTGGAGATGGAATGGTGGTCAGAATCGGATGTCGAATCGCTGGATAAGGATCATAGCAGCGAAAAAGCCCCCGAATGGCAAAAGAATGATGCATTTCCTCATAAAATTTGAGGGGGAAGTCAGCAGATTCATTTGGGTCCCAGACTAAGGCAGAGGCATGAAAAACCTGACTTTAAAATATTGTTACAGTTGCAAATGGAATGACTGAGCGAAATTCAGATTTTGCGGAGTTGGTTAAACAGCTATGTTTCACATCCAAGATCAATGAGGCGAAATTTCCTAACTTCGACTGTTTTGGAATATAAGTGCCACATTAACCTTACAAAGCACGGAATAAACTGAAAATAAAACTGAGGTAATGAGAAAGTTGAAAAATGATCTTCTGTATGTGTGTGTTTGCGTGTGTGTGCCCTCTTCATGATGTCCACAGAATCAGCCATGACACTTTGAAACCAATTCCAATCCCTACACGTGAATTCAAAAAACACCACAATACAATAACTGCAACAAAGGCAATGGCATTGGCATCCTACATGCAAAAGGACTGAATCCTTGTGCTGCAAAAATAGCCGCGCCACTGGAGAAGATGTTCCACTCCAACACCAACTCTAATATCTCCCAGACAATTTGGAAAATTGCTCAAATATATCCATTCCTGTTAGTGGAGAATAATTAAAATCTGATCAATTGCCACTCCCTCAGTCCTATCATGAAAATCAAAGTTATTTGACAGAGCTGTCAAACAGGACCGAAATAATCTGTTTTGTGTGGTTTCCAAAAGCTTCCCCATGCAGAGATGGTGCTTTCGTGGAATTGTCATTGGATTATACATTCAGACCATACCAATGATCTGGAAACTAGTGGAAGTTAAAAACAATTAATTAAATATGGAGATCTAAAATCTGGTATCAGTAAAAGTGACCTTGATGGTAATGGTGTCAATTGACAACACCAATTTGTTTCACAAGTATACTTTCAGAAGTCAATTCTACCACAATTCCCTGGTTAGGTTGGAAGTGACTCCAGACATTTAGACATGCGATGAACTCTTCAATGGTTTCTGAAATGGTCAGCAAGGCATTCAATTCTATAAAACTGTTCCGGGGTTTTAAAGAATGAAACCGGACAGAATACCCGGAACCAGACTCTAATTAGGAAATCAGAATGGATAAAACAGTCCTGGCGACATTTCAGAGGCCTTCTTTCGAAAATCTGAGAACTTGTGGCAACAGTTACTGAGCTTTCCCACAAACTAGACAGAAACTAGCCAATGGGGTGAATAATCCAACACATTGGGATTCCACCATTTTCAGTTCATGGCAAAGAATCCTCAATGACTTCATACCCACAACATGCATATAATTAAATGTGATTAACCGTCAGAAGGATATCAAATATAAACTTGAGAAGTCTCTTCATTCCATCAATTTTTCTCCCTTGTTCAATACAATGAGGGTCGATCCTTCATCTCCACATTATTCTCCTTTCCATCGCCATCACTTTACTGTCTGAAAATGCTTACTCATGTTCACTTCCATGCCTTCAACAGTCGATGTAATAGTGAACTCCAGAGTTTCAACAGTCTTTGAGTGCAGAACTTTATTCACATCTCAATGCAGAGTGGCCTGCCTGTACCTAATCCTGGCCCCTTATTTAATCGTCTCAGCTAGGGGAATTATAATCCGTTCTTCTAATCCGTTTCTCCTTGACAGAGTTTCATATACTTCCCTGAGATGTTTACTCATTCTTCAAATCGTCATGGAATACAGGTCCAGTCGACTGAAACTCAGCTCACAAAACAAGCCTGTCATCTCAGCGATCAGTCCGGCCATCCTTCGCTGCTCTCAAAGACGTGAAATGCCCTGCATACAACAGTAGTAGCCTTGTCAGGTTTTACGACATGTAAGTGGTCATTAGATAAATAGATGGATCATTATTGAATAGAGTAGGTTAGATCGACATCGTATAGTTTTCACATGTCGGCAAAACATCGAGGGCCGAAGGTCCTGTACAGTGTTGTAATGTTTTGATGAGATCACATCTGGAGAAGTGAGTACAGATTTAGTCTCCTTACTGAAGAAACGTCAATGTTTCATTGGGAGCCACTCAGAGATGGTTCCCTCGAGTGATTCCTATAATGGAGAGTGTTAACCTATTTGGAAAAGTTGACTAGGTTGATCCAATACCCACTGGATATTATCGGAAGAAAGATGATCTTCTTCTTTCCTGGTACACCAAAATGAGTCAGCAACAGAAGACAATTACACCGGAAATGGAGGAATTCGTTGTGCTTCTCCAGCCCGCTACACAGGAACATCAGCAATATGCTCAGGCATTCGACAATGTTACACCAGAACAGCAGAGGCTATAGAACATAGAACATAGAACAATACAGCACAGAACAGGCTCTTCGGCCCACGATGTTGTGCCGAACTTCTATCCTAGATTAAGCACCCATCCATGTACCTATCCAAATGCCGCTTAAAGGTCGCCAATGAATCTGACTCTACCACTCCCAGGGGCAGCGCATTCCATGCCCCCACCACTCTCTGGGTAAAGAACCCACCCCTGACATCTCCCCTATACCTTCCACTCTTCACCTTAAATTTATGTCCCCTTGTAACACTCTGTTGTACCCGGGGAAAAAGTTTCTGACTGTCTACTCTATCTATTCCTCTGATCATCTTATAAACCTCTATCAAGTCACCCCTCATCCTTCGCCGTTCCAACGAGAAAAGGCCGAGAACTCTCAACCTATCCTCGTACGACCTACTCTCCATTCCAGGCAACATCCTGGAAAATCTTCTCTGCACCCTCTCCAAAGCTTCCACATCTTTCCTAAAGTGAGGCGACCAGAACTGCACACAGTACTCCAAATGTGGCCTAACCAAAGTCCTGTACAGCTGCAACATCACCTCACGACTCTTGAATTCAATCCCTCTGCTAATGAACGATAATACTCCATAGGCATTCTTACAAACTCTATCCACCTGAGTGGCAACTTTCAAAGATCTATGCACATAGACCCCAAGATCCCTCTGTTCCTCCACCTGACCAAGAACCCTACCATTAACCCTGTATTCCGCATTCTTATTTGTTCTTCCAAAATGGACAACCTCACACTTGGCAGGGTTGAACTCCATCTGCCACTCCTCAGCCCAGCTCTGCATCATATCTAAGTCCCTCTGCAGCCGACAACAGCCCTCCTCACTGTCCACAACTCCACCTATCTTTGTATCATCTGCAAATTTACTGACCCACCCTTCGACTCCCTCATCTAAGTCATTAATAAAAATTACAAACAGCAGAGGACCCAGAACTGATCCCTGCGGAACTCCACTTGTAACTGGACTCCATGCTGAATATTTACCATCTACCACCACTCTCTGACTTCGACCGGTTAGCCAGTTTTCTATCCAAGTGGCCAAATTTCCCTCTATCCCATGCCTCCTGACTTTCCGCATAAGCCTACCATGGGGAACCTTATCAAATGCCTTACTAAAATCCATGTACACTACATCCACTGCTCTACCCTCATCCACATGCTTGGTCACCTCCTCGAATAATTCAATTAGACTTGTAAGGCAAGACCTACCCTTCACAAATCCGTGCTGGCTGTCCCTAATCAAGCAGTGTCTTTCCAGATACTCGTAAATCCTATCCCTCAGTACCCTTTCCATTACTTTGCCTACCACAGAAGTAAGACTAACTGGCCTGTAATTCCCGGGGTTATCCCTATTCCCTTTTTTGAACAGGGGCACAACATTCGCTACTCTCCAGTCCCCTGGTACCACCCCAGTTGCCAGTGAAGACGAGAAGATCATTGCCAACGGTACTGCAATTTCCTCTCTTGCTTCCCACATAATCCTAGGATATATCCCGTCAGGCCCGGGGGACTTGTCTATCCTCAAGTTGTTCAAAATGTCCAACACATCTTCCTTCCTAACAAGTATCTCTTCTAGCTTACCAGTCCGTTTCACACTCTCCTCTTCAACAATACGGTCCCTCTCGTTCGTAAATACTATCTAGATCCTTGAGCCTGATTACAGTGTTAAGAGTAGGTCAGTCAACATCTTAAATGTGTTATGGAGCAGCGTGAGAAAACCTCAAACTGTTAGGCAGCAAAAGAGAATTCCGTAAGCCCACAAGCCTCTGACTCGTCAACAGGAAGAGGACAAACAGACCTTCAGTCTCTTCTTCAGGAACAGGTGCAGGAAACACATGCCATGAAGCTATACTGGACGAATATCAGGAGAACTTTCAGCCCCATCACTTTGTCGATCTGGAACACAACGAGACCTTTCGGACATTCATATTTGTTACACAGCAATCAGGACATCTGTGTTACACTGTCAGGCCCATTACACAGGAAGTGAAAGAAATCGTAGAGATTATAGAAAAAAAAACATAGAATTGTCATCTTCACTCTGCAATGCAATTAGTGAGCAAACTATTAGCTTCAAAGGCATTTTGATAATCTATGATAGAGGAATTAATGTCAGTAGTATTGCGAAGTAAAACTGCAACCCGTTAGAGCAGTGTGGTTTTATGAAAATAACACGTGGTTGAATGTTTTACTCAAGTTCATGAAAGTTTAACATAACACAAGATGGATAATGGGGGCCTGGAGATGTAAAGTTTCTGCACTTCAGAAAACATTGAGTAAGGTGTCGGTCTTAGATTAATTGGCAAAATAAGAGTACGTGCGGTTTGGACAAATGTATCAGTTTGTATTGAGGATTAGTGAATCAACAAAATACAATGAGATGAAATAAATTCATCGATTTCTGATTAGCAACTTGTGGGTTGCAACAGAGTCCAGTCCTCAGGCCCCAACTATTTGTAATCTACATCACTTCCAGTTAGAAAAAAGAAATTACAGGCAAATTTTCAGGTCGCACTAAATTGGGGGGAGCAATGGTTGGCAAAGACGATACAGAAAATTTCAAAAGGTAATGAATAATTTTGGTGAATGGGCCAACATTTAGAAGTGAAATTTCATGTGTATAACTTTGTTGTCATAATTTTGATCAGCAAAATATAAAGGCAACATATGATTTGGATGGAGAGAAACATCAGACTATTCGGGTGCAGAGGAATTTGGGTGTCACTGAAATTTTACATACAGGTAATAAAAAAGGCAAGTGCAGTTTCTCAATGCATATGGTATAAAAGTATAGAAGTATAGAATAGACATTTTTGGGGTTTGCTGCTGGAGTATTGTGTACAACTGCAACTGGGTAACAAACAGGAAGCAGACACGGTAAATCAGTCTTAATCCATTTTACTCAATGTATCCACTGCAGACTGATATTGAGGAGCTCGGGATCCACACCAACCCATGTCAATGATGTTAAGGAGCGGAATGGAGCCATTATATGATGACACTGATATAAGGAGGATATTAGATTATCAAGAGACTATGGAGAGAGTGCGCATAGATATAAACAGATAAATTCAGTGTACTGTAGTTTGGTCGGTGGAAATTTCATATCTTATACAAGCTCTATCTGTTTTTCAGGAAGAATGGGAAGACGTATGCTACTGAAAAGGAGAGACAGTGCAGGACTTATTAGAACAATGTGCACTGGGGAGTTCACTCGAACACGTTCAGCCACTCGGATGTGTTACTCCATCTCCCTGCTCATCTGATACCTGTCGTTCCCAGTGAACGCAAAGCTGTCAGTACGCAAGGGATATTGTGATGTGATTGTTTGGTGGTGGAAAGTGGACAAGGAAAGAGAAGTTTAACGGGAGGCCTTTATACGAGATGCTAAGCATTCTAACTACGTAGAAACTCGAAGATGATGGGAAAGGCTGATTGCTTCGGAACAGAGATGCTGTGGCGACTGTCAGGCAGCCGATATTAAACAACATAATGTACTGTGCATGGTTTCACTGCAATATCTGTGGAGGGACAGTTGATTCCGGGCCTCTACGAATCCACACTGACAGACGGAACTCACAGACTCATTAAAACCATCAGTAATCCCTCTACATTGCGAAAACAAGGACACATACAACAGATGCACGTTGAGGGCGAAAACATCATGTATATATATATATATATATATATATCATTCAAAACCGATTGCTAACACGGATGACTACATACTGCCAGATGATGGGTATGTCAACCACGACTGCATGGAAAGTTCGAGATCACAAAACCTGAAGAAAACCCAACCTGAACAGCCATTCGTCCCATCGTTCTCCATCTGCTGTGAGGTTTCAGATCGTGTTGAAGGAGGTGACACAGCTCTCCGTCCAGCTCCTTGTTCAATCAGCGTCCCTCACACTGTGTTCCTGGGTTATGAGTAACTTGCGAAAATACCTTGGAAAAACCAAGTGGTTATGGCAGATCACTTTCCCCATGGTTTTCGAGCTTCCCCCATTCCTGCTCATGTTGCAGACCATGGTGCTACAACTACAGAGGCAATTATCCTTTCAGAGTTGGTCACCAATTCCACAGGTTACAAATAATGTCTGAGGCGGATCACAGCACAAGTCCCAGCAAAATATCTCCAACACATCTGCAAACATTTCAAGAACACGAATCAGTCAAAAGCCCCTCAGCTGCAAGTATTATGGGAAACCATTCTCAAAATGGTTGCAAAATTTAGCTCGGCACTAACGTTTTCTTATTGAAAGATGGAGGTGCAGAATGTGTTCAGGCCAAATGCGACTTCTCAAACTATTCAACAAAGGCAGGTGTAGCCGATTTAAGCATGATCAGATTCAACTATTTACAGCGTGGAAATAGGCCCTTCGGCCCAACAAGTCCACACCGGCCTGCCGAAGCGCTACCCTCCCAGACTCAATCACTACATCTACCCCTTCACCTAACACTACGGACAATTTAACATGGCCAATTCACCTAACCTGCACATCTTTGGACTGCCAGAGGAAACCAGAGCACCCGGAGGAAACCCACGCAGACACAGGGACAATGTGCTAACTCCGCACAGTCAGTCGCTCAAAGCAGGAATTTAACCCGTGTCTCAGGTGCTGTGAGACAGTAGTGCTAACCTCTGTGTCACCGTGCCGCCCATTATTATTAGTTAAAATAAAAACAAAGGGAATAGGAACTTAATATAGCCTAACTATTATAAAACGTGACACAGTAACAGATACAGCATCTTCTACGCATGAATGGTTCCATTATTGTAACATTCCAGAATCAAAAATTCACATTCTAACATAGATTTGTATATGCAATTCTCCAATCCAAGAGGACACGATATTAAACTAAAGCTTCCAACCCTTCTTTGACCCCAAACAGCTTCTGATTACTATTAGTAATGCAGAAAAAAAAATTAACTGATTCTGTGAGTGCTGGAAATTCCCCTTCCATTGTTATCACCATTTTAAAACAAACCATAAGAACTTACAAGGTATTTACTGAATCCATATTCAGTAGTCAGTTTAGCAACTCGACATTTATAACGTCTATTCATAAAAAAGGGATCGGTCGAAAATATCTGTTTTAAAAGTGACAACATCCTGACGCAATTTAGTTGCCAGCTCCTTCATACTAATGCGTGAGAGTCGTCATTGTGCTACTGAACACACCGTCAGCTGAGAGGGACAAACACAGACGTTAAGTGGACAGAGAGAGGCCATGTTTGAAAGAAAAGTCAAATCTACTAGAACCCACCGTCTAACATGGAGCACCATATGAGACTCACAAGGATTTGAACAACGACCCGACGCATACAATTTATTTGCTTTTGAGAGCGAAATGCTAGCACTTGAAACGCTACTGATCAAAAACCAAACCCAGGGAAGGATGGAAAAGGACAGAAAGATTCACATTGAAGATAGAGGCAGCCAATTAATTAACGAAGACCATTTTGTGGAAATATGGTGAGACTGACTGCAGGAGTGAGACCACACATGGCCAAATTGCAAGAATGACAACATTGAATGAATATATCGCCAGAACAGCTGAACAGTTTTTTCCATCAGTTTTGAAATCGCCCTGATGAAACCAGCCCAGCTACGACAAAATGCTACAAAACGACAAACCACCATGAAGAAATGTGTAGACCTTGTTAGTTTTTATTCAGATAACTGCAATACCGGCCCAGTTTGACAGCATTGCACACGGTTGCTAATTTATCAGGCTACACTGAGGATAGGGAAAAAATGAGGACTGCAGATGCTGGAGATAAGAGTCGAGAGTGTGGTACTGGAAAACCACAGCCAGTCAGGCAGCATCTGCGCAACAGGAGGATCGAAGATTCGAGTTTCCTGATGAAGAGCTTATTGGGTCTGCCAATGCATTTATTTTAACATATCCAGCGCATTATCACATTGTCAGTGAAATTACCTTCAATTTCTGTCCCTATTGATTACCCAACCTCCTGCAAAATGTTCATATTTAAACTGATGTCATCCGTGTGTTCCTTCTTAAACAACAATTTTCAAACACGCATTCCCCAAAACAATCATACATACACACACACACACACACACACACACACACACACACACACACACACACACACACACACACACACACACACAACACTCTACCTTCTACTTGTCCAAAGGAGACGCAGAGGCAGAAATTTGTGGGAGACCTATTTAATGTCACGGATAGCAACGGCTCTAAATCTTCCCGTTATCAACATTTAGCAATTGCAATAGTAGTCGGAAACATGGTGCTGGAAAAGCACAGTCGGTCAGGCAACGTCAGACGACGAAGGAAATCGACATTTGGTGCAAAGGCCCTTCATCAGCACTTCGTTACCCACTATCTAATTATCATTTATTTACCCTCGAACCAGATCGCTGTCAACTTCTTTATCTGTCCAACCGTTCTTCTCTCTCTTTCGACTCCGACCTCATCTACAATTTACTCGTTGCCCCCTCCCGCACCCTACATTCGACATGTAAACGGTCATTTTCCCAGCTGCCCTGGGTTCTGAAGAAGGGCCATTGCACCCGAATTGCTAATGTTGCTTTCTCTTGAGAGAGATGCCAGGCCTGCTGAGGATTTCCTGCAACTTCTGTTTTTGTTTTTGTTGATTTTTTGATACGTTCAGCTGATTATTTGTACATGGCAAGAAAATAATGCATTTAAAACGGTATCTTCAGACATGGTTGCTAACTGCGAAGAATCAAGTGAAAGAAGTCAATTGCATTTTTGAATGGACTTGGAATATGTAGCTTTACTTTCAGTAGAATAAATTAACATTTTTCGTAATCAGAAATGTGCACGTGACCATCAATGAAACACATTCTATGACAGTGGGGAACTAACTGCGTTCCATAACATGTTTACTTTTGTCAATAAATTTAAATACTTTGCAACATTAGCATCTCACTCGAGTTCCAGCAAGGCACGAACACAGTATGATTGCCTGTTGCACGAAGGCAAAGCTCACTTCAGAGAGAATGTATTATCCAATTGACAATGTGTTAAAAATATACTATAATACGCTTGCTGTTATTGGTGTTCCTGGTAGGTTACTTTTTTTATTTTTTATTGCAAAGCTGAATTTGTATCAATCCTTTGGTGAGTGGTGATATCCATGTTCATTCTGTGCATGCTTATGTTGATATCTAATGCAAGGTCACACATATACAGGTCCTAATTCAGTGATATAGTTACATTCAGCCAAATGACTTCAATGATACTGGAAGTTACATTTATTTCCTCGTGTGAACGAAACATCAGCTTGACGCCCGTTGCTTGTCTAAATTATGAATTGATATCTTCACTACAGTTAATAACATCAGGAAAGTCTCTGAGGTAAACTACAATTTGAAGGACCTGTCAGTGCAATTTTGAATTAATATTAATTATAAACAGAACTATGATAGTGGATAGCAGCAAACTCTGTAAATGGAAGCATTGTGTTTTGAGGAAGTTCACTAAATGTATTTTAGTGATCCTGATGTTGATGTTATTTTGGCAGTAGTTGCCATTGCAGAGTTATATGCAGTTTGCTTTCTAACAGGAAGTTTTTTGTATTTTTTAAAAATAATTGTTTGTGAAGCTACATACTATCCAATGTACAAAACAGTATTAAGTTGAAAATGGAGAAACTGGTCAGTCATTTTTTTTGTGCAGCTCAAGATAAATGTCTTGTTGCTGTTCTTTCAATGTGATCTACTGAAAGAGACGATTGTCAACTGTTTATTGACGTAGAAACACAGGGATAATGTTGTTAAGAAACTCATAACTTCCATATATGTGACGTATGAATAATTTGAGGGTCTGGGTGTTACGTTATGAATTATCATGCCGCCAAAGAATTGTCTCCTTTGCGTGATGAGTCAGCTCCACCTATTGTTAATGTAAAGAATGTCGAGGTAGTATTAAAACTGCATAAAACGGGAATCAGAGATCCAAACTAATTGAATGTTTTCAGAATATAACTCTTTCAAAAAGTGAATATATGCCGACCACTGTATGAAGTTTTAAGCTCAGAACTTGTCGAGTATTGGGTGTGTTCAAGTCAGAGTGGAGATGGTATTCAAAAGAAAATTAACCAACCCCACATCTACCTCTATTCTTGCAGAAATTTTGTTTAACTGTCCAGTGAATTTGTGAACAGTATTTGGAAATTTCGCACCCACTTTCTCTCTCACAGTTAATATAGTCGCCATTGCGATCTTATCCAAGGGAAAGTGCGGTCTCTCAAAGTGCACCACTTACTACTTGGTGGCCATGGCAACAGCGGATCTGCAATTTATTATCACCGTGGTCACACTATGGCGGATCATTTATTACTACTTCCCGGGATCTTTCATTTTCATTACTCCTGTCTGTAGTGTTATCAATGTCTTGCGACGTGTCACCACTGAATGTTCTGTCTGGTTCACAGTTACTTTCACTCTCGATCGATGTATAGCCATTTGTTGTCAGAATTTAAAACCAAAATATTGCACTGAGAAAATTGCTCATGTGGTTCTCGCAACAACCTCGATTGTGCTCTTTTTGAAAGATGTCACCTACTACTTCACGCAAGAACCTGGAAAGTTAATTAACAATATCCCATGGTTCTGTTACATCAAGCCAAACTACTACAATGAAATTGGATGGATAATTTTTGATTGGTTTGATAATATTATGACTCCATTGCTCCCATACGCATTCATTTTATTGCTCAATGCTCTGACAGTGAAACACATTTTAGTGAGTAGTCGAGTCCGTAAGGGACTAAGAGGACACAGTACCGCACAGAATTGCGGTGACCCAGAGATGGAAAGCAGGAGGCGGTCTGTGGTTTTACTTTTCACTATATCGGGCAGCTTCATTCTTCTATGGTTCGTGCATGTTATCGACTTCCTCTATTACAACTTTACAGGAGCAAATGCCAGGGCTTACAACAATTCGGAATTCATATTTCAAAGAGTTGGGTTTATGTTGTGAAACTTAAATTGCTGCACGAACACGTTTATTTACCTGGCGACTCAGTCTAAATTCAGAAAGCAACTCAAGAATGCGGTGAGATTTCCTGTTTCAGCAATGTTTCAATTCTCTCAAAAGTAGCTAAATTAGAACATTGCATAATTGAGCTCCAAGGTTCAATTTCACGGATGTAATATTTCACACGCGGACCTCAGGATAGAGTCCAGCACAATTCCATGATGAACTGCTAATATAATTAATGTCAAAGGAGCAGGATAATCGATACTGTCACACCTGAACGACAAGAAGAGAATCATCAGTCACTATCTCATTTTCACAGCGATGTATATAATTTCCTGTCTCCTGTTATATTGATCAGAAAGCAGTAAACTACATCGTGCAAAAGAAATACTGCAGCGTCTTTGTTCTTATTCATATCGGTTGATTCTTCATTATTTATTATTCGGTCCCTTCAATTCTGTCAATCACAAAAAGTAACACTGCTCCATGTCTCTGTCCGTATCTCTGTCTTTGTCTGTGTGTGTGTGTGTGTGTGTGTGTGTGTGTGTGTGTGTGTGTGTGTGTGTGTGTGTGTGTGTGTGTGTGTATGTGTGTGTGTTTGTGTGTGTGTGTGTGTGTGTGTGTTCGGAACACGAATCGAGCTGTTCTAATTAGGAAAATCTTGGCAATGGACAGTGGTACCAGCTTATTACTGAAGCACTTTAGGCCAGCAGCACTACTTATCTGGAAATAATTCATGGACTGCAGGTCCTGCGAATGAACTATTCGATCATTTTTATTCAGTTACAGTGAATAGATTAGACCTGCTCAGCTTAGCGCAGATGTGTGCACCAAAGGAATCACCATGCAGCCATGGAAACGATGAATACACCGTGTGTTGCTTCATGCTAATATTTCTT